>NW_027596287.1:0-439413 GCF_964194155.1 Cetorhinus maximus | reverse complement strand
AATAAAAATTGATAACAACAACAAATTCAACAACAACCTCAATATTGAAAATCACCAACAAATTCAACAACAACCTCAACAATGAAAAACACCTAAAAATTCAACAACAACCTCAACATTGAAAGTCACCAACAATTTCTACAAAAACCTCAACAATGAAAAACACGAAAAAATTCATCCACAACTTCAGCATTCAAAAACACCAACAAATTCAACAAACACCTCAACAATGAAAAACACCAACAAATTCATCAACAACCTCAACATTCAAAAACACCAACAAATGTTACAGAAATCACAACAATGCGAAACACCAAAAAATTCAAAAACAACCTCAACATTCAAAATCACCAACAAATTCAACAAAAACTCAACATGGAAAATCACCAACAAATTCAACCACAACCTCAACATTGAAAATCACCAACAAATTCAACAACAACCTCAACAATGAAGAACACCTAAAAATTCAACAACAACCTCAACATTGAAAGTCACCAACAATTTCTACAAAAACCTCAACAATGAAAAACACGAAAAAATTCATCAACAACTTCAGCATTCAAAAACACCAACAAATTCAACAAACACCTCAACAATGAAAAACACCAACAAATTCATCAAGAACCTCAACATTCAAAAACACCAACAAATGTTACAGAAATCACAACAATGCGAAACACCAAAAAATTCAAAAACAACCTCAGCATTCAAAATCACCAACAAATTCAACAAAAACCTCAACAATGAAAAACACCAACAAATTCATCAACAACCTCAACATTGAAAAACACCAACAAATTCAACAAAAACCTCAACAATGAAAAACACCAAAAAATTCAACAACAACCTCAACTTTGAAAAACACCAACAACTACAACAACCTCAAACATTGAAAAAGACCAACAAATTCAACTGCAACCTTAACATTGAAAAATACAAAAAAGATCAAAAAAAAACATTGATAACACCAATAAATTCAACAACCTCAACATTGAAAATCACCAACAAATTCAACAACAACCTCAGCAATGAAAAACATCAAAAAATTCAACAACAACCTCAACTTTGAAAAACACCGAAAAAATTCAGCAACCTCAACATTGAGAAACAGCAACAAATTCAACTGCAACCTCAACTTTGAACAATCCAAAAAGATTAAAAAGAAAACATTGAATACACTAATAAATTCAACAACAACCTCAATATTGAAAATCACCAACAAATTCAACAACTTCCTCAACAATGAAAAACACCAACAAGTTCAACAAAAACCTCAACAATGAAAAACAACAAAAAATTCAACCACAACCTCAATTTGAAAAACACCAACAGATTTAACAAACTCAACATTCAAATACACCAACAAATTCAACAACAAACTCAACATTGAAAATCACCAACAAATTCAACAACAACCTCAACTTTGAAAGACACCAACGAATTCAAAAACATCAACATGGAAAAACACCAACAAATTCAACCATAACCTCAATATTGAAAATCACCAACAACAAATTCAACAACAACCTCAACAATGAAAAACACCAACAAATTCAACAAAAACCTCAACAATGAAAAACACCAAAAAATTCAACAACAACCTCAACTTTGAAAAACACCAACAAATTCAATAACCTCAACATTGCAAAACACCAACAATTTCAACTGCAACCTCAACTTTGAAAAATACAAAAAAGATTTAAAAAAACCATTGATAACACCAATAATTTCAACAACCTCAACTTTGAAAAACACCAACAAATTCAAGAACCACAACATGGAAAAACACGAACAAATTCAACCATAACCTCAACATTGAAAATCACCAACAAATTCAACAACAACCTCAGCATTGAAAATCATCAAAAAATTCAACAACAACCTCAACTTTGAAAAACACCAAAAAATTCAACAACCTCAACATTGAGAAACAGCAACAAATTCAACAACAACCTCAACTTGGAAAAATACAAAAAGATTGAAAAAAAAAACATTGAATACACCAATAAATTCAACAACAACCTCAATATTGAAAATCACCAAAAAATTCAACAACAACCACAACTTTGAGAAACACCAACAAATTCAAAAACCTCAACATGGATAAACACCAACAAATTCAACTGCAATCTCAATATTGAAAATCACCAAGAAATTCAACAATAACCTCAACAATGAAAAACACCAACAAATTCAACATAAACCTCAACAATGAAAAACACCAAAAAATTCAACAGCAACCTCAATTTGAAAAACACCAACAGATTTAAGAACCTCAACATTCAAATACATCAACAAATTCAACAACAAACTCAGCTTTGAAAAACACCAACAAATTCAACAACCTCATCATTGAAAAACACCAAGAAATTCAACTACAAACTCAGCTTTGAAAAACACCAACAAATTCAACAACCTCATCATTGAAAAACACCAACAATTTCAACTGCAACCTCAACTTTGAAAAATACAAAAAAGATTTAAAAAAACCATTGATAACACCAATAATTTCAACAACAACAACTTTGAAAAACACCAACAAATTCAAGAACCTCAACATGGAAAAACACCAACAAATTCAACCATAACCTCAATATTGAAAATCACCAACAAATTCAACAACAACCTCAACAATGAAAAACACCAACAAATTGAACAAAAACCTCAACAATGAAAAACACCAACAAATTCAACAACAAACTCAGCTTTGAAAAACACAAACAAATTCAACAACCTCAACATTGAAAAACACCAACTAATTCAACAACAACCTCAACTTTCAAAAATACAAAAAGGTTCAACAAAATTAAAATTGATAACAACAACAAATTCAACAACAACCTCAATATTGAAAATCAACAACAAATTTAACAACAACCTCAACAATGAAAAACACCAAACAATTCAACAACAACCTCAACATTAAAAAACACCGACAAATTCAACAACAACCTCAACAATGAAAAACACCAAAAAATTCATCAACAACCTCAACATTCAAAAACAGCAACAAATTCAACAAAAACCTCAACAATTAAAAACACCAAAAAATTCAACAACAACGTCAACTTTGAAAAATACCAACAAATTCAACAACAAACTCAACATTGAAAATCACCAAAAAATTCAACAACAAACTCAACATTGAAGAACTCCAACAATTTCAACAACAACCTAAACAATGAAAAAGACCAAAAAATTCAACATCAAATTCAACATTGAAAATCACCAACAAATTCAACAACAACCTCAACTTTGAAAAACATCATCAAATTCAAAAACCTCAACATTGAAAAACACCAACAAATTCAACTACTACCTCAATATTGAAAATCACCAACAAATTCAACAGCAACCTCAACAATGAAAAACAGCAACAAATTCAACAAAATCCTCAACAATGATAAACAGCAAAAAATTCAACAACAACCCCAATTTGAAAAACACCAACAGATTTAACAACCACAACATTCAAATACATCAACAAATACAACAACAACCTCAACTTTTAAAAATACATAAAGGTTCAACAAAATGAAAATTGATAACACCAAAAAATTAAACAACAACCTCAATATTGAAAATCACCAACAAATTCAACAAAAACCTCAACAATGAAAAACACCACAAAATTCAACAACAACCTCAACTTTGAAAAACACCAACAACTACAACAACCTCAAACATTGAAAAAGACCAACAAATTCAACTGCAACCTCAACTTGGAAAAATACAAAAAAGATCAAAAAAAAACATTGATAACACCAATAAATTCACCAACCTCAACTTTGAAAATCACCAACAAATTCAACAACAGCCTCAGCAATGAAAAACATCAAAAAATTCAACAACAACCTCAACTTTGAAAAACACCAAAAAATTCAACAACCTCAACATTGAGAAACAGCAACAAATTCAACTGCAACCTCAACTTTGAACAATCCAAAAAGATTAAAAAGAAAACATTGAATACACCAATAAATTCAACAACAACCTCAGTATTGAAAATCACCAACAAATTCAACAACTTCCTCAACAATGAAAAACACCAACAAATTCAACAAAAACCTCAACAATGAAAAACACCAAAAAATTCAACAACAACCTCAATTTGAAAAACACCAACAGATTTAACAAACTCAACATTCAAATACACCAACAAATTCAACAACAAACTCAACATTGAAAATCACCAACAAATTCAACAACAACCTCAACTTTGAAAGACACCAACAAATTCAAAAACCTCAACATGGAAAAACACCAACAAATTCAACCATAACCTCAATATTGAAAATCACCAACAAATTCAACAACAAGCTCAACAATGAAAAACACCAACAAATTCAACAAAAACCTCAACAATGAAAAACACCAAAAAATTCAACAAGAACCTCAACTTTGAAAAACACCAACAAATTCAACAACCTCAACATTGCAAAACATCAACAATTTCAACTGCAACCTCAACTTTGAAAAATACAAAAAAGATTTAAAAAAACCATTGATAACACCAATAATTTCAACAACAACAACTTTGAAAAACACCAACAAATTCAAGAACCTCAACATGGAAAAACACCAACAAATTCAACCATAACCTCAATATTGAAAATCACCAACAACAAATTCAACAACAACCTCAACAACGAAAAACACCAACAAATTCAACAAAAACCTCAACAATGAAAAACACCAAAAAATTCAACAACAACCTCAACTTTGAAAAACACCAACAAATTCAACAACCTCAACATTGCAAAACACCAACAATTTCAACTGCAACCTCAACTTTGAAAAATACAAAAAAGATTTTAAAAAACCATTGATAACACCAATAATTTCAACAACCTCTACTTTGAAAAACACCAACAAATTCAAGAACCACAACATGGAAAAACACGAACAAATTCAACCATAACCTCAACATTGAAAATCACCAACAAATTCAACAACAACCTCAGCATTGAAAATCATCAAAAAATTCAACAACAACCTCAACTTTGAAAAACACCAAAAAATTCAACAACCTCAACATTGAGAAACAGCAACAAATTCAACAACAACCTCAACTTGGAAAAATACAAAAAGATTGAAAAAAAAACATTGAATACACCAATAAATTCAACAACAACCTCAACATTGAAAATCACCAAAAAATTCAACAACAACCACAACTTTGAGAAACACCAACAAATTCAAAAACCTCAACATGGATAAACACCAACAAATTCAACTACAATCTCAATATTGAAAATCACCAAGAAATTCAACAATAACCTCAACAATGAAAAACACCAACAAATTCAACATAAACCTCAACAATGAAAAACACCAAAAAATTCAACAGCAACCTCAATTTGAAAAACACCAACAGATTTAAGAACCTCAACATTCAAATACATCAACAAATTCAACAACAAACTCAGCTTTGAAAAACACCAACAAATTCAACAACCTCTTCATTGAAAAACACCAACAAATTCAACTACAAACTCAGCTTTGAAAAACACCAACAAATTCAACAACCTCATCATTGAAAAACACCAACAAATTCAACTACAACCTCAACTTTTAAAAATACAAAAAGGTTCAACAAAATAAAAATTGATAACAACAACAAATTCAACAACAACCTCAATATTGAAAATCACCAACAAATTTAACAACAACCTCAACAATGAAAAACACCAAACAATTCAACAACAACCTCAACATTAAAAAACACCAACAAATTCAACAACAACCTCAACAATGAAAAACACCAAAAAATTCATCAACAACCTCAACATTCAAAAACACCAACAAATTCAACAAAAACCTCAACAATTAAAAACACCATAAAATTCAACAACAACGTCAACTTTGAAAAATACCAACAAATTCAACAACAAACTCAACATTGAAAATCACCAAAAAATTCAACAACAAACTCAACATTGAAAAACTCCAACAATTTCAACAACAACCTAAACAATGAAAAAGACCAAAAAATTCAACAACAAACTCAACATTGAAAATCACCAACAAATTCAACAACAACCTCAACTTTGAAAAACATCATCAAATTCAAAAACCTCAACATTGAAAAACACCAACAAATTCAACTACAACCTCAATATTGAAAATCACCAACAAATTCAACAGCAACCTCAACAATGAAAAACACCAACAAATTCAACAAAATCCTCAACAATGATAAACAGCAAAAAATTCAATAACAACCCCAATTTGAAAAACACCAACAGATTTAACAACCTCAACATTCAAATACAGCAACAAATTCAACAACAACCTCAACTTTTAAAAATACATAAAGGTTCAACAAAATAAAAATTGATAACACCAATAAATTCAACAACAACCTCAATATTGAAAATCACCAACAAATTCAACAAAAACCTCAACAATGAAAAACACCACAAAATTCACCAACAACCTCAACTTTGAAAAACACCAACAACTACAACAACCTCAAACATTGAAAAAGACCAACAAATTCAACTGCAACCTCAGCATTGAAAATCATCAAAAAATTCAACAACAACCTCAACTTTGAAAAACACCAAAAAATTCAACAACCTCAACATTGAGAAACAGCAACAAATTCAACAACAACCTCAACTTGGAAAAATACAAAAAGATTGAAAAAAAAACATTGAATACACCAATAAATTCAACAACAACCTCAACATTGAAAATCACCAAAAAATTCAACAACAACCACAACTTTGAGAAACACCAACAAATTCAAAAACCTCAACATGGATAAACACCAACAAATTCAACTACAATCTCAATATTGAAAATCACCAAGAAATTCAACAATAACCTCAACAATGAAAAACACCAACAAATTCAACATAAACCTCAACAATGAAAAACACCAAAAAATTCAACAGCAACCTCAATTTGAAAAACACCAACAGATTTAAGAACCTCAACATTCAAATACATCAACAAATTCAACAACAAACTCAGCTTTGAAAAACACCAACAAATTCAACAACCTCTTCATTGAAAAACACCAACAAATTCAACTACAAACTCAGCTTTGAAAAACACCAACAAATTCAACAACCTCATCATTGAAAAACACCAACAAATTCAACTACAACCTCAACTTTTAAAAATACAAAAAGGTTCAACAAAATAAAAATTGATAACAACAACAAATTCAACAACAACCTCAATATTGAAAATCACCAACAAATTTAACAACAACCTCAACAATGAAAAACACCAAACAATTCAACAACAACCTCAACATTCAAAAACACCAACAAATTCAACAACAACCTCAACAATGAAAAACACCAAAAAATTCATCAACAACCTCAACATTCAAAAACACCAACAAATTCAACAAAAACCTCAACAATTAAAAACACCATAAAATTCAACAACAACGTCAACTTTGAAAAATACCAACAAATTCAACAACAAACTCAACATTGAAAATCACCAAAAAATTCAACAACAAACTCAACATTGAAAAACTCCAACAATTTCAACAACAACCTAAACAATGAAAAAGACCAAAAAATTCAACAACAAACTCAACATTGAAAATCACCAACAAATTCAACAACAACCTCAACTTTGAAAAACATCATCAAATTCAAAAACCTCAACATTGAAAAACACCAACAAATTCAACTACAACCTCAATATTGAAAATCACCAACAAATTCAACAGCAACCTCAACAATGAAAAACACCAACAAATTCAACAAAATCCTCAACAATGATAAACAGCAAAAAATTCAATAACAACCCCAATTTGAAAAACACCAACAGATTTAACAACCTCAACATTCAAATACAGCAAGAAATTCAACAACAACCTCAACTTTTAAAAATACATAAAGGTTCAACAAAATAAAAATTGATAACACCAATAAATTCAACAACAACCTCAATATTGAAAATCACCAACAAATTCAACAAAAACCTCAACAATGAAAAACACCACAAAATTCACCAACAACCTCAACTTTGAAAAACACCAACAACTACAACAACCTCAAACATTGAAAAAGACCAACAAATTCAACTGCAACCTCAACTTGGAAAAATTCAAAAAAGATCAAAAAAAAAACATTGATAACACCAACAAATTCAACAAAAACCTCAACAATGAAAAACATCAACAAATTCAACAACAAACTCAGCTTTGAAAAACACAAACAAATTCAACAACCTCAACATTGAAAAAACCAACTAATTCAACAACAACCTCAACTTTCAAAAATACAAAAAGGTTCAACAAAATAAAAATTGATAACAACAACAAATTCAACAACAACCTCAATATTGAAAAACTCCAACAGATTTAACAACAACCTCAACAATGAAAAACACCAAACAATTCAACAACAACCTCAACATTCAAAAACACCAACAAATTCAACAACAATCTCAACAATGAAAAACAACAAAAAATTCATCAACAACCTCAACATTCAAAAACACCAACAAATTCAACAAAAACCTCAACAATTAAAAACACCAAAAAATTCAACAACAACATCAACTTTGAAAAATACCAACAAATTCAACAACCTCAACAATGAAAAACACCAACAAATTCAACAACAAACTCAACATTGAAAATCGCCAAAAAATTCAACAACAACCTCAACATTGAAAAACTCCAACAATTTCAACAACAACCTCAACAATGAAAAACACCAAAAAATTCAACAACAACCTCAACATTGAAAAACTCCAACAATTTCAACAACAAACTCAACAATGAAAAACACCAAAAAATTCAACAACAAACTCAACTTTGAAAATCACCAACAAATTCAACAACAACATCAACTTTGAAAAACACCAACAAATTCAAAAACCTCAACATGGAAAAACACCAACAAATTCAACCACAACCTCAACATTGAAAATCACCAACAAATTCAACAACAACCTCAACAATGAAAAACACCTAAAAATTCAACAACAACCTCAACATTGAAAGTCACCAACAATTTCTACAAAAACCTCAACAATGAAAAACACGAAAAAATTCATCCACAACTTCAGCATTCAAAAACACCAACAAATTCAACAAACACCTCAACAATGAAAAACACCAACAAATTCATCAACAACCTCAACATTCAAAAACACCAACAAATGTTACAGAAATCACAACAATGCGAAACACCAAAAAATTCAAAAACAACCTCAACATTCAAAATCACCAACAAATTCAACAAAAACCTCAACATGGAAAATCACCAACAAATTCAACCACAACCTCAACATTGAAAATCACCAACAAATTCAACAACAACCTCAACAATGAAGAACACCTAAAAATTCAACAACAACCTCAACATTGAAAGTCACCAACAATTTCTACAAAAACCTCAACAATGAAAAACACGAAAAAATTCATCAACAACTTCAGCATTCAAAAACACCAACAAATTCAACAAACACCTCAACAATGAAAAACACCAACAAATTCATCAAGAACCTCAACATTCAAAAACACCAACAAATGTTACAGAAATCACAACAATGCGAAACACAAAAAATTCAAAAACAACCTCAACATTCAAAATCACCAACAAATTCAACAAAAACCTCAACAATGAAAAACACCAACAAATTCATCAACAACCTCAACATTGAAAAACACCAACACATTCAACAAAAACCTCAACAATGAAAAACACCAAAAAATTCAACAACAACCTCAACTTTGAAAAACACCAACAACTACAACAACCTCAAACATTGAAAAAGACCAACAAATTCAACTGCAACCTTAACATTGAAAAATACAAAAAAGATCAAAAAAAAACATTGATAACACCAATAAATTCAACAACCTCAACATTGAAAATCACCAACAAATTCAACAACAACCTCAGCAATGAAAAACATCAAAAAATTCAACAACAACCTCAACTTTGAAAAACACGAAAAAAATTCAGCAACCTCAACATTGAGAAACAGCAACAAATTCAACTGCAACCTCAACTTTGAACAATCCAAAAAGATTAAAAAGAAAACATTGAATACACTAATAAATTCAACAACAACCTCAATATTGAAAATCACCAACAAATTCAACAACTTCCTCAACAATGAAAAACACCAACAAGTTCAACAAAAACCTCAACAATGAAAAACAACAAAAAATTCAACCACAACCTCAATTTGAAAAACACCAACAGATTTAACAAACTCAACATTCAAATACACCAACAAATTCAACAACAAACTCAACATTGAAAATCACCAACAAATTCAACAACAACCTCAACTTTGAAAGACACCAACGAATTCAAAAACATCAACATGGAAAAACACCAACAAATTCAACCATAACCTCAATATTGAAAATCACCAACAACAAATTCAACAACAACCTCAACAATGAAAAACACCAACAAATTCAACAAAAACCTCAACAATGAAAAACACCAAAAAATTCAACAACAACCTCAACTTTGAAAAACACCAACAAATTCAATAACCTCAACATTGCAAAACACCAACAATTTCAACTGCAACCTCAACTTTGAAAAATACAAAAAAGATTTAAAAAAACCATTGATAACACCAATAATTTCAACAACCTCAACTTTGAAAAGCACCAACAAATTCAAGAACCACATAATTGAAAAACACGAACAAATTCAACCATAACCTCAACATTGAAAATCACCAACAAATTCAACAACAACCTCAGCATTGAAAATCATCAAAAAATTCAACAACAACCTCAACTTTGAAAAACACCAAAAAATTCAACAACCTCAACATTGAGAAACAGCAACAAATTCAACAACAACCTCAACTTGGAAAAATACAAAAAGATTGAAAAAAAAAACATTGAATACACCAATAAATTCAACAACAACCTCAATATTGAAAATCACCAAAAAATTCAACAACAACCACAACTTTGAGAAACACCAACAAATTCAAAAACCTCAACATGGATAAACACCAACAAATTCAACTGCAATCTCAATATTGAAAATCACCAAGAAATTCAACAATAACCTCAACAATGAAAAACACCAACAAATTCAACATAAACCTCAACAATGAAAAACACCAAAAAATTCAACAGCAACCTCAATTTGAAAAACACCAACAGATTTAAGAACCTCAACATTCAAATACATCAACAAATTCAACAACAAACTCAGCTTTGAAAAACACCAACAAATTCAACAACCTCATCATTGAAAAACACCAAGAAATTCAACTACAAACTCAGCTTTGAAAAACACCAACAAATTCAACAACCTCATCATTGAAAAACACCAACAATTTCAACTGCAACCTCAACTTTGAAAAATACAAAAAAGATTTAAAAAAACCATTGATAACACCAATAATTTCAACAACAACAACTTTGAAAAACACCAACAAATTCAAGAACCTCAACATGGAAAAACACCAACAAATTCAACCATAACCTCAATATTGAAAATCACCAACAAATTCAACAACAACCTCAACAATGAAAAACACCAACAAATTGAACAAAAACCTCAACAATGAAAAACACCAACAAATTCAACAACAAACTCAGCTTTGAAAAACACAAACAAATTCAACAACCTCAACATTGAAAAACACCAACTAATTCAACAACAACCTCAACTTTCAAAAATACAAAAAGGTTCAACAAAATTAAAATTGATAACAACAACAAATTCAACAACAACCTCAATATTGAAAATCACCAACAAATTTAACAACAACCTCAACAATGAAAAATACCAAACAATTCAACAACAACCTCAACATTAAAAAACACCGACAAATTCAACAACAACCTCAACAATGAAAAACACCAAAAAATTCATCAACAACCTCAACATTCAAAAACAGCAACAAATTCAACAAAAACCTCAACAATTAAAAACACCAAAAAATTCAACAACAACGTCAACTTTGAAAAATACCAACAAATTCAACAACAAACTCAACATTGAAAATCACCAAAAAATTCAACAACAAACTCAACATTGAAGAACTCCAACAATTTCAACAACAACCTAAACAATGAAAAAGACCAAAAAATTCAACATCAAATTCAACATTGAAAATCACCAACAAATTCAACAACAACCTCAACTTTGAAAAACATCATCAAATTCAAAAACCTCAACATTGAAAAACACCAACAAATTCAACTACAACCTCAATATTGAAAATCACCAACAAATTCAACAGCAACCTCAACAATGAAAAACAGCAACAAATTCAACAAAATCCTCAACAATGATAAACAGCAAAAAATTCAACAACAACCCCAATTTGAAAAACACCAACAGATTTAACAACCTCAACATTCAAATACATCAACAAATACAACAACAACCTCAACATTTAAAAATACATAAAGGTTCAACAAAATGAAAATTGATAACACCAAAAAATTAAACAACAACCTCAATATTGAAAATCACCAACAAATTCAACAAAAACCTCAACAATGAAAAACACCACAAAATTCAACAACAACCTCAACTTTGAAAAACACCAACAACTACAACAACCTCAAACATTGAAAAAGACCAACAAATTCAACTGCAACCTCAACTTGGAAAAATACAAAAAAGATCAAAAAAAAACATTGATAACACCAATAAATTCACCAACCTCAACTTTGAAAATCACCAACAAATTCAACAACAGCCTCAGCAATGAAAAACATCAAAAAATTCAACAACAACCTCAACTTTGAAAAACACCAAAAAATTCAACAACCTCAACATTGAGAAACAGCAACAAATTCAACTGCAACCTCAACTTTGAACAATCCAAAAAGATTAAAAAGAAAACATTGAATACACCAATAAATTCAACAACAACCTCAGTATTGAAAATCACCAACAAATTCAACAACTTCCTCAACAATGAAAAACACCAACAAATTCAACAAAAACCTCAACAATGAAAAACACCAAAAAATTCAACAACAACCTCAATTTGAAAAACACCAACAGATTTAACAAACTCAACATTCAAATACACCAACAAATTCAACAACAAACTCATCATTGAAAATCACCAACAAATTCAACAACACCCTCAACTTTGAAAGACACCAACAAATTCAAAAACCTCAACATGGAAAAACACCAACAAATTCAACCATAACCTCAATATTGAAAATCACCAACAAATTCAACAACAAGCTCAACAATGAAAAACACCAACAAATTCAACAAAAACCTCAACAATGAAAAACACCAAAAAATTCAACAAGAACCTCAACTTTGAAAAACACCAACAAATTCAACAACCTCAACATTGCAAAACACCAACAATTTCAACTGCAACCTCAACTTTGAAAAATACAAAAAAGATTTAAAAAAACCATTGATAACACCAATAATTTCAACAACAACAACTTTGAAAAACACCAACAAATTCAAGAACCTCAACATGGAAAAACACCAACAAATTCAACCATAACCTCAATATTGAAAATCACCAACAAATTCAACAACAACCTCAACAACGAAAAACACCAACAAATTCAACAAAAACCTCAACAATGAAAAACACCAAAAAATTCAACAACAACCTCAACTTTGAAAAACACCAACAAATTCAACAACCTCAACATTGCAAAACACCAACAATTTCAACTGCAACCTCAACTTTGAAAAATACAAAAAACATTTTAAAAAACCATTGATAACACCAATAATTTCAACAACCTCAACTTTGAAAAACACCAACAAATTCAAGAACCACAACATGGAAAAACACGAACAAATTCAACCATAACCTCAACATTGAAAATCACCAACAAATTCAACAACAACCTCAGCATTGAAAATCATCAAAAAATTCAACAACAACCTCAACTTTGAAAAACACCAAAAAATTCAACAACCTCAACATTGAGAAACAGCAACAAATTCAACAACAACCTCAACTTGGAAAAATACAAAAAGATTGAAAAAAAAACATTGAATACACCAATAAATTCAACAACAACCTCAACATTGAAAATCACCAAAAAATTCAACAACAACCACAACTTTGAGAAACACCAACAAATTCAAAAACCTCAACATGGATAAACACCAACAAATTCAACTACAATCTCAATATTGAAAATCACCAAGAAATTCAACAATAACCTCAACAATGAAAAACACCAACAAATTCAACATAAACCTCAACAATGAAAAACACCAAAAAATTCAACAGCAACCTCAATTTGAAAAACACCAACAGATTTAAGAACCTCAACATTCAAATACATCAACAAATTCAATAACAAACTCAGCTTTGAAAAACACCAACAAATTCAACAACCTCTTCATTGAAAAACACCAACAAATTCAACTACAAACTCAGCTTTGAAAAACACCAACAAATTCAACAACCTCATCATTGAAAAACACCAACAAATTCAACTACAACCTCAACTTTTAAAAATACAAAAAGGTTCAACAAAATAAAAATTGATAACAACAACAAATTCAACAACAACCTCAATATTGAAAATCACCAACAAATTTAACAACAACCTCAACAATGAAAAACACCAAACAATTCAACAACAACCTCAACATTCAAAAACACCAACAAATTCAACAACAACCTCAACAATGAAAAACACCAAAAAATTCATCAACAACCTCAACATTCAAAAACACCAACAAATTCAACAAAAACCTCAACAATTAAAAACACCATAAAATTCAACAACAACGTCAACTTTGAAAAATACCAACAAATTCAACAACAAACTCAACATTGAAAATCACCAAAAAATTCAACAACAAACTCAACATTGAAAAACTCCAACAATTTCAACAACAACCTAAACAATGAAAAAGACCAAAAAATTCAACAACAAACTCAACATTGAAAATCACCAACAAATTCAACAACAACCTCAACTTTGAAAAACATCATCAAATTCAAAAACCTCAACATTGAAAAACACCAACAAATTCAACTACAACCTCAATATTGAAAATCACCAACAAATTCAACAACAACCTCAACAATGAAAAACACCAACAAATTCAACAAAATCCTCAACAATGATAAACAGCAAAAAATTCAATAACAACCCCAATTTGAAAAACACCAACAGATTTAACAACCTCAACATTCAAATACAGCAACAAATTCAACAACAACCTCAACTTTTAAAAATACATAAAGGTTCAACAAAATAAAAATTGATAACACCAATAAATTCAACAACAACCTCAATATTGAAAATCACCAACAAATTCAACAAAAACCTCAACATTGAAAAACACCACAAAACTCACCAACAACCTCAACTTTGAAAAACACCAACAACTACAACAACCTCAAACATTGAAAAAGACCAACAAATTCAACTGCAACCTCAGCATTGAAAATCATCAAAAAATTCAACAACAACCTCAACTTTGAAAAACACCAAAAAATTCAACAACCTCAACATTGAGAAACAGCAACAAATTCAACAACAACCTCAACTTGGAAAAATACAAAAAGATTGAAAAAAAAACATTGAATACACCAATAAATTCAACAACAACCTCAACATTGAAAATCACCAAAAAATTCAACAACAACCACAACTTTGAGAAACACCAACAAATTCAAAAACCTCAACATGGATAAACACCAACAAATTCAACTACAATCTCAATATTGAAAATCACCAAGAAATTCAACAATAACCTCAACAATGAAAAACACCAACAAATTCAACATAAACCTCAACAATGAAAAACACCAAAAAATTCAACAGCAACCTCAATTTGAAAAACACCAACAGATTTAAGAACCTCAACATTCAAATACATCAACAAATTCAACAACAAACTCAGCTTTGAAAAACACCAACAAATTCAACAACCTCTTCATTGAAAAACACCAACAAATTCAACTACAAACTCAGCTTTGAAAAACACCAACAAATTCAACAACCTCATCATTGAAAAACACCAACAAATTCAACTACAACCTCAACTTTTAAAAATACAAAAAGGTTCAACAAAATAAAAATTGATAACAACAACAAATTCAACAACAACCTCAATATTGAAAATCACCAACAAATTTAACAACAACCTCAACAATGAAAAACACCAAACAATTCAACAACAACCTCAACATTCAAAAACACCAACAAATTCAACAACAACCTCAACAATGAAAAACACCAAAAAATTCATCAACAACCTCAACATTCAAAAACACCAACAAATTCAACAAAAACCTCAACAATTAAAAACACCATAAAATTCAACAACAACGTCAACTTTGAAAAATACCAACAAATTCAACAACAAACTCAACATTGAAAATCACCAAAAAATTCAACAACAAACTCAACATTGAAAAACTCCAACAATTTCAACAACAACCTAAACAATGAAAAAGACCAACAAATTCAACAGCAACCTCAACAATGAAAAACACCAACAAATTCAACAAAATCCTCAACAATGATAAACAGCAAAAAATTCAATAACAACCCCAATTTGAAAAACACCAACAGATTTAACAACCTCAACATTCAAATACAGCAACAAATTCAACAACAACCTCAACTTTTAAAAATACATAAAGGTTCAACAAAATAAAAATTGATAACACCAATAAATTCAACAACAACCTCAATATTGAAAATCACCAACAAATTCAACAAAAACCTCAACAATGAAAAACACCACAAAACTCACCAACAACCTCAACTTTGAAAAACACCAACAACTACAACAACCTCAAACATTGAAAAAGACCAACAAATTCAACTGCAACCTCAACTTGGAAAAATTCAAAAAAGATCAAAAAAAAAACATTGATAACACCAATAAATTCAACAACCTCAACATTGAAAATCACCAACACATTCAACAACAACCTCAGCAATGAAAAACATCAAAAAATTCAACAACAACCTCAACTTTGAAAAACACCAACAAATTCAACAACCTCAACATTGAGAAACAGCAACAAATTCAACTGCAACCTCAACTTTGAACAATCCAAAAAGATTAAAAAGAAAACATTGAATACACCAATAAATTCAACAACAACCTCAGTA
This sequence comes from Cetorhinus maximus, assembly GCF_964194155.1. NCBI lineage: Eukaryota > Metazoa > Chordata > Chondrichthyes > Lamniformes > Cetorhinidae > Cetorhinus > Cetorhinus maximus. Next base: position 422,348 of record NW_027596287.1, on the reverse strand, counting down.
TTGAAAATCACCAACAAATTCAACAACTTCCTCAACAATGAAAAACACCAACAAATTCAACAAAAACCTCAACAATGAAAAACACCAAAAAATTCAAAAACAACCTCAATTTGAAAAACACCAACAGATTTAACAAACTCAACATTCAAATACACCAACAAATTCAACAACAAACTCAACATTGAAAATCACCAACAAATTCAACAACAACCTCAACTTTGAAAGACACCAACAAATTCAAAAACCTCAACATGTAAAAACACCAACAAATTCAACCATAACCTCAATATTGAAAATCACCAACAAATTCAACAGCAAGCTCAACAATGAAAAACACCAACAAATTCAACAAAAACCTCAACAATGAAAAACACCAAAAAATTCAACAACAACCTCAACTTTGAAAAACACCAACAAATTCAACAACCTCAACATTGCAAAACACCAACAATTTCAACTGCAACCTCAACTTTGAAAAATACAAAAAAGTTTTAAAAAAACCATTGATAACACCAATAATTTCAACAACAACAACTGTGAAAAACACCAACAAATTCAAGAACCTCAACATGGAAAAACACCAACAAATTCAACCATAACCTCAATATTGAAAATCACCAACAAATTCAACAACAACCTCAACAATGAAAAACACCAACAAATTCAACAAAAACCTCAACAATGAAAAACACCAACAAATTCAACAACAAACTCAGCTTTGAAAAACACAAACAAATTCAACAACCTCAACATTGAAAAACACCAACTAATTCAACAACAACCTCAACTTTCAAAAATACAAAAAGGTTCAACAAAATAAAAATTGATAACAACAATAAATTCAACAACAACCTCAATATTGAAAATCACCAACAAATTTAACAACAACCTCAACAATGAAAAACACCAAACAATTCAACAACAACCTCAACATTAAAAAACACCAACAAATTCAACAACAACCTCAACAATGAAAAACACCAAAAAATTCATCAACAACCTCAACATTCAAAAACAGCAACAAATTCAACAAAAACCTCAACAATTAAAAACACCAAAAAATTCAACAACAACGTCAACTTTGAAAAATACCAACAAATTCAACAACAAACTCAACATTGAAAATCACCAAAAAATTCAACAACAAACTCAACATTGAAGAACTCCAACAATTTCAACAACAACCTAAACAATGAAAAAGACCAAAAAATTCAACATCAAATTCAACATTGAAAATCACCAACAAATTCAACAACAACCTCAACTTTGAAAAACATCATCAAATTCAAAAACCTCAACATTGAAAAACACCAACAAATTCAACTACAACCTCAATATTGAAAATCACCAACAAATTCAACAGCAACCTCAACAATGAAAAACACCAATAAATTCAACAAAATCCTCAACAATGATAAACAGCAAAAAATTCAACAACAACCCCAATTTGAAAAACACCAACAGATTTAACAACCTCAACATTCAAATACATCAACAAATACAACAACAACCTCAACTTTTAAAAATACATAAAGGTTCAACAAAATGAAAATTGATAACACCAAAAAATTAAACAACAACCTCAATATTGAAAATCACCAACAAATTCAACAAAAACCTCAACAATGAAAAACACCACAAAATTCAACAACAACCTCAACTTTGAAAAACACCAACAACTACAACAACCTCAAACATTGAAAAAGACCAACAAATTCAACTGCAACCTCAACTTGGAAAAATACAAATAAGATCAAAAAAAAACATTGATAACACCAATAAATTCAACAACCTCAACTTTGAAAATCACCAACAAATTCAACAACAACCTCAGCAATGAAAAACATCAAAAAATTCAACAACAACCTCAACTTTGAAAAACACCAAAAAATTCAACAACCTCAACATTGAGAAACAGCAACAAATTCAACTGCAACCTCAACTTTGTACAATCCAAAAAGATTAAAAAGAAAACATTGAATACACCAATAAATTCAACAACAACCTCAGTATTGAAAATCACCAACAAATTCAAAAACTTCCTCAACAATGAAAAACACCAACAAATTCAACAAAAACCTCAACAATGAAAAACACCAAAAAATTCAACAACAACCTCAATTTGAAAAACACCAACAGATTTAACAAACTCAACATTCAAATACACCAACAAATTCAACAACAAACTCAACATTGAAAATCACCAACAAATTCAACAACAACCTCAACTTTGAAAGAAACCAACAAATTCAAAAACCTCAACATGGAAAAACACCAACAAATTCAACCATAACCTCAATATTGAAAATCACCAACAAATTCAACAACAAGCTCAACAATGAAAAACACCAACAAATTCAACAAAAACCTCAACAATGAAAAACACCAAAAAATTCAACAACAACCTCAACTTTGAAAAACACCAACAAATTCAACAACCTCAACATTGCAAAACACCAACAATTTCAACTGCAACCTCAACTTTGAAAAATACAAAAAAGATTTAAAAAAACCATTGATAACACCAATAATTTCAACAACAACAACTTTGAAAAACACCAACAAATTCAAGAACCACAACATGGAAAAACACCAACAAATTCAACCATAACCTCAATATTGAAAATCACCAACAAATTCAACAAAAACCTCAACAATGAAAAACATCAACAAATTCAACAACAAACTCAGCTTTGAAAAACACAAACAAATTCAACAACCTCAACAATGAAAAACACCAAACAATTCAACAACAACCTCAACATTAAAAAACACCAACAAATTCAACAACAACCTCAACAATGAAAAACACCAAAAAATTCATCAACAACCTCAACATTCAAAAACAGCAACAAATTCAACAAAAACCTCAACAATTAAAAACACCAAAAAATTCAACAACAACGTCAACTTTGAAAAATACCAACAAATTCAACAACCTCGACAATGAAAAACACCAACAAATTCAACAAAAACCTCAACAATGAAAAACACCAAAAAATTTCATCAACAACCTCAACATTCAAAACGACCAACAACTTCAACAGAAACCTCAACAATGAAAAACAACAAAAAATTCAACAACAGCCGCAACAATGAAAAACACCAGCAAATTCAACAAAAACCTCAACAATGAAACATACCAAAAAATTCAACAACAACCTCAACAATGAGAAACAGCAACAAATTCAACAACAAACTCAACATTGAAAGTCACCAACAAATTCAACAACAACATCAACAGTGAAAAACACCAACAAATTCAACAAAAACCTCAACAATGAAATTAACCAAAATAATCATCAATAACCTCAACATTCAAATACACCTACAAATTCAACAGATACCTCAACAATGAAAAACACCAACAAATTCAACAACAAACTCAGCTTTGAAAAAAACAAATTCAACAACCTCAACATTGAAAAACAGCAACAAATTCAACAACAACCTCAACAATTAAAAACACCAAAAAATTCATCAACAACCTCAACATTCAAAAACACCAACAAATTCAACAAAAACATCAACAATTAAAAACACGAAAAAATTCAACAACAACGTCAACTTTGAAAAATACCAACAAATTCAACAACCTCAACAATGAAAAACACCAACAAATTCAACAACAAACTCAACATTGAAAATCACCAAAAAATTCAACAACAACCTCAACATTGAAAAACTCCAACAAATTCAACAACAACATCAACTTTGAAAAACACCAACAAATTCAAAAACCTCAACATGGAAAAACACCAACAAATTCAACCACAACCTCAACATTGAAAATCACCAACAAATTCAACAACAACCTCAACAATGAAAAACACCAACAAATTGAACAAAAACCTCATCAAGGAAAAACACCGAAATATTCATCAACACCTCAACATTCAAGAACACCATCAAATTCAACAGAAACCACAACAATGAAAAACAACTAAAAATTCAACAACAACCTCAACATTGAAAGTCACCAACAATTTCAACAAAAACCTCAACAATGAAAAACACCAACAAATTCATCAACAACTTCAAAATTCAAAAACACCAACAAATTCAACAAACACCTCAACAATCAAAAACACCAAAAAATTCAACAACAACCTCAACTTTGAAAAACACCAACGACTACAACAATCTCAAACATTGAAAAAGACCAACAAATTCAACTGCAAACTCAACTTTGAAAAATACAAAAAAGATCAATAAAAAACATTGATAACACCAATAAATTCAACAACCTCAACATTGAAAATCACCAACAAATTCAACAACAACCTCAGCAATGAAAAACATCAAAAAATTCAACAACAACCTCAACTTTGAAAAACACCAAAAAATTCAACAACCTCAACATTGAGAAACAGCAACAAATTCAACCGCAACCTCAACTATGAACAATCCAAAAAGATTAAAAAGAAAACATTGAATACACCAATAAATTCAACAAAAACCTCAATATTGAAAATCACCAACAAATTCAACAACTTCCTCAACAATGAAAAAAACCAACAAAATCAACAAAAACCTCAACAATGAAATACACCAAAAAATTCAACAACAACCTCAATTTGAAAAACACCAACAGATTTAACAAACTCAACATTCAAATACACCAACAAATTCAACAACAAACTCAACATTGAAAATCACCAACAAATTCAACAACACCCTCAACTTTGAAAGACACCAACAAATTCAAAAACCTCAACATGGAAAAATACCAACAAATTCAACCATAACGTCAATATTGAAAATCACCAACAAATTCAACAACAACCTCAACAATGAAAAACACCAACAAATTCAACAAAAACCTCAACAATGAAAAACACCAAAAAATTCAACAACAACCTCAACTTTGAAAAACACCAACAAATTCAACAACCTCAACATTGCAAAACACCAACAATTTCAACTGCAACCTCAAGTTTGAAAAATACAAAAAAGATTTAAAAAAACCATTGATAACACCAATAATTTCAACAACCTCAACTTTGAAAAACACCAACAAATTCAAGAACCTCAACATGGAAAAACACCAACAAATTCAACCATAACCTCAATATTGAAAATCACCAACAAATTCAACAACAACCTCAACAATGAAAAACACCAACAAATTCAACAAAAACCTCAACAATGAAAAACACCAACAAATTCAACAACAAACTCAGCTTTGAAAAACACAAACAAACTCAACAACCTCAACATTGAAAAACACCAACAAATTTAACAACAACCTCAACAATGAAAAACACCAAACAATTCAACAACAACCTCAACATTAAAAAACAACAAAAAATTCAACAACAACCTCAACAATGAAAAACACCAAAAAATTCATCAACAACCTCAACATTCAAAAACACCAACAAATTCAACAACAACCTCAACAATTAAAAACACCAAAAAATTCAACGACAACGTCAACTTTGAAAAATACCAACAAATTCAACAACCTCGACAATGAAAAACACCAACAAATTCAACAACAAACTCAACATTGAAAATCACCAAAAAATTCAACAACAACCTCAACACTGAAAAACTCCAACAATTTCAACAACAACCTCAACAATGAAAAACACCAAAAAATTCAACAACAAACTCAACATTGAAAATCACCACCAAATTCAACAACAACATCAACTTTGAAAAACACCAACAAATTCAAAAACCTCAACATGGAAAAACACCAACAAATTCAACCACAACCTCAACATTGAAAATCACCAACAAATTCAACAACAACCTCAACAATGAAAAACACCAACAAATTGAACAAAAACCTCAACAAGGAAAAACACCAAAAGATTCATCAACAACCTCAACATTCAAAAACACCAACAAATTCAACAGAAACCACAAAAATGAAAAACACCTAAAAATTCAACAACAACATCAACATTGAAAGTCACCAACAAATTCAACAAAAACCTCAACAATGAAAAGCACCAAATAATGCATCAACAACCTCAACATTCAAAAACAACAAAAAATTCATCAAAAACCTCAACAATGAAAAACACCGAAAAATTCAACAACAACCTCAACTTTCAAAAACACCAACAACTTCAACAACCTCAACATTGAAAAACACCAACAAATTCAACTGCAAGCTCAACTTTGAAAAATACAAAAATGATCAAAATAAAACATTGATAACACCAATGAATTCAACAGCCTCAACATTGAAAATCACCAACAAATTCAACAACAACCTCAACAATGAAAAACACCAACAAATTCAACAAAAACCTCAACAATGAAAAACACCGAAAGATTCATCAACAACCTCAACATTCAAAAATCCAACAAACTAAATAGAAACCTCAACAATGAAAAACACCTAAAAATTCAACAACAACCTCAACACTGAAAATCACCAACAAATTCAACAACAACCTCAACAATGAAAAACACCAAATAATGCATCAACAACCGCAACATTCAAAAACAACAATAAATTCAAGAAAAACCTCAACAATGAAAAACACCGAAAAATTCAACAACAAACTCAACTTTGAACAACACCAACAACTTCAACAACCTCAACATTGAAAAACACCAACAATTTGAACTGCAACCTCAACTTTGAAAATTAGAAAAATGATCAAAAAAAACCATTGATAACAACAATGAATTCAACAACCTCAACATTGAAAATCACCAACAAATACAACAACAACCTCAGCAATGAAAAACATCAAAAAATGCAACAACAACCTCAACATTGAAAATCACCAACAAATTCAACAACAACCTCAACAATGAAAAGCACAAACAATTTCAACAAAAACCTCAACAATGAAAAACATCAAAAAAATTCATCAACAACCTCAACATTCAAAAATGCCAACAAATTCAACAAAAACCTCAACAATGAAAAACACCAAAAAATTCAACAACAACCTCAACATTGAAAATCAGCAACAAATTCAACAAAAACCTCAACAATGAAAAACAACAAAAAATTCAACCACAACCTCAACATTGAAAATCACCAACAAATTCAAAAACAACCTCAACAGTGAAAAACACCAATAAATTGTACAAAAACCTCAACAAGGAAAAACACCGAAAGATTCATCAACAACCTCAAAATTCAAAAATACCAACAAATTCAACAGAAACCACAACAATGAAAAACACCTAAAAATTCAACAACAACCTTAGCATTGAAAATCACCAACAAATTCAACAATAACCTCAACAATGAAGAACACCAAATAATGCATCAACAACTTCAACATTCAAAAACAACAAAAAATTCAACAAAAACCTCAACAATGAAAAACAGCAAAAAATTCAACAAAATCCTCAACAATGATAAACAGCAAAAAATTCAACAACAACCCCAATTTGAAAAACACCAACAGATTTAACAACCTCAACATTCAAATACATCAACAAATACAACAACAACCTCAACTTTTAAAAATACATAAAGGTTCAACAAAATGAAAATTGATAACACCAATAAATTAAACAACAACCTCAATATTGAAAATCACCAACAAATTCAACAAAAACCTCAACAATGAAAAACACCACAAAATTCAACAACAACCTCAACTTTGAAAAACACCAACAACTACAACAACCTCAAACATTGAAAAAGACCAACAAATTCAACTGCAACCTCAACTTGGAAAAATACAAAAAAGATCAAAAAAAAACATTGATAACACCAATAAATTCACCAACCTCAACTTTGAAAATCACCAACAAATTCAACAACAGCCTCAGCAATGAAAAACATCAAAAAATTCAACAACAACCTCAACTTTGAAAGACACCAACAAATTCAAAAACCTCAACATGGAAAAACACCAACAAATTCAACCATAACCTCAATATTGAAAATCACCAACAAATTCAACAACAAGCTCAACAATGAAAAACACCAACAAATTCAACAAAAACCTCAACAATGAAAAACACCAAAAAATTCAACAACAACCTCAACTTCGAAAAACACCAACAAATTCAACAACCTCAACATTGCAAAACACCAACAATTTCAACTGCAACCTCAACTTTGAAAAATACAAAAAAGATTTAAAAAAACCATTGATAACACCAATAATTTCAACAACAACAACTTTGAAAAACACCAACAAATTCAAGAACCTCAACATGGAAAAACACCAACAAATTCAACCATAACCTCAATATTGAAAATCACCAACAAATTCAACAACAACCTCAACAATGAAAAACACCAACAAATTCAACAAAAACCTCAACAATGAAAAACACCAAAAAATTCAACAACAACCTCAACTTTGAAAAACACCAACAAATTCAACAACCTCAACATTGCAAAACACCAACAATTTCAACTGCAACCTCAACTTTGAAAAATACAAAAAAGATTTTAAAATACCATTGATAACACCAATAATTTCAACAACCTCAACTTTGAAAAACACCAACAAATTCAAGAACCACAACATGGAAAAACACGAACAAATTCAACCATAACCTCAACATTGAAAATCACCAACAAATTCAACAACAACCTCAGCATTGAAAATCATCAAAAAATTCAACAACAACCTCAACTTTGAAAAACACCAAAAAATTCAACAACCTCAACATTGAGAAACAGCAACAAATTCAACAACAACCTCAACTTGGAAAAATACAAAAAGATTGAAAAAAAAACATTGAATACACCAATAAATTCAACAACAACCTCAACATTGAAAATCACCAAAAAATTCAACAACAACCACAACTTTGAGAAACACCAACAAATTCAAAAACCTCAACATGGATAAACACCAACAAATTCAACTACAATCTCAATATTGAAAATCACCAAGAAATTCAACAATAACCTCAACAATGAAAAACACCAACAAATTCAACATAAACCTCAACAATGAAAAACACCAAAAAATTCAACAGCAACCTCAATTTGAAAAACACCAACAGATTTAAGAACCTCAACATTCAAATACATCAACAAATTCAACAACAAACTCACCTTTGAAAAACACCAACAAATTCAACAACCTCTTCATTGAAAAACACCAACAAATTCAACTACAAACTCAGCTTTGAAAAACACCAACAAATTCAACAACCTCATCATTGAAAAACACCAACAAATTCAACTACAACCTCAACTTTTAAAAATACAAAAAGGTTCAACAAAATAAAAATTGATAACAACAACAAATTCAACAACAACCTCAATATTGAAAATCACCAACAAATTTAACAACAACCTCAACAATGAAAAACACCAAACAATTCAACAACAACCTCAACATTCAAAAACACCAACAAATTCAACAACAACCTCAACAATGAAAAACACCAAAAAATTCATCAACAACCTCAACATTCAAAAACACCAACAAATTCAACAAAAACCTCAACAATTAAAAACACCATAAAATTCAACAACAACGTCAACTTTGAAAAATACCAACAAATTCAACAACAAACTCAACATTGAAAATCACCAAAAAATTCAACAACAAACTCAACATTGAAAAACTCCAACAATTTCAACAACAACCTAAACAATGAAAAAGACCAAAAAATTCAACAACAAACTCAACATTGAAAATCACCAACAAATTCAACAACAACCTCAACTTTGAAAAACATCATCAAATTCAAAAACCTCAACATTGAAAAACACCAACAAATTCAACTACAACCTCAATATTGAAAATCACCAACAAATTCAACAGCAACCTCAACAATGAAAAACACCAACAAATTCAACAAAATCCTCAACAATGATAAACAGCAAAAAATTCAATAACAACCCCAATTTGAAAAACACCAACAGATTTAACAACCTCAACATTCAAATACAGCAACAAATTCAACAACAACCTCAACTTTTAAAAATACATAAAGGTTCAACAAAATAAAAATTGATAACACCAATAAATTCAACAACAACCTCAATATTGAAAATCACCAACAAATTCAACAAAAACCTCAACAATGAAAAACACCACAAAATTCACCAACAACCTCAACTTTGAAAAACACCAACAACTACAACAACCTCAAACATTGAAAAAGACCAACAAATTCAACTGCAACCTCAACTTGGAAAAATACAAAAAAGATCAAAAAAAAAACATTGATAACACCAATAAATTCAACAACCTCAACATTGAAAATCACCAACACATTCAACAACAACCTCAGCAATGAAAAACATCAAAAAATTCAACAACAACCTCAACTTTGAAAAACACCAACAAATTCAACAACCTCAACATTGAGAAACAGCAACAAATTCAACTGCAACCTCAAATTTGAACAATCCAAAAAGATTAAAAAGAAAACATTGAATACACCAATAAATTCAACAACAACCTCAGTATTGAAAATCATCAACAAATTCAACAACTTCCTCAACAATGAAAAACACCAACAAATTCAACATAAACCTCAACAATGAAAAACACCAAAAAATTCAACAACAACCTCAATTTGAAAAACACCAACAGATTTAACAAACTCAACATTCAAATACATCAACAAATTCAACAACAAACTCAACATTGAAAATCACCAACAAATTCAACAACAACCTCAACTTTGAAAGACACCAACAAATTCAAAAACCTCAACATGTAAAAACACCAACAAATTCAACCATAACCTCAATATTGAAAATCACCAACAAATTCAACAGCAAGCTCAACAATGAAAAACACCAACAAATTCAACAAAAACCTCAACAATGAAAAACACCAAAAAATTCAACAACAACCTCAACTTTGAAAAACACCAACAAATTCAACAACCTCAACATTGCAAAACACCAACAATTTCAACTGCAACCTCAACTTTGAAAAATACAAAAAAGATTTAAAAAAACCATTGATAACACCAATAATTTCAACAACAACAACTGTGAAAAACACCAACAAATTCAAGAACCTCAACATGGAAAAACACCAACAAATTCAACCATAACCTCAATATTGAAAATCACCAACAAATTCAACAACAACCTCAACAATGAAAAACACCAACAAATTCAACAACAACCTCAACAATGAAAAACACCAACAAATTCAACAAAAACCTCAACAATGAAAAACACCAACAAATTCAACAACAAACTCAGCTTTGAAAAACACAAACAAATTCAACAACCTCAACATTGAAAAACACCAACTAATTCAACAACAACCTCAACTTTCAAAAATACAAAAAGGTTCAACAAAATAAAAATTGATAACAACAACAAATTCAACAACAACCTCAATATTGAAAATCACCAACAAATTTAACAACAACCTCAACAATGAAAAACACCAAACAATTCAACAACAACCTCAACATTAAAAAACACCAACAAATTCAACAACAACCTCAACAATGAAAAACACCAAAAAATTCATCAACAACCTCAACATTCAAAAACAGCAACAAATTCAACAAAAACCTCAACAATTAAAAACACCAAAAAATTCAACAACAACGTCAACTTTGAAAAATACCAACAAATTCAACAACCTCGACAATGAAAAACACCAACAAATTCAACAAAAACCTCAACAATGAAAAACACCAAAAAATTTCATCAACAACCTCAACATTCAAAACGACCAACAACTTCAACAGAAACCTCAACAATGAAAAACAACTAAAAATTCAACAACAGCCGCAACAATGAAAAACACCAGCAAATTCAACAAAAACCTCAACAATGAAACATACCAAAAAATTCAACAACAACCTCAACAATGAGAAACAGCAACAAATTCAACAACAAACTCAACATTGAAAGTCACCAACAAATTCAACAACAACATCAACAGTGAAAAACACCAACAAATTCAACAAAAACCTCAACAATGAAATTAACCAAAATAATCATCAATAACCTCAACATTCAAATACACCTACAAATTCAACAGATACCTCAACAATGAAAAACACCAACAAATTCAACAACAAACTCATCTTTGAAAAAAACAAAATCAACAACCTCAACATTGAAAAACAGCAACAAATTCAACAACAACCTCAACAATGAAAAACACCAAAAAATTCATCAACAACCTCAACATTCAAAAACACCAACAAATTCAACAAAAACATCAACATTCAAAAACACCAATAAATTCAACAACAACCTCAACAATGAAAAACACCAAAAAATTCAACAACAAACTCAACATTGAAAAGCACCAACAAATTCAACAACAACATCAACTTTGAAAAACACCAACAAATTCAAAAACCTCAACATGGAAAAACACCAACATATTCAACCACAACCTCAACATTGAAAATCACCAACAAATTCAACAACAACCTCAGCAATGAAAAACACCAACAAATTGAACAAAAACCTCATCAAGGAAAAACACCGAAATATTCATCAACACCTCAACATTCAAGAACACCAACAAATTCAACAGAAACCACAACAATGAAAAACAACTAAAAATTCAACAACAACCTCAACATTGAAAGTCACCAACAATTTCAACAAAAACCTCAACAATGAAAAACACCAACAAATTCATCAACAACTTCAAAATTCAAAAACACCAACAAATTCAACAAACACCTCAACAATCAAAAACACCAAAAAATTCAACAACAACCTCAACTTTGAAAAACACCAACGACTACAACAATCTCAAACATTGAAAAAGAACAACAAATTCAACTGAAAACTCAACTTTGAAAAATACAAAAAAGATCAAAAAAAAACATTGATAACACCAATAAATTCAACAACCTCAACATTGAAAATCACCAACAAATTCAACAACAACCTCAGCAATGAAAAACATCAAAAAATTCAACAACAACCTCAACTTTGAAAAACACCAAAAAATTCAACAACCTCAACATTGAGAAACAGCAACAAATTCAACCGCAACCTCAACTTTGAACATTCCAAAAAGATTAAAAAGAAAACATTGAATACACCAATAAATTCAACAAAAACCTCAATATTGAAAATCACCAACAAATTCAACAACTTCCTCAACAATGAAAAACACCAACAAATTCAACAAAAACCTCAACAATGAAATACACCAAAAAATTCAACAACAACCTCAATTTGAAAAACACCAACAGATTTAACAAACTCAACATTCAAATACACCAACAAATTCAACAACAAACTCAACATTGAAAATCACCAACAAATTCAACAACACCCTCAACTTTGAAAGACACCAACAAATTCAAAAACCTCAACATGGAAAAATACCAACAAATTCAACCATAACGTCAATATTGAAAATCACCAACAAATTCAACAACAACCTCAACAATGAAAAACACCAACAAATTCAACAAAAACCTCAACAATGAAAAACACCAAAAAATTCAACAACAACCTCAACTTTGAAAAACACCAACAAATTCAACAACCTCAACATTGCAAAACACCAACAATTTCAACTGCAACCTCAAGTTTGAAAAATACAAAAAAGATTTAAAAAAACCATTGATAACACCAATAATTTCAACAACCTCAACTTTGAAAAACACCAACAAATTCAAGAACCTCAACATGGAAAAACACCAACAAATTCAACCATAACCTCAATATTGAAAATCATCAACAAATTCAACAACAACCTCAACAATGAAAAACACCAACAAATTCAACAAAAACCTCAACAATGAAAAACACCAACAAATTCAACAACAAACTCAGCTTTGAAAAACACAAACAAACTCAACAACCTCAACACTGAAAAACACCAACAAATTTAACAACAACCTCAACAATGAAAAACACCAAACAATTCAACAACAACCTCAACATTAAAAAACAACAAAAAATTCAACAACAACCTCAACAATTAAAAACACCAAAAAATTCAACGACAACGTCAACTTTGAAAAATACCAACAAATTCAACAACAACCTCAACAATGAAAAACACCAACAAATTCAACAACAAACTCAACATTGAAAATCACCAAAAAATTCAACAACAACCTCAACACTGAAAAACTCCAACAATTTCAACAACAACCTCAACAATGAAAAACACCAAAAAATTCAACAACAAACTCAACATTGAAAATCACCACCAAATTCAACAACAACATCAACTTTGAAAAACACCAACAAATTCAAAAACCTCAACATGGAAAAACACCAACAAATTCAACCACAACCTCAACATTGAAAATCACCAACAAATTCAACAACAACCTCAACAATGAAAAACACCAACAAATTGAACAAAAACCTCAACAAGGAAAAACACCAAAAGATTCATCAACAACCTCAACATTCAAAAACACCAACAAATTCAACAGAAACCACAAAAATGAAAAACACCTAAAAATTCAACAACAACATCAACATTGAAAGTCACCAACAAATTCAACAAAAACCTCAACAATGAAAAGCACCAAATAATGCATCAACAACCTCAACATTCAAAAACAACAAAAAATTCATCAAAAACCTCAACAATGAAAAACACCGAAAAATTCAACAACAACCTCAACTTTCAAAAACACCAACAACTTCAACAACCTCAACATTGAAAAACACCAACAAATTCAACTGCAAGCTCAACTTTGAAAAATACAAAAATGATCAAAATAAAACATTGATAACACCAATGAATTCAACAGCCTCAACATTGAAAATCACCAACAAATTCAACAACAACCTCAACAATGAAAAACACCAACAAATTCAACAAAAACCTCAACAATGAAAAACACCGAAAGATTCATCAACAACCTCAACATTCAAAAATCCAACAAACTAAATAGAAACCTCAACAATGAAAAACACCTAAAAATTCAACAACAACCTCAACATTGAAAATCACCTACAAATTCAACAACAACCTCAACAATGAAAAACACCAAATAATGCATCAACAACCGCAACATTCAAAAACAACAATAAATTCAAGAAAAACCTCAACAATGAAAAACACCGAAAAATTCAAGAACAAACTCAACTTTGAACAACACCAACAACTTCAACAACCTCAACATTGAAAAACACCAACAATTTGAACTGCAACCTCAACTTTGAAAATTAGAAAAATGATCAAAAAAAACCATTGATAACAACAATGAATTCAACAACCTCAACATTGAAAATCACCAACAAATACAACAACAACCTCAGCAATGAAAAACATCAAAAAATGCAACAACAACCTCAACATTGAAAATCACCAACAAATTCAACAACAACCTCAACTTTGAAAAACACCAACAAATTCAAAAACCTCAACATGGAAAAACAGCAACAAATTGAAACAGAACCTCAATATTGAAAATCACCAACAAATTCAACAACAACCTCAACAATGAAAAACACAAACAATTTCAACAAAAACCTCAACAATGAAAAACATCAAAAAAATTCATCAACAACCTCAACATTCAAAAACGCCAACAAATTCAACAAAAACCTCAACAATGAAAAACACCAAAAAATTCAACAACAACCTCAACATTGAAAATCAGCAACAAATTCAACAAAAACCTCAACAATGAAAAACAACAAAAAATTCAACCACAACCTCAACATTGAAAATCACCAACAAATTCAAAAACAACCTCAACAGTGAAAAACACCAATAAATTGTACAAAAACCTCAACAAGGAAAAACACCGAAAGATTCATCAACAACCTCAAAATTCAAAAATACCAACAAATTCAACAGAAACCACAACAATGAAAAACACCTAAAAATTCAACAACAACCTTAGCATTGAAAATCACCAAAAAATTCAACAACAACCTCAACACTGAAAAACTCCAACAATTTCAACAACAACCTCAACAATGAAAAACACCAAAAAATTCAACAACAAACTCAACATTGAAAATCACCACCAAATTCAACAACAACATCAACTTTGAAAAACACCAACAAATTCAAAAACCTCAACATGGAAAAACACCAACAAATTCAACCACAACCTCAACATTGAAAATCACCAACAAATTCAACAACAACCTCAACAATGAAAAACACCAACAAATTGAACAAAAACCTCAACAAGGAAAAACACCAAAAGATTCATCAACAACCTCAACATTCAAAAACACCAACAAATTCAACAGAAACCACAAAAATGAAAAACACCTAAAAATTCAACAACAACATCAACATTGAAAGTCACCAACAAATTCAACAAAAACCTCAACAATGAAAAGCACCAAATAATGCATCAACAACCTCAACATTCAAAAACAACAAAAAATTCATCAAAAACCTCAACAATGAAAAACACCGAAAAATTCAACAACAACCTCAACTTTCAAAAACACCAACAACTTCAACAACCTCAACATTGAAAAACACCAACAAATTCAACTGCAAGCTCAACTTTGAAAAATACAAAAATGATCAAAATAAAACATTGATAACACCAATGAATTCAACAGCCTCAACATTGAAAATCACCAACAAATTCAACAACAACCTCAACAATGAAAAACACCAACAAATTCAACAAAAACCTCAACAATGAAAAACACCGAAAGATTCATCAACAACCTCAACATTCAAAAATCCAACAAACTAAATAGAAACCTCAACAATGAAAAACACCTAAAAATTCAACAACAACCTCAACATTGAAAATCACCTACAAATTCAACAACAACCTCAACAATGAAAAACACCAAATAATGCATCAACAACCGCAACATTCAAAAACAACAATAAATTCAAGAAAAACCTCAACAATGAAAAACACCGAAAAATTCAAGAACAAACTCAACTTTGAACAACACCAACAACTTCAACAACCTCAACATTGAAAAACACCAACAATTTGAACTGCAACCTCAACTTTGAAAATTAGAAAAATGATCAAAAAAAACCATTGATAACAACAATGAATTCAACAACCTCAACATTGAAAATCACCAACAAATACAACAACAACCTCAGCAATGAAAAACATCAAAAAATGCAACAACAACCTCAACATTGAAAATCACCAACAAATTCAACAACAACCTCAACTTTGAAAAACACCAACAAATTCAAAAACCTCAACATGGAAAAACAGCAACAAATTGAAACAGAACCTCAATATTGAAAATCACCAACAAATTCAACAACAACCTCAACAATGAAAAACACAAACAATTTCAACAAAAACCTCAACAATGAAAAACATCAAAAAAATTCATCAACAACCTCAACATTCAAAAACGCCAACAAATTCAACAAAAACCTCAACAATGAAAAACACCAAAAAATTCAACAACAACCTCAACATTGAAAATCAGCAACAAATTCAACAAAAACCTCAACAATGAAAAACAACAAAAAATTCAACCACAACCTCAACATTGAAAATCACCAACAAATTCAAAAACAACCTCAACAGTGAAAAACACCAATAAATTGTACAAAAACCTCAACAAGGAAAAACACCGAAAGATTCATCAACAACCTCAAAATTCAAAAATACCAACAAATTCAACAGAAACCACAACAATGAAAAACACCTAAAAATTCAACAACAACCTTAGCATTGAAAATCACCAACAAATTCAACAATAACCTCAACAATGAAAAACACCGAAAAATTCAACAACAAACTCAACATTGAAAATCACCAACAAATTCAACAACAACATCAACTTTGAAAAACACCAACAAATTCAAAAACCTCAACATGGAAAAACACCGAAAGATTCATCAACAACCTCAACATTCAAAAACACCAACAAATTCAACAGAAACCACAACAATGAAAAACACCTAAAAATTCAACAACAACCTCAACATTGAAAGTCACCAACAAATTCAACAAAAACCTCAACAATGAAAAACACCAAATAATGCATCAACAACCTCAACATTCAAAAACAACAAAAAATTCAACAAAAACCTCAACAATGAAAAACACAGAAAAATTCAACAACAACCTCAACTTTGAAAAACACGAACAACTTCAACAACCTCAACATTGAAAAACACCAACAAATTCAACTGCAAGCTCAACTTTGAAAAATACAAAAATGATCTAAAAAAAACCGTTGATAACACCAATGAATTCAACAACCTCAACGTTGAAAATCACCAACAACTTCAACAACAACCTCAATAATGAAAAACATCAACAAATTCAACAAAAACCTCAACAATGAAAAACACCGAAAGATTCATCAACAACCTCAACATTCAAAAAAACCAACAAACTCAACAGAAACCTCAACAATGAAAAACACCTAAAAATTCAACAACAACCACAACATTGAAAATCACCAACAAATTCAACAACAACCTCAACAATGAAAAACACCAAATAATGCATCATCAACCTCAACAGTCAAAAACAACAAAAAATTCAACAAAAACCTCAACAATGAAAAACACCGAAAAATTCAACAACAACCTCAACTTTCAACAACACCAACAACTTCAACAACCTCAACATTGAAAATCACCAACAAATTCAACAACAACCTCAACAATGAAAAACATTAAAAAATGCAACAACAACCTCAACTTTGAAAAACACCAACGAATTCAAAAACCTCAACATGGAAAAACAGCAACAAATTGAAACAGAACCTCAATATTGAAAATCACCAACAAATTCAACAACAACCTCAACAATGAAAAACTCAAACAATTTCAACAAAAACCTCAACAATGAAAAACATCAAATAATGCATCAATAACCTCAACATTCAAAAACGCCAACAAATTCAACAAAAAACTCAACAATGAAAAACACCAAAAAATTCAACAACAACCTCAACATTGAAAATCACCAACAAATTCAACAAAAACCTCAACAATGAAAAACACCAAAAAATTCAACCACAGCCTCAACATTGAAAATCACCAACAAATTCAACAACAACCTCAACAATGAAAAACACCAACAAATTGTACAAAAACCTCAACAAGGAAAAACACCGAAAGATTCATCAACAACCTCAAAATTCAAAAATACCAACAATTTCTACAGAAACCACAACAATGAAAAACACCTAAAAATTCAACAACAACCTTAGCATTGAAAATCACCAACAAATTCAACAATAACCTCAACAATGAAAAACACCAAATAATGCATCAACAACCTCAACATTCAAAAACAACAAAAAATTCAACAAAAACCTCAACAATGAAAAACACCGAAAAATTCAACAACAAACTCAACATTGAAAATCACCAACAAATTCAACAACAACATCAACTTTGAAACATAGAAAAATGATCAAAAAAAACCATTGATAACACGAATGAATTCAACAAACTCAAAATTTAAAAATAACAACCAATTCAACAACAACCTCAGCAATGAAAAACATCAAAAATGCAAAAAAAACCACAACATTGAAAATTACCAACAAATTCAACAACAACCTCAACTTTGAAAAACACCAACAAATTCAAAAACCTCAACATGGAAAAAAAACAACAAATTGAACCAGAACCTCAATATTGAAAATCACTAACAAATTCAACAACAACCTCAACAATGAAAAACACAAACAATTTCAACAAAAACCTCAACATTGAAAATCACCAAAAAATTCAACAACAACCACAACTTTGAAAAACAACAACAAATTAAACAACCTCAACATTGCAAAACACCAACAATTTCAACTGCAACCTCAACTTTGAAAAATACAAAAAAGATTTAAAAAAAACCATTGATAACAACAATAATTTCAACAACATCAACTTTGAAAAACACCAACAAATTCAACCACAACCTCAACATTGAAAATCACCATCAAAGTCAACAACAACCTCAACAAAGAAAAACACCAACAAATTCAACAAAAACCTCAACAATGAGAAACACCAACAAATTCAACAACAAACACAGCTTTGAAAAACACAAACAAATTCAACAACCTCAACATTGAAAAACACCAACAAATTCAACAACAACCTCAACTTTCAAAAATACAAAAAGGTTCAACAAAATAGAAATTGATAACAACAACAAATTCAACAACAACCTCAATATTGAAAATCAACAACAAATTTAACAACAACCTCAACAATGAAAAACACCAAACAATTCAACAACAACCTCAACATTCAAAAACACCAACAAATTCAACAAAAACCTCAACAATGAAAAACACCAAAAAATTCATCAACAACCTCAACAATCAAAAACACCAACAAATTCAACAACCTCAACAATGAAAAACACCAACAAATTCAACAACAAACTCAACATTGAAAATCAACAAAAAATTCAACAACAACCTCAACATTGAAAAACTCCAACAATTTCAACAACAACCTCAACAATGAAAAACACCAAAAATTTCAACAACAAACTCAACATTGAAAATCACCAACAAATTCAACAACAACATCAACTTTGAAAAACACCAGCAAATTCAAAAACCTCAACATGGAAAAACACCAACAAATTCAACCACAACCTCAAAATTAAAAATCACCAACAAGTTCAACAACAACCTCAACAATGAAAAACACCAACAAATTGAACAAAAACCTCATCAAGGAAAAACACCGAAATATTCATCAACAACCGCAACATTCAAAAACACCAACCAATTCAACAGAAACCACAACAATGAAAAACACCTAAAAATTCAACAACAACCTCAACATTGAAAGCCACCAACAATTTCAACAAAAACCTCAACAATGAAAAACAGGAAAAAATTCATCAACAATGAAAAACACGAAAAAATTCATCAACAACTTCAACATTCAAAACCACCAACAAATTCAACAAACACCTCAACAATGAAAAACACCAACAAATTCATAAACAACCTGAACATTCAAAAACACCAACAAATGTTACAGAAATCACAACAATGCGAAACACCAAAAAATTCAAAAACAACCTCAACATTCAAAATCACCAACAAATTCAACAAAAACCTCAACAATGAAAAACACCAATAAAATTCATGAACAACCTCAACAATGAAAAAACACCAACCAATTCAACAAAAACCTCAACAATGAAAAACACCACAAAATTCAACAACAACCTCAACTTTGAAAAGCACCAACAACTACAACAACCTCAAACATTGAAAAAGACCAACAAATTCAACTGCAACCTTAACATTGAAAAATACAAAAAAGATCAAAAAAAAACATTGATAACACCAATAAATTCAACAACCTCAACATTGAAAATCACCAACAAATTCAACAACAACCTCAGCAATGAAAAACATCAAAAAATTCAACAACAACCTCAACTTTGAAAAACACCAAAAAATTCAACAACCTCAACATTGAGAAACAGCAACAAATTCAACTGCAACCTCAACTTTGAACAATCCAAAAAGATTAAAAAGAAAACATTGAATACACCAATAAATTCAACAACAACATCAATATTGAAAATAACCAACAAATTCAACAACATCCTCAACAATGAAAAACACCAACAAATTCAACAAAAACCTCAACAATGCAAAACACCAAAAAATTCAACACCAACCTCAATTTGAAAAACAGCAACAGATTTAACAAACTCAACATTCAAATACACCAACAAATTCAACAACAAACTCAACATTGAAAATCACCAACAAATTCAACAACAACCTCAACTTTGAAAGACACCAACAAATTCAAAAACCTCAACATGGAATAACACCAACAAATTCAACCATAACCTCAATACTGAAAATCACCAACAACAAATTCAACAACAACCTCAACAATGAAAAACACCAACAAATTCAAATACCTCAACATGGATAAACACCAACAAATTAAACCATAACCTCAATATTGAAAATCACCAACAAATTCAACAACAACCTCAACAATGAAAAACACCAACAAATTCAACAAAAACCTCAACAATGAAAAACACCAACAAATTCAACAACAATCTCAGCTTTGAAAAACACAAACAAATTCAACAACCTCAACATTGAAAAACACCAACAAATTCAACAACAACCTCAACTTTCAAAAATACAAAATGGTTCAACAAAATAAAAATTGATAACAACAACCAATTCAACAACAACCTCAATATTGAAAATCACCAACAAATTTAACAACAACCTCAACAATGAAAAACACCAAACAATTCAACAACAAACTCAACATTAAAAAACACCAACAAATTCAACAACCACCTCAACAATGAAAAACAACAAAAAATTCATCAACAACCTCAACATTCAAAAACACCAACAAATTCAACAAAAACCTCAACAATTAAAAACACCAAAAAATTCAACAACAACGTCAACTTTGAAAAATACCAACAAATTCAACAACCTCAACAATGAAAAACACCAACAAATTCAACAACAAACTCAACATTGAAAATCACCAAAAAATTCAACTACAACCTCAACACTGAAAAACTCCAACAATTTCAACAATAACCTCAACAATGAAAACCACCAAAAAATTCAACAACAAACTCAACATTGAAAATCACCAACAAATTCAACCACAACCTCAACATTGAAAATCACCAACAAATTCAACAACAACCTCAACAATGAAAAACACCAACAAATTGAACAAAAACCTCAACAAGGAAAAACACCGAAAGATTCATCAACAACCTCAACATTCAAAAACACCAACAAATTCAACAGAAACCACAACAATGAAAAACACCTAAAAATCCAACAACAACATCAACATTGAAAGTCACCAACAAATTCAACAAAAACCTCAACAATGAAAAGCACCAAATAATGCATCAACAACCTCAACATTCAAAAACAACAAAAAATTCAACAAAAACCTCAACAATGAAAAACACCGAAAAATTCAACAACAACCTCAACTTTGAAAAACACCAACAACTTCAACAACCTCAACATTGAAAAACACCAACAAATTCAACTGCAAGCTCAACATTGAAAAATACAAAAATGATCAAAAAAAACCATTGATAACACCAATTAATTCAACAACCTCAACAGTGAAAATCACCAACAAATTCAACAACAACCTCAACAATGAAAAACACCAACAAATTCAATAAAAACCTCAACAATGAAAAACACCGAAAGATTCATCAACAACCTCAACATTCAAAAAACCAACAAACTCAACAGAAACCTCAACAATGAAAAACACCTAAAAATTCAACAACAACCTCAACATTTAAAATCACCAACAAAATCAACAACAACCTCAACTTTGAAAGACACCAACAAATTCAAAAACCTCAACATGGAAAAACACCAACAAATTCAACCATAACCTCAATATTGAAAATCACCAACAAATTCAAAAACAACCTCAACAATGAAAAACACCAAATAATGCATCATCAACCTCAACAGTCAAAAACAACAAAAAATTCAACAAAAACCTCAACAATGAAAAACACCGAAAAATTCAACAACAACCTCAACTTTCAACAACACCAACAACTTCAACAACCTCAACATTGAAAATCACCAACAAATTCAACAACAACCTCAACAATGAAAAACATCAAAAAATGCAACAACAACCTCAACATTGAAAATCACCAACAAATTCAACAACAACCTCAACTTTGAAAAACACCAACAAATTCAAAAACCTCAACATGGAAAAACAGCAACAAATTGAACCAGAACCTCAATATTGAAAATCACCAACAAATTCAACAACAACCTCAACAATGAAAAACACAAACAATTTCAACAAAAACCTCAACAATGAAAAACATCAAAAAATTCATCAATAACCTCAACATTCAAAAACGCCAACAAATTCAACAAAAACCTCAACAATGAAAAAAACCAAAAAATTCAACAACAACCTCAACATTGAAAATCACCAACAAATTCAACAAAAACCTCAACAATGAAAAACACCAAAAAATTCAACCACAACCTCAACATTGAAAATCACCAACAAATTCAAAAACAACCTCAACAATGAAAAACACCAACAAATTGCACAAAAACCTCAACAAGGAAAAACACTGAAAGATTCATCAACAACCTCAAAATTCAAAAATACCAACAAATTATACAGAAACCACAACAATGAAAAACACCTAAAAATTCAACAACAACCTTAGCATTGAAAATCACCAACAAATTCAACAATAACCTCAACAATGAAAAACACCAAATAATGCATCAACAACCTCAACATTCAAAAACAACAAAAAATTCAACAAAAACCTCAACAATGAAAAACACCGAAAAATTCAACAACAAACTCAACATTGAAAATCACCAAAAAATTCATCAGCAACATCAACTTTGAAACATAGAAAAATGATCAAAAAAAAGCATTGAAAACACGAATGAATTCAACAACCTCAAAATTTAAAATCAACAACCAATTCAACAACAACCTCAACATTGAAAATTACCAACAAATTCAACAGCAACCTCAACTTTGAAAAACACCAACAAATTCAAAAACCTCAACATGGTAAAACAACAACAAAGTGAACCAGAACCTCAATATTGAAAATCACCAACAAATTCAACAACAACCTCAACAATGAAAAACACAAACAATTTCAACAAAAACGTCAAAATTGAAAATCACCAAAAAATTCAACAACAACCTCAACTTTGAAAAACACCAACAAATTCAACCACCTCAACATTGCAAAACACCAACAATTTCAACTGCAACCTCAACTTTGAAAAATACAAAAAAGATTTTAAAAAACCATTGATAACACCAATAATTTCAACAACATCAACTTTGAAAAACACCAACAAATTCAACCACAACCTCAACATTGAAAATCACCAACAAAGTCAACAAAAACCTCAACAATGAAAAACACCAACAAATTCAACAAACACCTCAACAATGAAAAACACCAACAAATTCAACAACAAACTCAGCTTTGAAAAACACAAACAAATTCAGCAACCTCAACATTGAAAAACACCAACAAATTCAACAAGAACCTCAACTTTCAAAAATACAAAAAGGTTCAACAAAATAAAAATTGATAACAACAACAAATTCAACAACAACTTCAATATTGAAAATCAACAACAAATTTAACAACAACCTCAACAATGAAAAACACCAAACAATTCAACAACAACCTCAACATTCAAAAACAGCAACAAATTCAACAACAACCTCAACAATGAAAAGCACCAAAAAATTCATCAACAACCTCAACATTCAAAAACAGCAACAAATTCAACAAAAACCTCAACAATTAAAAAGACCAAAAAATTCAACAACAACGTTAACTTTGAAAAATACCAACAAATTCAACAACCTCAACAATGAAAAACACCAACAAATTCAACAACAAACTCAACATTGAAAATCACCAAAAAATTCAACAACAACCTCAACACTGAAAAACTCCAACAATTTCAACAACAACCCCAACAATGAAAAGCACCAAAAAATTCAACAACAAACTCAACATTGAAAATCACCAAAAAATTCAACCACAACCTCAACATTGAAAATCACCAACAAATTCAACAACAACCCCAACAATGAAAAACACCAACAAATTCAACAAAAACCTCAACAAGGAAAAACACCAAAAGATTCATCAACAACCTCAACATTCAAAAAACCAACAAACTCAACAGAAACCTCAACAATGAAAAACACCTAAAAATTCAACAACAACCTCAACATTGAAAATCACCAACAAATTCAACAACAACCTCAACAATGAAAAACACCAAATAATGCATCAACAACCTCAACATTCAAAAACAACAAAAAATTCAACAAAAACCTCAACAATGAAAAACACCGAAAAAATCAGCAACAAACTCAACTTTGAACAACACCAACAACTTCAACAACCTCAACATTGAAAAACACCAACAATTTCAACTGCAACCTCAACTTTGAAAATTAGAAAAATGATCAAAAAAAACCATTGATAACACCAATGAATTCAACAACCTCAACATTGAAAATCACCAACAAATTCAACAACAACCTCAGCAATGAAAAAAATTAAAAAATGCAACAACAACCTCAGCATTGAAAATCACCAACAAATTCAACAAAAAACTCAACAATGAAAAACACCAAAAAATTCAACAACAACCTCAACTTTGAAAAACACCAACAAATTCAACAACCTCAACATTGCAAAACACCAACAATTTCAACTGCAACCTCAACTTTGAAAAATACAAAAAAGATTTTAAAAAACCATTGATAACACCAATAATTTCAACAACATCAACTTTGAAAAACACCAACAAATTCAACCACAACCTCAACACTGAAAATCACCAACAAAGTCAAAAACAACCTCAACAATGAAAAACACCAACAAATTCAACAAAAACCTCAACAATGAACAACACCAACAAATTCAACAACAAACTCAGCTTTGAAAAACACAAACCAATTCAACAACCTCAACATTGAAAAACAACAACATATTCAACAACAACCTCAACTTTTAAAAATACAAAAATGCTCAACAAACTTTAAATTGATAACAACAACAAATTCAACAACAACCTCAATATTGAAAATCACCAACAAATTTAAGAACAACCTCAACAATGAAAAACACCAAACAATTCAACAACAACCTCAACATTCAAAAACACCAACAAATTCAACAACAACCTCAACAATGAAAAACACCAAAAAATTCATCAACAACCTCAACATTCAAAAACACCAACAAATTCAACAAAAACCTCAACAATTAAAATCACCAAAAAATTCAACAACAACCTCAACTTTCAACAACACCAACAACTTCAACAACCTCAACATTGCAAAACACCAACAATTTCAACTGCAACCTCAACTTTGAAACATAGAAAAATGATCAAAAAAAACCATTGATAACACCAATGAATTCAACAACCTCAATGTTTAAAATCACGAACAAATACAACAACAACCTCAGCAATGAAAAACATCAATAAATGCAACAACAACCTCAACATTGAAAATTACCAACAAATTCAACAACAACCTCAACTTTGAAAAGCACCAACAAATTCAAAAACCTCAACATGGAAAAACAACAACAAATTGAACCAGAACCTCAATATTGAAAATCACCAACAAATTCAACAACAACCCCAACAATGAAAAACACAAACAATTTCAACAAAAACCTCAACAATGAAAAACACCAAAAAATTCATCAACAACCGCAACATTCAAAAACGCTAACAAATTCAACAAAAACCACAACAATGAAAAACACCAAAAAATTCAAAAACAACCTCAACATTGAAAATCACCAACAAATTCAACAAAAACCTCAACAATGAAAAACACCAAAAAATTCAACAACAACCTCAACTATGAAAAACACCAACAAATTCAACAACCTCAACTTTGCAAAACAGCAACAATTTCAACTGCAACCTCAACTTTGAAAAATACTAAAAAGATTTAAAGAAACCATTGATAACACCAATAATTTCAACAACATCAACTTTGAAAAACACCAACAAATTCAACCACAACCTCAACATTGAAAATCACCAACAAGGTCAACAACAACCTCAACAATGAAAAACACCAACAAATTCAACAAAAACCTCAACAATGAAAAACACCAAAAAATTCATCAACAACCGCAACATTCAAAAACGCCAACAAATTCAACAAAAACCACAACAATGAAAAGCACCAAAAAATTCAACAACAACCTCAACATTGAAAATCACCAACAAATTCAACAAAAACCTCAACAATGAAAAACACCAAAAAATTCAACAACAACCTCAACTTTGAAAAACACCAACAAATTCAACAACCTCAACTTTGCAAAACAGCAACAATTTCAACTGCAACCTCAACTTTGAAAAATACTAAAAAGATTTAAAGAAACCATTGATAACACCAATAATTTCAACAACATCAACTTTGAAAAACACCAACAAATTCAACCACAACCTCAACATTGAAAATCACCAACAAGGTCAACAACAACCTCAACAATGAAAAACACCAACAAATTCAACAAAAACCTCAACAATGAAAAACACCACCAATTCAACAACAAACTCAGCTTTGAAAAACACAAACATATTCAACAACCTCAACATTGAAAAACACCAACAAATTCAACAACAACCTCAACTTTCAAAAATACAAAAAGGATCAAAAAAATGAAATTGATAACCACAACAAATTTAACAACAACCTCAATATTGAAAATCACCAACAAATTTAACAACAACCTCAACAATGAAAAACATCAAACAATTCAACAACAACCTCAACATTCAAAAACACCAACAAATTCAACAACAACCTCAACATTCAAAAACAGCAACAAATTCAACAAAAACCTCAACAATTAAAAAGACCAAAAAATTCAACAACAACGTCAGCTTTGAAAAATACCAATAAATTCAGCAACCTCAATAATGAAAATCACCTACAAATTCAACAACAAACTCAACATTGAAAATCACCAAAAAATTCAACAACAACCTCAACATTGAAAAAATTCCAACAATTTCAACAACAATCTCAACAATGAAAAACACCAAAAAATTCTACAACAAACTCAACATTGAAAATCACCAACAAATTCAACAACAACATCAACTTTGAAAAACACCAACAAATCCAAAAACCTCAACATGGAAAAACACCAGCAAATTCAACCACAGCCTCAACATTGAAAATCACCAACAAATCCCACAACAACCTCAACAATGAAAAACACAAACAAATTGTACAATAACCTGAACAAGGAAAAACACCGAAAGATTCATCAACAACCTCAACATTCAAAAACACCAACAAATTCAACAGAAACCACAACAATGAAAAACACCTAAAAATTCAACAACAACCTCAACATTGAAAGTCACCAACAAATTCAACAAAAACCTCAACAATGAAAAGCACCAAATAATGCATCAACAACCTCAACATTCAAAAACAACAAAAAATTCAACAAAAACCTCAACAATGAAAAACACAGAAAAATTCAACAACAACCTCAACTTTGAAAAACACCAACAACTTCAACAACCTCAACATTGAAAAACACCAACAAATTCAACTGCAAGCTCAACTTTGAAAAATACAAAAATGATCAAAAAAAACCTTTGATAACACCAATTAATTCAACAACCTCAACATTGAAAATCAGCAACAAATTCAACAACAACCTCAACAATGAAAAACACCAACAAATTCAACAAAAACCTCAACAGTGAAAAACACCGACAGATTCATCAACAACCTCAACATTCAAAAAACCAACAAACTCAACAGAAACCTCAACAATGAAAAACACCTAAAAATTCAACAACAACCTCAACATTGAAAATCACCTACAAATTCAACAACAACCTCAACAATGAAAAACACCAAATAATGCATCAACAACCTCAACATTCAAAAACAACAAAAAATTCAACAAAATCCTCAACAATGAAAAACACCGAAAAATTCAACAACAAACTCAACTTTGAACAACACCAACAACTTCAACAACCTGAACATTGAAAAACACCAACAATTTCAACTGCAACCTCAACTTTGAAAATTACAAAAATGATCCAAAAAAACCATTGATAGCACCAATGAATTCAACAACCTCAACATTGAAAATCACCAACAAATTCAACAACAACCTCAGCAATGAAAAACATCAAAAAATGCAACAACAGCCTCAACATTGAATATCACCAACAAATTCAACAACAACCTCAACTTTGAAAAACACCAACAAATTCAAAAACCTCAACATGGAAAAACAGGAACAAATTGAACCAGAACCTCAATATTGAAAATCACCAACAAATTCAACAACAACCTCAACAATGAAAAACACAAACAATTTCAACAAAAACCTCAACAATGAAAATCATCAAGAAATTCATCAACAACCTCAACATTCAATAACGCCAACAAATTTAACAAAAACCTCAACAATGAAAAACACCAAAAAATTCAACAACAACCTCAACTTTGAAAAACACCAACAAATTCAACAACCTCAACATTGCAAAACACCAACAATTTCAACTGCAACCTCAACTTTGAAAAATACAAAAAAGATTTTAAAAAAACCATTGATAACACCAATAAGTTCAACAACATCAACTTTGAAAAACACCAACAAATTCAACCACAACCTCAACATTGAAAATCACCAACAAAGTCAACAACAACCTCAACAATGAAAAACACCAACAAATTCAACAAAAACCTCAACAATGAACAACACCAACAAATTCAACAACAAACTCAGCTTTGAAAAACACAAACATATTCAACAACCTCAACATTGAAAAACACCAACAAATTCAACAACAACCTCAACTTTCAAAAATACAAAAAGGATCAAAAAAATAAAATTGATAACCACAACAAATTCAACAACAACCTCAATATTGAAAATCACCAACAAATTTAACAACAACCTCAACAATGAAAAACATCAAACAATTCAACAACAACCTCAACATTCAAAAACACCAACAAATTCAACAACAACCTCAACAATGAAATACACCAAAAAATTCATCAACAACCTCAACATTCAAAAACAGCAACAAATTCAACAAAAACCTCAACAATTAAAAAGACCAAAAAATTCAACAACAACGTCAACTTTGAAAAATACCAATAAATTCAGCAACCTCAATAATGAAAAACACCAACAAATTCAACAACAACCTCAACATTGAAAAAATTCCAACAATTTCAACAACAACCTCAACAATGAAAAACACCAAAAAATTCTACAACAAACTCAACATTGAAAATCAACAACAAATTCAACAACAACATCAACTTTGAAAAACACCAACAAATCCAAAAACATCAACATGGAAAAACACCAGCAAATTCAACCACAACCTCAACATTGAAAATCACCAACAAATCCAACAACAACCTCAACAATGAAAAACACCAACAAATTGTACAAAAACCTCAACAAGGAAAAACACCGAAAGATTCATCAACAACCTCAACATTCAAAAACACCAACAAATTCAACAGAAACCACAACAATGAAAAACATCAAACAATTCAACAACAACCTCAACATTCAAAAACACCAACAAATTCAACAACAACCTCAACAATGATAAACACCAAAAAATTCAACAACAACCTCAACATTGAAAATCACCAACAAATTCAACAAAAAACTCAACAATGAAAAACACCAAAAAATTCAACAACAACCTCAACTTTGAAAAACACCAACAAATTCATCAACCTCAACATTGCAAAACACCAACAATTTCAACTGCAACCTCAACTTTGAAAAATACAAAAAAGATTTTAAAAAACCATTGATCACACCAATAATTTCAACAACATCAACTTTGAAAAACACCAACAAATTCAACCACAACCTCAACATTGAAAATCACCAACAAAGTCAACAACAACCTCAACAATGAAAAACACCAACAAATTCAACAAAAACCTCAACAATGAAAAACACCAACAAATTCAACAACAAACTCAGCTTTGAAAAACACAAACAAATTCAACAACCTCAACATTGAAAAACACCAACAAATTCAACAACAACCTCAACTTTCAAAAATACAAAAAGGTTCAACAAAATAAAAATTGATAACAACAACAAATTCAACAACAACCTCAATATTGAAAATCACCAACAAATTTAACAACAACCTCAACAATGAAAAACATCAAACAATTCAACAACAACCTCAACATTCAAAAACACCAACAAATTCAACAACAACCTCAACAATGAAAAACACCAAAAAATTCATCAACAACCTCAACATTCAAAAACAGCAACAAATTCAACAAAAACCTCAACAATTAAAAAGACCAAAAAATTCAACAACAACGTCAGCTTTGAAAAATACCAATAAATTCAGCAACCTCAATAATGAAAATCACCAACAAATTCAACAACAAACTCAACATTGAAAATCACCAAAAAATTCAACAACAACCTCAACATTGAAAAACACCAACAAATTCAAAAACCTCAACATGGAAAAACAACAACAAATTGAACCAGAACCTCAATATTGAAAATCACCAACAAATTCAACAACAACCCCAACAATGAAAAACACAAACAATTTCAACAAAAACCTCAACAATGAAAAACACCAAAAAATTCATCAACAACCGCAACATTCAAAAACGCTAACAAATTCAACAAAAACCACAACAATGAAAAGCACCAAAAAATTCAACAACAACCTCAACATTGAAAATCACCAACAAATTCAACAAAAACCTCAACAATGAAAAACACCAAAAAATTCAACAACAACCTCAACTTTGAAAAACACCAACAAATTCAACAACCTCAACTTTGCAAAACAGCAACAATTTCAACTGCAACCTCAACTTTGAAAAATACTAAAAAGATTTAAAGAAACCATTGATAACACCAATAATTTCAACAACATCATCTTTGAAAAACACCAACAAATTCAACCACAACCTCAACATTGAAAATCACCAACAAGGTCAACAACAACCTCAACAATGAAAAACACCAACAAATTCAACAAAAACCTCAACAATGAAAAACACCACCAATTCAACAACAAACTCAGCTTTGAAAAACACAAACATATTCAACAACCTCAACATTGAAAAACACCAACAAATTCAACAACAACCTCAACTTTCAAAAATACAAAAAGGATCAAAAAAATGAAATTGATAACCACAACAAATTTAACAACAACCTCAATATTGAAAATCACCAACAAATTTAACAACAACCTCAACAATGAAAAACATCAAACAATTCAACAACAACCTCAACATTCAAAAACACCAACAAATTCAACAACAACCTCAACAATGAAAAACACCAAAAAATTCATCAACAACCTCAACATTCAAAAACAGCAACAAATTCAACAAAAACCTCAACAATTAAAAAGACCAAAAAATTCAACAACAACGTCAGCTTTGAAAAATACCAATAAATTCAGCAACCTCAATAATGAAAATCACCAACAAATTCAACAACAAACTCAACATTGAAAATCACCAAAAAATTCAACAACAACCTCAACATTGAAAAAATTCCAACAATTTCAACAACAATCTCAACAATGAAAAACACCAAAAAATTCTACAACAAACTCAACATTGAAAATCACCAACAAATTCAACAACAACATCAACTTTGAAAAACACCAACAAATCCAAAAACCTCAACATGGAAAAACACCAGCAAATTCAACCACAGCCTCAACATTGAAAATCACCAACAAATCCCACAACAACCTCAACAATGAAAAACACAAACAAATTGTACAATAACCTGAACAAGGAAAAACACCGAAAGATTCATCAACAACCTCAACATTCAAAAACACCAACAAATTCAACAGAAACCACAACAATGAAAAACACCTAAAAATTCAACAACAACCTCAACATTGAAAGTCACCAACAAATTCAACAAAAACCTCAACAATGAAAAACACCAAATAATGCATCAACAACCTCAACATTCAAAAACAACAAAAAATTCAACAAAAACCTCAACAATGAAAAACACAGAAAAATTCAACAACAACCTCAACTTTGAAAAACACCAACAACTTCAACAACCTCAACATTGAAAAACTCCAACAAATTCAACTGCAAGCTCAACTTTGAAAAATACAAAAATGATCAAAAAAAACCATTGATAACACCAATTAATTCAACAACCTCAACATTGAAAATCAGCAACAAATTCAACAACAACATCAACAATGAAAAACACCAACAAATTCAACAAAAACCTCAACAGTGAAAAACACCGACAGATTCATCAACAACCTCAACATTCAAAAAACCAACAAACTCAACAGAAACCTCAACAATGAAAAACACCTAAAAATTCAACAACAACCTCAACATTGAAAATCACCAACAAATTCAACAGAAACCTCAGCAATGAAAAACACCAAATAATGCATCAACAACCTCAACATTCAAAAACAACAAAAAATTCAACAAAAACCTCAACAATGAAAAACACCGAAAAATTCAACAACAAACTCAACTTTGAACAACACCAACAACTTCAACAACCTGAACATTGAAAAACACCAACAATTTCAACTGCAACCTCAACTTTGAAAATTACAAAAATGATCCAAAAAAACCATTGATAGCACCAATGAATTCAACAACCTCAACATTGAAAATCACCAACAAATTCAACAACAACCTCAGCAATGAAAAACATCAAAAAATGCAACAACAGCCTCAACATTGAATATCACCAACAAATTCAACGACAACCTCAACTTTGAAAAACACCAACAAATTCAACAACAACCTCAACAATGAAAAACACCAAAAAATTCATCAACAACCTCAACATTCAAAAACAGCAACAAATTCAACAAAAACCTCAACAATTAAAAAGACCAAAAAATTCAACAACAACGTCAGCTTTGAAAAATACCAATAAATTCAGCAACCTCAATAATGAAAATCACCAACAAATTCAACAACAAACTCAACATTGAAAATCACCAAAAAATTCAACAACAACCTCAACATTGAAAAACACCAACAAATTCAAAAACCTCAACATGGAAAAACAACAACAAATTGAACCAGAACCTCAATATTGAAAATCACCAACAAATTCAACAACAACCCCAACAATGAAAAACACAAACAATTTCAACAAAAACCTCAACAATGAAAAACACCAAAAAATTCATCAACAACCGCAACATTCAAAAACGCTAACAAATTCAACAAAAACCACAACAATGAAAAGCACCAAAAAATTCAACAACAACCTCAACATTGAAAATCACCAACAAATTCAACAAAAACCTCAACAATGAAAAACACCAAAAAATTCAACAACAACCTCAACTTTGAAAAACACCAACAAATTCAACAACCTCAACTTTGCAAAACAGCAACAATTTCAACTGCAACCTCAACTTTGAAAAATACTAAAAAGATTTAAAGAAACCATTGATAACACCAATAATTTCAACAACATCAACTTTGAAAAACACCAACAAATTCAACCACAACCTCAACATTGAAAATCACCAACAAGGTCAACAACAACCTCAACAATGAAAAACACCAACAAATTCAACAAAAACCTCAACAATTAAAAAGACCAAAAAATTCAACAACAACGTCAGCTTTGAAAAATACCAATAAATTCAGCAACCTCAATAATGAAAATCACCAACAAATTCAACAACAAACTCAACATTGAAAATCACCAAAAAATTCAACAACAACCTCAACATTGAAAAACACCAACAAATTCAAAAACCTCAACATGGAAAAACAACAACAAATTGAACCAGAACCTCAATATTGAAAATCACCAACAAATTCAACAACAACCCCAACAATGAAAAACACAAACAATTTCAACAAAAACCTCAACAATGAAAAACACCAAAAAATTCATCAACAACCGCAACATTCAAAAACGCTAACAAATTCAACAAAAACCACAACAATGAAAAGCACCAAAAAATTCAACAACAACCTCAACATTGAAAATCACCAACAAATTCAACAAAAACCTCAACAATGAAAAACACCAAAAAATTCAACAACAACCTCAACTTTGAAAAACACCAACAAATTCAACAACCTCAACTTTGCAAAACAGCAACAATTTCAACTGCAACCTCAACTTTGAAAAATACTAAAAAGATTTAAAGAAACCATTGATAACACCAATAATTTCAACAACATCATCTTTGAAAAACACCAACAAATTCAACCACAACCTCAACATTGAAAATCACCAACAAGGTCAACAACAACCTCAACAATGAAAAACACCAACAAATTCAACAAAAACCTCAACAATGAAAAACACCACCAATTCAACAACAAACTCAGCTTTGAAAAACACAAACATATTCAACAACCTCAACATTGAAAAACACCAACAAATTCAACAACAACCTCAACTTTCAAAAATACAAAAAGGATCAAAAAAATGAAATTGATAACCACAACAAATTTAACAACAACCTCAATATTGAAAATCACCAACAAATTTAACAACAACCTCAACAATGAAAAACATCAAACAATTCAACAACAACCTCAACATTCAAAAACACCAACAAATTCAACAACAACCTCAACAATGAAAAACACCAAAAAATTCATCAACAACCTCAACATTCAAAAACAGCAACAAATTCAACAAAAACCTCAACAATTAAAAAGACCAAAAAATTCAACAACAACGTCAGCTTTGAAAAATACCAATAAATTCAGCAACCTCAATAATGAAAATCACCTACAAATTCAACAACAAACTCAACATTGAAAATCACCATAAAATTCAACAACAACCTCAACATTGAAAAAATTCCAACAATTTCAACAACAATCTCAACAATGAAAAACACCAAAAAATTCTACAACAAACTCAACATTGAAAATCACCAACAAATTCAACAACAACATCAACTTTGAAAAACACCAACAAATCCAAAAACCTCAACATGGAAAAACACCAGCAAATTCAACCACAGCCTCAACATTGAAAATCACCAACAAATCCCACAACAACCTCAACAATGAAAAACACAAACAAATTGTACAATAACCTGAACAAGGAAAAACACCGAAAGATTCATCAACAACCTCAACATTCAAAAACACCAACAAATTCAACAGAAACCACAACAATGAAAAACACCTAAAAATTCAACAACAACCTCAACATTGAAAGTCACCAACAAATTCAACAAAAACCTCAACAATGAAAAACACCAAATAATGCATCAACAACCTCAACATTCAAAAACAACAAAAAATTCAACAAAAACCTCAACAATGAAAAACACAGAAAAATTCAACAACAACCTCAACTTTGAAAAACACCAACAACTTCAACAACCTCAACATTGAAAAACTCCAACAAATTCAACTGCAAGCTCAACTTTGAAAAATACAAAAATGATCAAAAAAAACCATTGATAACACCAATTAATTCAACAACCTCAACATTGAAAATCAGCAACAAATTCAACAACAACATCAACAATGAAAAACACCAACAAATTCAACAAAAACCTCAACAGTGAAAAACACCGACAGATTCATCAACAACCTCAACATTCAAAAAACCAACAAACTCAACAGAAACCTCAACAATGAAAAACACCTAAAAATTCAACAACAACCTCAACATTGAAAATCACCAACAAATTCAACAGAAACCTCAACAATGAAAAACACCAAATAATGCATCAACAACCGCAACATTCAAAAACAACAAAAAATTCAACAAAAACCTCAACAATGAAAAACACCGAAAAATTCAACAACAAACTCAACTTTGAACAACACCAACAACTTCAACAACCTGAACATTGAAAAACACCAACAATTTCAACTGCAACCTCAACTTTGAAAATTACAAAAATGATCCAAAAAAACCATTGATAGCACCAATGAATTCAACAACCTCAACATTGAAAATCACCAACAAATTCAACAACAACCTCAGCAATGAAAAACATCAAAAAATGCAACAACAGCCTCAACATTGAATATCACCAACAAATTCAACAACAACCTCAACTTTGAAAAACACCAACAAATTCAAAAACCTCAACATGGAAAAACAGGAACAAATTGAACCAGAACCTCAATATTGAAAATCACCAACAAATTCAACAACAACCTCAACAATGAAAAACACAAACAATTTCAACAAAAACCTCAACAATGAAAATCATCAAGAAATTCATCAACAACCTCAACATTCAATAACGCCAACAAATTTAACAAAAACCTCAACAATGAAAAACACCAAAAAATTCAACAACAACCTCAACTTTGAAAAACACCAACAAATTCAACAACCTCAACATTGCAAAACACCAACAATTTCAACTGCAACCTCAACTTTGAAAAATACAAAAAAGATTTTAAAAAAACCATTGATAACACCAATAAGTTCAACAACATCAACTTTGAAAAACACCAACAAATTCAACCACAACCTCAACATTGAAAATCACCAACAAAGTCAACAACAACCTCAACAATGAAAAACACCAACAAATTCAACAAAAACCTCAACAATGAACAACAACAACAAATTCAACAACAAACTCAGCTTTGAAAAACACAAACATATTCAACAACCTCAACATTGAAAAACACCAACAAATTCAACAACAACCTCAACTTTCAAAAATACAAAAAGGATCAAAAAAATAAAATTGATAACCACAACAAATTCAACAACAACCTCAATATTGAAAATCACCAACAAATTTAACAACAACCTCAACAATGAAAAACATCAAACAATTCAACAACAACCTCAACATTCAAAAACACCAACAAATTCAACAACAACCTCAACAATGAAATACACCAAAAAATTCATCAACAACCTCAACATTCAAAAACAGCAACAAATTCAACAAAAACCTCAACAATTAAAAACACCAAAAAATTCAACAACAACGTCAACTTTGAAAATACCAATAAATTCAGCAACCTCAATAATGAAAAACACCAACAAATTCAACAACAACCTCAACATTGAAAAAATTCCAACAATTTCAACAACAACCTCAACAATGAAAAACACCAAAAAATTCTACAACAAACTCAACATTGAAAATCAACAACAAATTCAACAACAACATCAACTTTGAAAAACACCAACAAATCCAAAAACCTCAACATGGAAAAACACCAGCAAATTCAACCACAACCTCAACATTGAAAATCACCAACAAATCCAACAACAACCTCAACAATGAAAAACACCAACAAATTGTACAAAAACCTGAACAAGGAAAAACACCGAAAGATTCATCAACAACCTCAACATTCAAAAACACCAACAAATTCAACAGAAACCACAACAATGAAAAACATCAAACAATTCAACAACAACCTCAACATTCAAAAACACCAACAAATTCAACAACAACCTCAACAATGATAAACACCAAAAAATTCAACAACAACCTCAACATTGAAAATCACCAACAAATTCAACAAAAAACTCAACAATGAAAAACACCAAAAAATTCAACAACAACCTCAACTTTGAAAAACACCAACAAATTCAACAACCTCAACATTGCAAAACACCAACAATTTCAACTGCAACCTCAACTTTGAAAAATACAAAAAAGATTTTAAAAAACCATTGATCACACCAATAATTTCAACAACATCAACTTTGAAAAACACCAACAAATTCAACCACAACCTCAACATTGAAAATCACCAACAAAGTCAACAACAACCTCAACAATGAAAAACACCAACAAATTCAACAAAAACCTCAACAATGAAAAACACCAACAAATTCAACAACAAACTCAGCTTTGAAAAACACAAACAAATTCAACAACCTCAACATTGAAAAACACCAACAAATTCAACAACAACCTCAACTTTCAAAAATACAAAAAGGTTCAACAAAATAAAAATTGATAACAACAACAAATTCAACAACAACCTCAATATTGAAAATCACCAACAAATTTAACAACAACCTCAACAATGAAAAAAATCAAACAATTCAACAACAACCTCAACATTCAAAAACACCAACAAATTCAACAACAACCTCAACAATGATAAACACCAAAAAATTCAACAACAACCTCAACATTGAAAATCACCAACAAATTCAACAAAAAACTCAACAATGAAAAACACCAAAAAATTCAACAACAACCTCAACTTTGAAAAACACCAACAAATTCAACAACCTCAACATTGCAAAACACCAACAATTTCAACTGCAACCTCAACTTTGAAAAATACAAAAAAGATTTAAAAAAACAATTGATAACACCAATAATTTCAACAACATCAACTTTGAAAAGCACCAACAAATTCAACCACAACCTCAACATTGAAAATCACCAACAAAGTCAACAACAACCTCAACAATGAAAAACACCAACAAATTCAACAAAAACCTCAACAATGAAAAACACCAACAAATTCAACAACAAACTCTGCTTTGAAAAACACAAACAAATTCAACAACCTCAACATTGAAAAACATCAACAAATCCAACAACAACCTCAACTTTCAAAAATACAAAAAGGTTCAACAAAATAAAAATTGTTAACAACAACAAATTCAACAACAACCTCAATATTGAAAATCACCAACAAATTTAACAACAACCTCAACAATGAAAAACACCAAACAATTCAACAACAACCTCAACATTCAAAAACACCAACAAATTCAACAAAAACCTCAACAATTAAAATCACCAAAAAATTCAACAACAACATCAACTTTGAAAAATACCAACAAATTCAACAACCTCAACAATGAAAAACACCAACAAATTCAACAAATAACTCAACATTGAAAATCACCAAAAAAATTCAACAACAACTTCAACATTGAAAGACTCCAACAATTTCAACAACAACCTCAACAATGAAAAACACCAAAAAACTCAACAACAAACTCAACATTGAAAATCACCAACAAATTCAACAACAACATCAACTTTGAAAAACACCAACAAATTCAAAAACCTCAACATGGAAAAACACCAACAAATTCAACCACAACCTCAACATTGAAAATCACCAACAAATTCAACAACAACCTCAACAATGAAAAACACCAACAAATTGAACAAAAACCTCATCAAGGAAAAACACCGAAAGATTCATCAACAACCTCAACAATCAAAAACACCAACAAATTCATCAGAAACCACAACAATGAAAAACACCTAAAAATTCAACAACAACCTCAACATTGAAAGTCACCAACAATTTCAACAAAAACCTCAACAATGAAAAACATGAAAAAATTCATCAACAACTTCAACATTCAAAAACACCAACAAATTCAACAAACACCTCAACAATGAAAAACACCAACAAATTCATCAACAACCTCAACATTCAAAAACACCAACAAATGTTACAGAAATCACAACAATGCGAAACACCAAAAAATTCAAAAACAACCTCAACATTCAAAATCACCAACAAATTCAACAAAAACCTCAACAATGAAAAACACCAAAAAATTCAACAACAACCTCAACTTTGAAAAACACCAACAAATTCAACAACCTCAACATTGCAAAACACCAACAATTTCAACTGCAACCTCAACTTTGAATAATACAAAAAAGATTTTAAAAAAACCGTTGATAACACCAATAAGTTCAACAACATCAACTTTGAAAAACACCAACAAATTCAACCACGACCTCAACGTTGAAAATCACCAACAAAGTCAACAACAACCTCAACAATGAAAAACACCAACAAATTCAACAAAAACCTCAACTTGGAAAAATACAAAAAAGATCAAAAAAAAACATTGATAACACCAATAAATTCAACAAGCTCAACAATGAAAAACACCAACAAATTCAACAAAAACCTCAACAATGAAAAACACCAACAAATTCAACAAAAACCTCAACAATGAAAAACACCAACAAATTCAACAACAAACTCAGCTTTGAAAAACACAA
The DNA here is from genome assembly GCF_964194155.1 of Cetorhinus maximus. Lineage (NCBI taxonomy): Eukaryota > Metazoa > Chordata > Chondrichthyes > Lamniformes > Cetorhinidae > Cetorhinus > Cetorhinus maximus. The sequence goes on along the minus strand of NW_027596287.1, from coordinate 380,974 downwards.
ACAAATTCAACAACCTCAACATTGAAAAACACCAACACATTCAACAACAACCTCAACTTCCAAAAATACAAAAAGGTTCAACAAAATAAAAATTGGTAACAACATCAAATTCAACAACAACCACAATATTGAAAATCACCAACAAATTTAACAACAACCTCAACAATGAAAAACACCAAACAATTCAACAACAACTTCAACATTAAAAAACACCAACAAATTCAACAACAACCTCAACAATGAAAAACACCAAAAAATTCATCAACAACCTCAACATTCAAAAACACCAACAAATTCAACAAAATCCTCAACTTTCAAAAATACAAAAAGGTTCAACAAAATAAAAATTGATAACAACAACAAATTCAACAACAACCTCAATATTGAAAATCACCAACAAATTTAACAACAACCTCAACAATGAAAAAAATCAAACAATTCAACAACAACCTCAACATTCAAAAACACCAACAAATTCAACAACAACCTCAACAATGATAAACACCAAAAAATTCAACAACAACCTCAACATTGAAAATCACCAACAAATTCAACAAAAAACTCAACAATGAAAAACACCAAAAAATTCAACAACAACCTCAACTTTGAAAAACACCAACAAATTCAACAACCTCAACATTGCAAAACACCAACAATTTCAACTGCAACCTCAACTTTGAAAAATACAAAAAAGATTTAAAAAAACAATTGATAACACCAATAATTTCAACAACATCAACTTTGAAAAGCACCAACAAATTCAACCACAACCTCAACATTGAAAATCACCAACAAAGTCAACAACAACCTCAACAATGAAAAACACCAACAAATTCAACAAAAACCTCAACAATGAAAAACACCAACAAATTCAACAACAAACTCTGCTTTGAAAAACACAAACAAATTCAACAACCTCAACATTGAAAAACATCAACAAATCCAACAACAACCTCAACTTTCAAAAATACAAAAAGGTTCAACAAAATAAAAATTGTTAACAACAACAAATTCAACAACAACCTCAATATTGAAAATCACCAACAAATTTAACAACAACCTCAACAATGAAAAACACCAAACAATTCAACAACAACCTCAACATTCAAAAACACCAACAAATTCAACAAAAACCTCAACAATTAAAATCACCAAAAAATTCAACAACAACATCAACTTTGAAAAATACCAACAAATTCAACAACCTCAACAATGAAAAACACCAACAAATTCAACAAATAACTCAACATTGAAAATCACCAAAAAAATTCAACAACAACTTCAACATTGAAAGACTCCAACAATTTCAACAACAACCTCAACAATGAAAAACACCAAAAAACTCAACAACAAACTCAACATTGAAAATCACCAACAAATTCAACAACAACATCAACTTTGAAAAACACCAACAAATTCAAAAACCTCAACATGGAAAAACACCAACAAATTCAACCACAACCTCAACATTGAAAATCACCAACAAATTCAACAACAACCTCAACAATGAAAAACACCAACAAATTGAACAAAAACCTCATCAAGGAAAAACACCGAAAGATTCATCAACAACCTCAACAATCAAAAACACCAACAAATTCATCAGAAACCACAACAATGAAAAACACCTAAAAATTCAACAACAACCTCAACATTGAAAGTCACCAACAATTTCAACAAAAACCTCAACAATGAAAAACATGAAAAAATTCATCAACAACTTCAACATTCAAAAACACCAACAAATTCAACAAACACCTCAACAATGAAAAACACCAACAAATTCATCAACAACCTCAACATTCAAAAACACCAACAAATGTTACAGAAATCACAACAATGCGAAACACCAAAAAATTCAAAAACAACCTCAACATTCAAAATCACCAACAAATTCAACAAAAACCTCAACAATGAAAAACACCAAAAAATTCAACAACAACCTCAACTTTGAAAAACACCAACAAATTCAACAACCTCAACATTGCAAAACACCAACAATTTCAACTGCAACCTCAACTTTGAATAATACAAAAAAGATTTTAAAAAAACCGTTGATAACACCAATAAGTTCAACAACATCAACTTTGAAAAACACCAACAAATTCAACCACGACCTCAACGTTGAAAATCACCAACAAAGTCAACAACAACCTCAACAATGAAAAACACCAACAAATTCAACAAAAACCTCAACTTGGAAAAATACAAAAAAGATCAAAAAAAAACATTGATAACACCAATAAATTCAACAAGCTCAACAATGAAAAACACCAACAAATTCAACAAAAACCTCAACAATGAAAAACACCAACAAATTCAACAAAAACCTCAACAATGAAAAACACCAACAAATTCAACAACAAACTCAGCTTTGAAAAACACAAACAAATTCAACAACCTCAACATTGAAAAACACCAACACATTCAACAACAACCTCAACTTCCAAAAATACAAAAAGGTTCAACAAAATAAAAATTGGTAACAACATCAAATTCAACAACAACCACAATATTGAAAATCACCAACAAATTTAACAACAACCTCAACAATGAAAAACACCAAACAATTCAACAACAACTTCAACATTAAAAAACACCAACAAATTCAACAACAACCTCAACAATGAAAAACACCAAAAAATTCATCAACAACCTCAACATTCAAAAACAGCAACAAATTCAACAAAAACCTCAACAATTAAAAACACCAAAAAATTCAACAACAACGTTAACTTTGAAAAATACCAACAAATTCAACAACCTCAACAATGAAAAACACCAACAAATTCAACAACAAACTCAACATTGAAAATCACCAAAAAATTCAACAACAACCTCAACACTGAAAAACTCCAACAATTTCAACAACAACCTCAACAATCAAAAGCACCAAAAAATTCAACAACAAACTCAACATTGAAAATCACCAACAAATTCAACCACAACCTCAACATTGAAAATCACCAACAAATTCAACAATAACCTCAACAATGAAAAACACCAACAAATTGAACAAAAACCTCAACAAGGAAAAACACCGAAAGATTCATCAACAACCTCAACATTCAAAAACACCAACAAATTCAACAGAAACCACAACAATGAAAAACACCTAAAAATTCAACAACAACATCAACATTGATAGTCACCAACAAATTCAACAAAAACCTCAAAATGAAAGGCACCAAATAATGCATCAACAACCTCAACATTCAAAAACGACAAAAAATTCAACAAAAACCTCATCAATTAAAAACACCGAAAAATTCAACAACAACCTCAACTTTGAAAAACACCAACAACTTCAACAACCTCAACATTGAAAAACACCAACAAATTCAACTGCAAGCTCAACTTTGAAAAATACAAAAATGATCAAAAAAAACCATTGATAACATCAATTAATTCAACAACCTCAACATTGAAAATCACCAACAAATTCAACAACAACCTCAACAATGAAAAACACCAACAAATTCAACATAAACTTCAACAATGAAAAACACCGAAAGATTCATCAACAACCTCAACATTCAAAAAACCAACAAACTCAACAGAAACTTCAACAATGAAAAATACCTAAAAATTCAACAACAACCTCAACATTGAAAATCACCAACAAATTCAACAACAACCTCAACAATGAAAAACACCGAATAATGCATCAACAACCTCAACATTTAAAAACAACAAAAAATTCAACAAAAACCTCAACAATGAAAAACACCGAAAAATTCAACAACAAACTCAACTTTGAACAACACTAACAACTTCAACAACCTCAACATTGAAAAACACCAACAATATCAACTGCAACCTCAACTTTGAAAATCACCAACAAATTCAACAACAACCTCAGCAATAATAAACATCAAAAAATGCAACAACAACCTCAACATTGAAAATCACCAACAAAATCAACAACAACCTCAACTTTGAAAAACACCAAAAAATTCAAAAACCTCAACATGGAAAAACAGGAAGAAATTGAACCAGAACCTCAATATTGAAAATCACCAACAAATTCAACAACAACCTCAACATTCAAAAACTCCAACAATTTCAACAACAACCTCAACAATGAAAAACACCAAAAAACTCAACAACAAACTCAACATTGAAAATCACCAACAAATTCAACAACAACATCAACTTTGAAAAACACCAACAAATTCAAAAACCTCAACATGGAAAAACACCAACAAATTCAACCACAACCTCAACATTGAAAATCACCAACAAATTCAACAACAACCTCAACAATGAAAAACACCAACAAATTGAACAAAAACCTCATCAAGGAAAAACACCGAAAGATTCATCAACAACCTCAACAATCAAAAACACCAACAAATTCATCAGAAACCACAACAATGAAAAACACCTAAAAATTCAACAACAACCTCAACATTGAAAGTCACCAACAATTTCAACCAAAACCTCAACAATGAAAAACATGAAAAAATTCATCAACAACTTCAACATTCAAAAACACCAACAAATTCAACAAACACCTCAACAATGAAAAACACCAACAAATTCATCAACAACATCAACATTCAAAAACACCAACAAATGTTACAGAAATCACAACAATGCGAAACACCAAAAAATTCAAAAACAACCTCAACATTCAAAATCACCAACAAATTCAACAAAAACCTCAACAATGAAAAACACCATAAAATTCATGAACAACCTCAACATTGAAAAGCACCAACAAATTCAACAAAAACCTCAACAATGAAAAACACCAAAAAATTCAACAACAACCTCAACTTTGAAAAACACCAACAACTACAACAACCTCAAACATTGAAAAAGACCAACAAATTCAACTGCAACCTCAACTTGGAAAAATTAAAAAAAGGTCAAAAAAAAACATTGATAACACCAATAAATTCAACAACCTCAACATTGAAAAACACCAACAAATTCAACAAAAACCTCAGCAATGAAAAACATCAAAAAATGCAACAACAACCTCAACATTGAAAATCACCAACAAATTCAACAACAACCTCAACTTTGAAAAACACCAACAAATTCAAAAACCTCAACATGGAAAAACAGGAAGAAATTGAACCAGAACCTCAATATTGAAAATCACCAACAAATTCAACAACAACCTCAACATTCAAAAACTCCAACAATTTCAACAACAACCTCAACAATGAAAAACACCAAAAAACTCAACAACAAACTCAACATTGAAAATCACCAACAAATTCAACAACAACATCAACTTTGAAAAACACCAACAAATTCAAAAACCTCAACATGGAAAAACACCAACAAATTCAACCACAACCTCAACATTGAAAATCACCAACAAATTCAACAACAACCTCAACAATGAAAAACACCAACAAATTGAAAAAAAACCTCATCAAGGATAAACACCGAAAGATTCATCAACAAACTCAACAATCAAAAACACCAACAAATTCAACAGAAACCACAACAATGAAAAACACCTAAAAATTCAACAACAACCTCAACATTGAAAGTCACCAATAATTTCAACAAAAACCTCAACAATGAAAAACATGAAAAAATTCATCAACAACTTCAACATTCAAAAACACCAACAAATTCAACAAACACCTCAACAATGAAAAAAACCAACAAATTCATCAACAACCTCAACATTCAAAAACACCAACAAATGTTACAGAAATCACAACAATGCGAAACACCAAAAAATTCAAAAACAACCTCAACATTCAAAATCACCAACAAATTCAACCAAAACCTCAAAAATGAAAAACACCATAAAATTCATGAACAACCTCAACATTGAAAATCTCCAACAAATTCAACAACAACCTCAACTTTGAAAAACACCAAAAAATTCAAAAACATCAACATGGAAAAACAGGAAGAAATTGAACCAGAACCTCAATATTGAAAATCACCAACAAATTCAACAACAACCTCAACATTCAAAAACTCCAACAATTTCAACAACAACCTCAACAATGAAAAACACCAAAAAACTCAACAACAAACTCAACATTGAAAATCACCAACAAATTCAACAACAACATCAACTTTGAAAAACACCAACAAATTCAAAAACCTCAACATGGAAAAACACCAACAAATTCAACCACAACCTCAACATTGAAAATCACCAACAAATTCAACAACAACCTCAACAATGAAAAACACCAACAAATTGAACAAAAACCTCATCAAGGAAAAACACCGAAAGATTCATCAACAACCTCAACAATCAAAAACACCAACAAATTCAACAGAAACCACAACAATGAAAAACACCTAAAAATTCAACAACAACCTCAACATTGAAAGTCACCAACAATTTCAACAAAAACCTCAACAATGAAAAACATGAAAAAATGCATCAACAACTTCAACATTCAAAAACACCAACAAATTCAACAAACACCTCAACAATTAAAAACACCAACAAATTCATCAACAACCTCAACATTCAAAAACACCAACAAATGTTACAGAAATCACAACAATGCGAAACACCAAAAAATTCAAAAACAACCTCAACATTCAAAATCACCAACAAATTCAACAAAAACCTCAACAATGAAAAACACCATAAAATTCATGAACAACCTCAACATTGAAAAGCACCAACAAATTCAACAAAAACCTCAACAATGAAAAACCCCAAAAAATTCAACAACAACCTCAACTTTGAAAAACACCAACAACTACAACAACCTCAAACATTGAAAAAGATCAACAAATTCAACTGCAACCTCAACTTGGAAAAATAAAAAAAAGGTCAAAAAAAAACATTGATAACACCAATAAATTCAACAACCTCAACATTGAAAAACACCAGCAAATTCAACAAAAACCTCAGCAATGAAAAACATCAAAAAATGCAACAACAACCTCAACATTGAAAATCACCAACAAATTCAACAACAACCTCAACTTTGAAAAACACCAACAAATTCAAAAACCTCAACATGGAAAAACAGGAAGAAATTGAACCAGAACCTCAATATTGAAAATCACCAACAAATTCAACAACAACCTCAACATTCAAAAACTCCAACAATTTCAACAACAACCTCAACAATGAAAAACACCAAAAAACTCAACAACAAACTCAACATTGAAAAACACCAACAAATTCAACAACCTCAACATTGCAAAACACCAACAATTTCAACTGCAACCTCAACTTTGAAAAATACAAAAAAGATTTAATAAAAACCATTGATAACACCAATAATTTCAACAACATCAACTTTGAAAAACACCAACAAATTCAACCACAACCTCAACATTGAAAATCACCAACAAGGTCAACAACAACCTCAACAATGAAAAACACCAACACATTCAACAAAAACCTCAACAATGAAAAACACCAACAAATTCAACAACAACCTCAACAATGAAAAACACCAAAAAATTCAACAACAACGTTAACTTTGAAAAATACCAACAAATTCAACAACCTCAACAATGAAAAACACCAACAAATTCAACAACAAACTCAACATTGAAAATCACCAAAAAATTCAACAACAACCTCAACACTGAAAAACTCCAACAATTTCAACAACAACCTCAACAATCAAAAGCACCAAAAAATTCAACAACAAACTCAACATTGAAAATCACCAACAAATTCAACCACAACCTCAACATTGAAAATCACCAACAAATTCAACAATAACCTCAACAATGAAAAACACCAACAAATTGAACAAAAACCTCAACAAGGAAAAACACCGAAAGATTCATCAACAACCTCAACATTCAAAAACACCAACAAATTCAACAGAAACCACAACAATGAAAAACACCTAAAAATTCAACAACAACATCAACATTGATAGTCACCAACAAATTCAACAAAAACCTCAAAATGAAAGGCACCAAATAATGCATCAACAACCTCAACATTCAAAAACGACAAAAAATTCAACAAAAACCTCATCAATTAAAAACACCGAAAAATTCAACAACAACCTCAACTTTGAAAAACACCAACAACTTCAACAACCTCAACATTGAAAAACACCAACAAATTCAACTGCAAGCTCAACTTTGAAAAATACAAAAATGATCAAAAAAAACCATTGATAACATCAATTAATTCAACAACCTCAACATTGAAAATCACCAACAAATTCAACAACAACCTCAACAATGAAAAACACCAACAAATTCAACATAAACTTCAACAATGAAAAACACCGAAAGATTCATCAACAACCTCAACATTCAAAAAACCAACAAACTCAACAGAAACTTCAACAATGAAAAATACCTAAAAATTCAACAACAACCTCAACATTGAAAATCACCAACAAATTCAACAACAACCTCAACAATGAAAAACACCGAATAATGCATCAACAACCTCAACATTTAAAAACAACAAAAAATTCAACAAAAACCTCAACAATGAAAAACACCGAAAAATTCAACAACAAACTCAACTTTGAACAACACTAACAACTTCAACAACCTCAACATTGAAAAACACCAACAATATCAACTGCAACCTCAACTTTGAAAATCACCAACAAATTCAACAACAACCTCAGCAATAATAAACATCAAAAAATGCAACAACAACCTCAACATTGAAAATCACCAACAAAATCAACAACAACCTCAACTTTGAAAAACACCAAAAAATTCAAAAACCTCAACATGGAAAAACAGGAAGAAATTGAACCAGAACCTCAATATTGAAAATCACCAACAAATTCAACAACAACCTCAACATTCAAAAACTCCAACAATTTCAACAACAACCTCAACAATGAAAAACACCAAAAAACTCAACAACAAACTCAACATTGAAAATCACCAACAAATTCAACAACAACATCAACTTTGAAAAACACCAACAAATTCAAAAACCTCAACATGGAAAAACACCAACAAATTCAACCACAACCTCAACATTGAAAATCACCAACAAATTCAACAACAACCTCAACAATGAAAAACACCAACAAATTGAACAAAAACCTCATCAAGGAAAAACACCGAAAGATTCATCAACAACCTCAACAATCAAAAACACCAACAAATTCATCAGAAACCACAACAATGAAAAACACCTAAAAATTCAACAACAACCTCAACATTGAAAGTCACCAACAATTTCAACCAAAACCTCAACAATGAAAAACATGAAAAAATTCATCAACAACTTCAACATTCAAAAACACCAACAAATTCAACAAACACCTCAACAATGAAAAACACCAACAAATTCATCAACAACATCAACATTCAAAAACACCAACAAATGTTACAGAAATCACAACAATGCGAAACACCAAAAAATTCAAAAACAACCTCAACATTCAAAATCACCAACAAATTCAACAAAAACCTCAACAATGAAAAACACCATAAAATTCATGAACAACCTCAACATTGAAAAGCACCAACAAATTCAACAAAAACCTCAACAATGAAAAACACCAAAAAATTCAACAACAACCTCAACTTTGAAAAACACCAACAACTACAACAACCTCAAACATTGAAAAAGACCAACAAATTCAACTGCAACCTCAACTTGGAAAAATTAAAAAAAGGTCAAAAAAAAACATTGATAACACCAATAAATTCAACAACCTCAACATTGAAAAACACCAACAAATTCAACAAAAACCTCAGCAATGAAAAACATCAAAAAATGCAACAACAACCTCAACATTGAAAATCACCAACAAATTCAACAACAACCTCAACTTTGAAAAACACCAACAAATTCAAAAACCTCAACATGGAAAAACAGGAAGAAATTGAACCAGAACCTCAATATTGAAAATCACCAACAAATTCAACAACAACCTCAACATTCAAAAACTCCAACAATTTCAACAACAACCTCAACAATGAAAAACACCAAAAAACTCAACAACAAACTCAACATTGAAAATCACCAACAAATTCAACAACAACATCAACTTTGAAAAACACCAACAAATTCAAAAACCTCAACATGGAAAAACACCAACAAATTCAACCACAACCTCAACATTGAAAATCACCAACAAATTCAACAACAACCTCAACAATGAAAAACACCAACAAATTGAAAAAAAACCTCATCAAGGATAAACACCGAAAGATTCATCAACAAACTCAACAATCAAAAACACCAACAAATTCAACAGAAACCACAACAATGAAAAACACCTAAAAATTCAACAACAACCTCAACATTGAAAGTCACCAATAATTTCAACAAAAACCTCAACAATGAAAAACATGAAAAAATTCATCAACAACTTCAACATTCAAAAACACCAACAAATTCAACAAACACCTCAACAATGAAAAAAACCAACAAATTCATCAACAACCTCAACATTCAAAAACACCAACAAATGTTACAGAAATCACAACAATGCGAAACACCAAAAAATTCAAAAACAACCTCAACATTCAAAATCACCAACAAATTCAACCAAAACCTCAAAAATGAAAAACACCATAAAATTCATGAACAACCTCAACATTGAAAATCTCCAACAAATTCAACAACAACCTCAACTTTGAAAAACACCAAAAAATTCAAAAACATCAACATGGAAAAACAGGAAGAAATTGAACCAGAACCTCAATATTGAAAATCACCAACAAATTCAACAACAACCTCAACATTCAAAAACTCCAACAATTTCAACAACAACCTCAACAATGAAAAACACCAAAAAACTCAACAACAAACTCAACATTGAAAATCACCAACAAATTCAACAACAACATCAACTTTGAAAAACACCAACAAATTCAAAAACCTCAACATGGAAAAACACCAACAAATTCAACCACAACCTCAACATTGAAAATCACCAACAAATTCAACAACAACCTCAACAATGAAAAACACCAACAAATTGAACAAAAACCTCATCAAGGAAAAACACCGAAAGATTCATCAACAACCTCAACAATCAAAAACACCAACAAATTCAACAGAAACCACAACAATGAAAAACACCTAAAAATTCAACAACAACCTCAACATTGAAAGTCACCAACAATTTCAACAAAAACCTCAACAATGAAAAACATGAAAAAATGCATCAACAACTTCAACATTCAAAAACACCAACAAATTCAACAAACACCTCAACAATTAAAAACACCAACAAATTCATCAACAACCTCAACATTCAAAAACACCAACAAATGTTACAGAAATCACAACAATGCGAAACACCAAAAAATTCAAAAACAACCTCAACATTCAAAATCACCAACAAATTCAACAAAAACCTCAACAATGAAAAACACCATAAAATTCATGAACAACCTCAACATTGAAAAGCACCAACAAATTCAACAAAAACCTCAACAATGAAAAACCCCAAAAAATTCAACAACAACCTCAACTTTGAAAAACACCAACAACTACAACAACCTCAAACATTGAAAAAGATCAACAAATTCAACTGCAACCTCAACTTGGAAAAATAAAAAAAAGGTCAAAAAAAAACATTGATAACACCAATAAATTCAACAACCTCAACATTGAAAAACACCAGCAAATTCAACAAAAACCTCAGCAATGAAAAACATCAAAAAATGCAACAACAACCTCAACATTGAAAATCACCAACAAATTCAACAACAACCTCAACTTTGAAAAACACCAACAAATTCAAAAACCTCAACATGGAAAAACAGGAAGAAATTGAACCAGAACCTCAATATTGAAAATCACCAACAAATTCAACAACAACCTCAACATTCAAAAACTCCAACAATTTCAACAACAACCTCAACAATGAAAAACACCAAAAAACTCAACAACAAACTCAACATTGAAAAACACCAACAAATTCAACAACCTCAACATTGCAAAACACCAACAATTTCAACTGCAACCTCAACTTTGAAAAATACAAAAAAGATTTAATAAAAACCATTGATAACACCAATAATTTCAACAACATCAACTTTGAAAAACACCAACAAATTCAACCACAACCTCAACATTGAAAATCACCAACAAGGTCAACAACAACCTCAACAATGAAAAACACCAACACATTCAACAAAAACCTCAACAATGAAAAACACCAACAAATTCAACAACAACCTCAACAATGAAAAACACCAAAAAATTCATCAACAACCTCAACATTCAAAAACAGCAACAAATTCAACAAAAACCTCAACAATTAAAAACACCAAAAAATTCAACAACAACGTCAACTTTGAAAAATGCCAATAAATTCAGCAACCTCAATAATGAAAAACACCAACAAATTCAACAACAAACTCAACATTGAAAATCACCAAAAAATTCATCAACAACCTCAACATTCAAAAACACCAACAAATTCAACAGAAACTACAACAATGAAAAACACCTAAAAATTCAGCAACAACCTCAACATTGAAAGTCACCAACAAATTCAAAAAAAACCTCAACAATGAAAAGCACCAAATAATGCATCAACAACCTCAACATTCAAAAACAACAAAAAATTCAACAAAAACCTCAACAATGAAAAACACAGAAAAATTCAACAACAACCACAACTTTGAAAAACACCAACAACTTCAACAACCTCAACATTGAAAAACAGCAACAAATTCAACTACAAGCTCAACTTTGAAAAATACAAAAATGATCAAAAAAAACCATTCATAACACCAATGAATTCAACAACCTCAACATTGAAAATCACCTACCAATGCAACAAAAACGTCAACAATGAAAAACACCGAAAGATTCATCAACAACCTCAACATTCAAAAATACCAACAAACTCAACAGAAACCTCAACAATGAAAAACACCTAAAAATTCAACAACAAGCACAACATTGAAAATCATCAACAAATTCATCAACAACCTCAACAATGAAAAACACCAAATAATGCATCAACAACCTCAACATTCAAAAACACCAAAAAATTCAACAACAACCTCAACTTTGAAAAACACCAACAAATTCAACAACCTCAACATTGCAAAACACCAACAATTTCAACTGCAACCTCAACTTTGAAAAATACAAAAAAGATTTAAAAGAACCATTGATAACAACAATAATTTCAACAACATCAACTTTGAAAAACACCAACAAATTCAACCACAACCTCAACATTGAAAATCACCAACAAGGTCAACAACAACCTCAACAATGAAAAACACCAACAAATTCAACAAAAACCTCAACAATGAAAAACACCAACAAATTCAACAACAACCTCAACAATGAAAAACAACAAAAAATTCATCAACAACCTCAACATTCAAAAACAGCAACAAATTCAACAAAAACCTCAACAATTAAAAACACCAAAAAATTCAACAACAACGTCAACTTTGAAAAATACCAATAAATTCAGCAACCTCAATAATGAAAAACACCAACAAATTCAACAACAACCTCAACATTGAAAAAATTCCAACAATTTCAACAACAACCTCAACAACGAAAAACACCAAAAAATTCTACAACAAACTCAACATTGAAAATCACCAACAAATTCAACAACAACATCAACTTTGAAAAACACCAACAAATCCATAAACCTCAAGATGGAAAAACACCAGCAAATTCAACCACAACCTCAACATTGAAAATCACCAACAAATTCAACAACATCCTCAACAATGAAAAACACCAACAAATTGTACAAAAACCTCAACAAGGAAAAACACCGAAAGATTCATCAACAACCTCAACATTCAAAAACACCAACAAAATCAACAGAAACCACAACAATGAAAAACACCTAAAAATTCAACAACAACATCAACATTGAAAGTCACCAACAAATTCAACAAAAACCTCAACAATGAAAAGCACCAAATAATGCATCAACAACCTCAACATTCAAAAACAACAAAAAATTCAACAAAAACCTCAACAATGAAAAACACAGAAAAATTCAACAACAACCACAACTTTGAAAAACACCAACAACTTCAACAACCTCAACATTGAAAAACACCAACAAATTCAACTGCAAGCTCAACTTTGAAAAATACAAAAATGATCAAAAAAAACCATTCATAACACCAATGAATTCAACAACCTCAACATTGAAAATCACCAACCAATGCAACAACAACCTCAACAATGAAAAACACCAACAAATTCAACAAAAACCTCAACAATGAAAAACACCGAAAGATTCATCAACAACCTCAACATTCAAAAAACCAACAAACTCAACAGAAACCTCAACACTGAAAAACACCTAAAAATTCAACAACAACCTCAACATTGAAAATCACCTACAAATTCAACAACAACCTCAACAATGAAAAACACCAAATAATGCATCAACCACCTCAACATTCAAAAACATCAAAAAATTCAACAAAATCCTCAACAATGAAAAACACCGAAAAATTCAACAACAAACTCAACTTTGAACAACACGAACAACTTCAACAACCTCAACATTGAAAAACACCAACAATTTCAACTGCAACCTCAACTTTGAAAAATAGAAAAATGATCAAAAAAAACCATTGATAGCACCAATGAATTCAACAGCCTCAACATTGAAAATCACCAACAAATTCAACAACAACCTCAGCAATGAAAAACATCAAAAAATGCAACAACAACCTCAACATTGAAAATCACCAACAAATTCAACAACAACCTCAACTTTGAAAAACACCAACAAATTCAAAAACCTCAACATGGAAAAACAGGAACAAATTGAACCAGAACCTCAATATTGAAAATCACCAACAAATTCAACAACAACCTCAACAATGAAAAACACAAACAATTTCAACAAAAACCTCAACAATGAAAATCATCAAAAAATTCATCAACAACCTCAACATTCAAAAACGCCAACAAATTCAACAAAAACCTCAACAATGAAAAACACCAAAAAATTCAACAACAACGTCAACTTTGAAAAATACCAATAAATTCAGCAACCTCAATAATGAAAAACACCAACAAATTCAACAACAACCTCAACATTGAAAAAATTCCAACAATTTCAACAACAACCTCAACAACGAAAAACACCAAAAAATTCTACAACAAACTCAACATTGAAAATCACCAACAAATTCAACAACAACATCAACTTTGAAAAACACCAACAAATCCATAAACCTCAAGATGGAAAAACACCAGCAAATTCAACCACAACCTCAACATTGAAAATCACCAACAAATTCAACAACATCCTCAACAATGAAAAACACCAACAAATTGTACAAAAACCTCAACAAGGAAAAACACCGAAAGATTCATCAACAACCTCAACAATGAAAAACACCAACAAAATCAACAGAAACCACAACAATGAAAAACACCTAAAAATTCAACAACAACATCAACATTGAAAGTCACCAACAAATTCAACAAAAACCTCAACAATGAAAAGCACCAAATAATGCATCAACAACCTCAACATTCAAAAACAACAAAAAATTCAACAAAAACCTCAACAATGAAAAACACAGAAAAATTCAACAACAACCACAACTTTGAAAAACACCAACAACTTCAACAACCTCAACATTGAAAAACACCAACAAATTCAACTGCAAGCTCAACTTTGAAAAATACAAAAATGATCAAAAAAAACCATTCATAACACCAATGAATTCAACAACCTCAACATTGAAAATCACCAACCAATGCAACAACAACCTCAACAATGAAAAACACCAACAAATTCAACAAAAACCTCAACAATGAAAAACACCGAAAGATTCATCAACAACCTCAACATTCAAAAAACCAACAAACTCAACAGAAACCTCAACAATGAAAAACACCTAAAAATTCAACAACAACCTCAACATTGAAAATCACCTACAAATTCAACAACAACCTCAACAATGAAAAACACCAAATAATGCATCAACCACCTCAACATTCAAAAACATCAAAAAATTCAACAAAATCCTCAACAATGAAAAACACCGAAAAATTCAACAACAAACTCAACTTTGAACAACACGAACAACTTCAACAACCTCAACATTGAAAAACACCAACAATTTCAACTGCAACCTCAACTTTGAAAAATAGAAAAATGATCAAAAAAAACCATTGATAGCACCAATGAATTCAACAGCCTCAACATTGAAAATCACCAACAAATTCAACAACAACCTCAGCAATGAAAAACATCAAAAAATGCAACAACAACCTCAACATTGAAAATCACCAACAAATTCAACAACAACCTCAACTTTGAAAAACACCAACAAATTCAAAAACCTCAACATGGAAAAACAGGAACAAATTGAACCAGAACCTCAATATTGAAAATCACCAACAAATTCAACAACAACCTCAACAATGAAAAACACAAACAATTTCAACAAAAACCTCAACAATGAAAATCATCAAAAAATTCATCAACAACCTCAACATTCAAAAACGCCAACAAATTCAACTAAAACCTCAACAATGAAAAACACCAAAAAATTCAACAACAACGTCAACTTTGAAAAATACCAATAAATTCAGCAACCTCAATAATGAAAAACACCAACAAATTCAACAACAACCTCAACATTGAAAAAATTCCAACAATTTCAACAACAACCTCAACAACGAAAAACACCAAAAAAATTCTACAACAAACTCAACATTGAAAATCACCAACAAATTCAACAACAACATCAACTTTGAAAAACACCAACAAATCCATAAACCTCAAGATGGAAAAACACCAGCAAATTCAACCACAACCTCAACATTGAAAATCACCAACAAATTCAACAACATCCTCAACAATGAAAAACACCAACAAATTGTACAAAAACCTCAACAAGGAAAAACACCGAAAGATTCATCAACAACCTCAACATTCAAAAACACCAACAAAATCAACAGAAACCACAACAATGAAAAACACCTAAAAATTCAACAACAACATCAACATTGAAAGTCACCAACAAATTCAACAAAAACCTCAGCAATGAAAAGCACCAAATAATGCATCAACAACCTCAACATTCAAAAACAACAAAAAATTCAACAAAAACCTCAACAATGAAAAACAAAGAAAAATTCAACAACAACCACAACTTTGAAAAACACCAACAACTTCAACAACCTCAACATTGAAAAACACCAACAAATTCAACTGCAAGCTCAACTTTGAAAAATACAAAAATGATCAAAAAAAACCATTCATAACACCAATGAATTCAACAACCTCAACATTGAAAATCACCAACCAATGCAACAACAACCTCAACAATGAAAAACACCAACAAATTCAACAAAAACCTCAACAATGAAAAACACCGAAAGATTCATCAACAACCTCAACATTCAAAAAACCAACAAACTCAACAGAAACCTCAACAATGAAAAACACCTAAAAATTCAACAACAACCTCAACATTGAAAATCACCTACAAATTCAACAACAACCTCAACAATGAAAAACACCAAATAATGCATCAACCACCTCAACATTCAAAAACATCAAAAAATTCAACAAAATCCTCAACAATGAAAAACACCGAAAAATTCAACAACAAACTCAACTTTGAACAACACGAACAACTTCAACAACCTCAACATTGAAAAACACCAACAATTTCAACTGCAACCTCAACTTTGAAAAATAGAAAAATGATCAAAAAAAACCATTGATAGCACCAATGAATTCAACAGCCTCAACATTGAAAATCACCAACAAATTCAACAACAACCTCAGCAATGAAAAACATCAAAAAATGCAACAACAACCTCAACATTGAAAATCACCAACAAATTCAACAACAACCTCAACTTTGAAAAACACCAACAAATTCAAAAACCTCAACATGGAAAAACAGGAACAAATTGAACCAGAACCTCAATAATGAAAATCACCAACAAATTCAACAACAACCTCAACAATGAAAAACACAAACAATTTCAACAAAAACCTCAACAATGAAAATCATCAAAAAATTCATCAACAACCTCAACATTCAAAAACGCCAACAAATTCAACTAAAACCTCAACAATGAAAAACACCAAAAAATTCAACAACAACCTCAACTTTGAAAAACACCAACAAATTCAACAACCTCAACATTGCAAAACACCAACAATTTCAACTGCAACCTCAACTTTGAAAAATACAAAAAAGATTTTAAAATACCATTGATAACACCAATAATTTCAACACAATCAACTTTGAAAAACACCAACAAATTCAACCACAACCTCAACATTGAAAATCACCAACAAAGTCAACAACAACCTCAACAATGAAAAACACCAACAAATTCAACAAAAACCTCAACAATGAACAACATCAACAAATTCAACAACAAACTCAGCTTTGAAAAACACAAACAAATTCAACAACCTCAACATTGAAAAACACCAACAAATTCAACAACAACCTCAACTTTCAAAAATACAAAAAAGTTCAACAAAATAAAAATTGATAACAACAACAAATTCAACAACAACCTCAATATTGAAAATCACCAACAAATTTAACAACAACCTCAACAATGAAAAACATCAAACAATTCAACAACAACCTCAACATTCAAAAATACCAACAAATTCAACAGAAACCACAACAATGAAAAACACGAACAAATTCAACAACAACCTCAACATTGAAAATCACCAACCAATTCAACAATAACCTCAAAAATGAAAAACACCAAATAATGCATCAGCAACCTCAACATTCAAAAACAACAAAAAATTCAACAAAAACCTCAACAATGTAAAACACCGAAAAATTCAACATCAAACTCAACATTGACATTCACCAACAAATTCAACAAGAACATCAACTTTGAAGAACACCAACAAATTCAAAAACCTCAACATGGAAAAACACCAACAAATTCAACAACAACCTCAACATTGAAAATCACCAACAAATTCAACAACAACCTCAACAATGAAAAACACCAAAAAATTCAACAACAACCTCAACTTTGAAAAACACCAACAAATTCAACAACCTCAACATTGCAAAACACCAACAATTTCAACTGCAACCTCAACTTTGAAAAATACAAAAAAGATTTTAAAATACCATTGATAACACCAATAATTTCAACAACATCAACTTTGAAAATCACCAACAAATTCAACAACAACCTCAACAATGAAAGCCACCAACAAATTCAACAAAAACCTCAACAATGAAAAACACCGAAAGATCCATCAACAACCTCAACATTCAAAAAAACCAACAAACACAACAGAAACCTCAACAATGAAAAAGACCAATAAATTCAACAACAACCACAACATTGAAAATCACCAACAAATTCAACAACAACCTCAACAATGAAAAACACCAAATAATGCATCATCAACCTCAACAGTCAAAACCAACAAAAAATTCAACAAAAACCTCATCAATGAAAAACACCGAAAAATTCAACAACAAACTCAACTTTCAACAACACCAGCAACTTCAACAACTTCAACATTGAAAAACTCCAACAATTTCAACTGCAACCTCAACTTTGAAAATTAGAAAAATGATCAAAAAAAACCATTGATAACACCAATGAATTCAACAACCTCAAAATTTAAAATCACCAACAAATTCAACAACAACCACAGCAATGAAAAACATCAAAAAATGCAACAACAACCGCAACATTGAAAATTACCAACAAATTCAACAACAACCTCAACTTTGAAAAACACCAACAAATTCAAAAACCTCAACATGGAAAAACAACAACAAATTGAACCAGAACCTCAATATTGAAAATCACCAACAAATTCAACAACAACCCCAACAATGAAAAACACAAACAATTTCAACAAAAACCTCAACAATGAAAAACACCAAAAAATTCATCAACAACCGCAACATTCAAAAACGCTAACAAATTCAACAAAAACCTCAACAATGAAAAACACCAAAAAATTCAAAAACAACCTCAACATTGAAAATCACCAACAAATTCAACAAAAACCTCAACAATGAAAAACACCAAAAACTTCAACAACAACCTCAACTTTGAAAAACACCAACAAATTCAACAACCTCAACATTGCAAAACACCAACAATTTCAACTGCAACCTCAACTTTGAAAAATACAAAAACGATTTAAAAAAACCATTGATAACACCAATAATTTCAACAACATCAACTTTGAAAAACACCAACAAATTCAACCACAACCTCAACATTGAAAATCACCAACAAGGTCAACAACAACCTCAACAATGAAAAACACCAACAAATTCAACAAAAACCTCAACAATGAAAAACACCAACAAATTCAACAACAACCTCAACAATGAAAAACAACAAAAAATTCATCAACAACCTCAACATTCAAAAAGAGCAACAAATTCAACAAAAACCTCAACAATTAAAAACACCAAAAAATTCAACAACAACGTCAACCTTGAAAAATACCAATAAATTCAGCAACCTCAATAATGAAAAACACCAACAAATTCAACAACAAACTCAACATTGAATATCACCAAAAAATTCAACAACAACCTCAACATTGAAAAAATTCCAACAATTTCAACAACAACCTCAACAATGAAAAACACCAAAAAATTCTACAACAAACTCAACATTGAAAATCACCAACAAATTCAACAACAACATCAACTTTGAAAAACACCAACAAATCCATAAACCTCAAGATGGAAAAACACCAGCAAATTCAACCACAACCTCAACATTGAAAATCACCAACAAATTCAACAACAACCTCAACAATGAAAAACACCAACAAATTGTACAAAAACCTCAACAAGGAAAAACACCGAAAGATTCATCAACAACCTCAACATTCAAAAACACCAACAAAATCAACAGAAACCACAACAATGAAAAACACCTAAAAATTCAACAACAACATCAACATTGAAAGTCACCAACAAATTCAACAAAAACCTCAGCAATGAAAAGCACCAAATAATGCATCAACAACCTCAACATTCAAAAACAACAAAAAATTCAACAAAAACCTCAACAATGAAAAACACAGAAAAATTCAACAACAACCACAACTTTGAAAAACACCAACAACTTCAACAACCTCAACATTGAAAAACACCAACAAATTCAACTGCAAGCTCAACTTTGAAAAATACAAAAATGATCAAAAAAAACCATTCATAACACCAATGAATTCAACAACCTCAACATTGAAAATCACCAACCAATGCAACAACAACCTCAACAATGAAAAACACCAACAAATTCAACAAAAACCTCAACAATGAAAAACACCGAAAGATTCATCAACAACCTCAACATTCAAAAAACCAACAAACTCAACAGAAACCTCAACAATGAAAAACACCTAAAAATTCAACAACAACCTCAACATTGAAAATCACCTACAAATTCAACAACAACCTCAACAATGAAAAACACCAAATAATGCATCAACCACCTCAACATTCAAAAACAACAAAAAATTCAACAAAATCCTCAACAATGAAAAACACCGAAAAATTCAACAACAAACTCAACTTTGAACAACACCAACAACTTCAACAACCTCAACATTGAAAAACACCAACAATTTCAACTGCAACCTCAACTTTGAAAAATAGAAAAATGATCAAAAAAAACCATTGATAGCACCAATGAATTCAACAGCCTAAACATTGAAAATCACCAACAAATTCAACAACAACCTCAGCAATGAAAAACATCAAAAAATGCAACAACAACCTCAACATTGAAAATCACCAACAAATTCAACAACAACCTCAACTTTGAAAAACACCAACAAATTCAAAAACCTCAACATGGAAAAACAGGAACAAATTGAACCAGAACCTCAATATTGAAAATCACCAACAAATTCAACAACAACATCAACAATGAAAAACACAAACAATTTCAACAAAAACCTCAACAATGAAAATCATCAAAAAATTCATCAACAACCTCAACATTCAAAAACGCCAACAAATTCAACAAAAACCTCAACAATGAAAAACACCAACAAATTCAACAACAACCTCAACTTTGAAAAACACCAACAAATTCAACAACCTCAACATTGCAAAACACCAACAATTTCAACTGCAACCTCAACTTTGAAAAATACAAAAAAGATTTTAAAAAACCATTGATAACACCAATAATTTCAACAACATCAACTTTGAAAATTACTAACAAATTCAACCACAACCTCAACATTGAAAATCACCAACAAAGTCAACAACAACCTCAACAATGAAAAACACCAACAAATTCAACAAAAACCTCAACAATGAACAACACCAACAAATTCAACAACAAACTCAGCTTTGAAAAACACAAACAAATTCAACAACCTCAACATTGAAAAACACCAACAAATTCAACAACAACCTCAACTTTCAAAAATACAAAAAAGTTCAACAAAATAAAAATTGATAACAACAACAAATTCAACAACAACCTCAATATTGAAAATCACCAACAAATTTAACAACAACCTCAACAATGAAAAACATCAAACAATTCAACAACAACCTCAACATTCAAAAATACCAACAAATTCAACAAAAACCACAACAATGAAAAACACGAACAAGTTCAACAACAACCTCAACATTGAAAATCACCATCAAATTCAACAATAACCTCAACAATGAAAAACACCAAATAATGCATCAGCAACCTCAACATTCAAAAACAACAAAAAATTCAACAAAAACCTCAACAATGTAAAACACCGAAAAATTCAACATCAAACTCAACATTGACATTCACCAACAAATTCAACAAGAACATCAACTTTGAAGAACACCAACAAATTCAAAAACCTCAACATGGAAAAACACCAACAAATTCAACCACAACCTCAACAGTGAAAATCACCAACAAATTCAACAACAACCTCAACAATGAAAAACACCAACAAATTGAACAAAAACCTCAACAAGGAAAAACACCGAAAGATTCATCAACAACCTCAACATTCAAAAACACCAACAAATTCAACAAAAACCACAACAATGAAAAACACCTAAAAATTCAACAACAACCTCAACATTGAAAGTCACCAACAAATTCAACAAAAACCTCAACAATGAAAAGCACCAAATAATGCATCAACATCCTCAACATTCAAAAACACCAAAAAATTCAACAAAAACCTCAACAATGAAAAACACCGAAAAATTCAACAACAACCTCAACTTTGAAAAACACCAACAACTTCAACAACCTCAACATTGAAAAACACCAACAAATTCAACTGCAAGCTCAACTTTGAAAAATACAAAAATGATCAAAAAAAACCATTGATAACACCAATTAATTCAACAACCTCAACATTGAAAATCACCAACAAATTCAACAACAACCTCAACAAAGAAAGACACCAACAAATTCATCAAAAACCTCAACAATGAAAAACACCGAAAGATCCATCAACAACCTCAACATTCAAAAAAACCAACAAACTCAACAGAAACCTCAACAATGAAAAAGACCAATAAATTCAACAACAACCACAACATTGAAAATCACCAACAAATTCAACAACAACCTCAACAATGAAAAACGCCAAATAATGCATCATCAACCTCAACAGTCAAAACCAACAAAAAATTCAACAAAAACCTCATCAATGAAAAACACCGAAAAATTCAACAACAAACTCAACTTTCAACAACACCAGCAACTTCAACAACCTCAACATTGAAAAACTCCAACAATTTCAACTGCAACCTCAACTTTGAAAATTAGAAAAATGATCAAAAAAAACCATTGATAACACCAATGAATTCAACAACCTCAAAAATTAAAATCACCAACAAATTCAACAACAACCACAGCAATGAAAAACATCAAAAAATGCAACAACAACCTCAACATTGAAAATTACCAACAAATTCAACAACAACCTCAACTTTGAAAAACACCAACAAATTCAAAAACCTCAACATGGAAAAACAACAACAAATTGAACCAGAACCTCAATATTGAAAATCACCAACAAATTCAACAACAACCCCAACAATGAAAAACACAAACAATTTCAACAAAAACCTCAACAATGAAAAACACCAAAAAATTCATCAACAACCGCAACATTCAAAAACGCTAACAAATTCAACAAAAACCTCAACAATGAAAAACACCAAAAAATTCAAAAACAACCTCAAAATTGAAAATCACCAACAAATTCAACAAAAACCTCAACAATGAAAAACACCAAAAAATTCAACAACAACCTCAACTTTGAAAAACACCAACAAATTCAACAACCTCAACATTGCAAAACACCAACAATTTCAACTGCAACCTCAACTTTGAAAAATACAAAAAAGATTTAAAAGAACCATTGATAACACCAATAATTTCAACAACATCAACTTTGAAAAACACCAACAAATTCAACCACAACCTCAACATTGAAAATCACCAACAAGGTCAACAACAACCTCAACAATGAAAAACACCAACAAATTCAACAAAAACCTCAACAATGAAAAACACCAACAAATTCAACAACAACCTCAACAATGAAAAACACCAAAAAATTCATCAACAACCTCAACATTCAAAAACAGCAACAAATTCAACAAAAACCTCAACAATTAAAAACACCAAAAAATTCAACATCAACGTCAACTTTGAAAAATACCAATAAATTCAGCAACCTCAATAATGAAAAACACCAACAAATTCAACAACAACCTCAACATTGAAAAAATTCCAACAATTTCAACCACAACCTCAACAATGAAAAACACCAAAAAATTCTACAACAAACTCAACATTGAAAATCACCAACATATTCAACAACAACATCAACTTTGAAAAACACCAACAAATCCATAAACCTCAAGATGGAAAAACACCAGCAAATTCAACTACAACCTCAACATTGAAAATCACCAACAAATTCAACAACAACCTCAACAATGAAAAACACCAACAAATTGTACAAAAACCTCAACAAGGAAAAACACCGAAAGATTCATCAACAACCTCAACATTCAAAAACACCAGCAAAATCAACAGAAACCACAACAATGAAAAACACCTAAAAATTCAACAACAACATCAACATTGAAAGTCACCAACAAATTCAACAAAATCCTCAACAATGAAAAGCACCAAATAATGCATCAACAACCTCAACATTCAAAAACAACAAAAAATTCAACAAAAACCTCAACAATGAAAAACACAGAAAAATTCAACAACAACCACAACTTTGAAAAACACCAACAACTTCAACAACCTCAACATTGAAAAACACCAACAAATTCAACTGCAAGCTCAACTTTGAAAAATACAAAAATGATCAAAAAAAACCATTCATAACACCAATGAATTCAACAACCTCAACATTGAAAATCACCAACCAATGCAACAACAACCTCAACAATGAAAAACACCAACAAATTCAACAAAAACCTCAACAATGAAAAACACCGAAAGATTCATCAACAACCTCAACATTCAAAAAACCAACAAACTCAACTGAAACCTCAATAATGAAAAACACCTAAAAATTCAACAACAACCACAACATTGAAAATCACCAACAAATTCATCAACAACCTCAACAATGAAAAACACCAAATAATGCATCAACAACCTCAACATTCAAAAACAACAAAAAATTCAACATAAACCTCAACAATGAAAAACACAGAAAAATTCAACAACAACCTCAACTTTGAAAAACACCAACAACTTCAACAACCTCAACATTGAAAAACACCAACAAATTCAACTGCAAGCTCAACTTTGGAAAATACAAAAATGTTCAAAAAAAACCATTGATAACACCAATGAATTCAACAACCTCAACATTGAAAATCACCAACAAATTCAACAACAACCTCCACAATGAAAAACACCAACAAATTCAACAAATACCTCAACAATGAAAAACACCGACAGATTCATCAACAACCTCAACATTCAAAAACCCAACAAACTCAACAGAAACCTCAACAATGAAAAACACCTAAAAATTCAACAACAACCTCAACATTGAAAATCACCTACAAATTCAACAACAACCTCAACAATGAAAAACACCAAATAATGCATCAACCACCTCAACATTCAAAAACAACAAAAAATTCAACAAAATCCTCAACAATGAAAAACACCGAAAAATTCAACAACAAACTCAACTTTGAACAACACCAACAACTTCAACAACCTCAACATTGAATAACACCAACAATTTCAACTGCAACCTCAACTTTGAAAATTAGAAAAATGATCCAAAAAAACCATTGATAGCACCAATGAATTCAACAGCCTCAACATTGAAAATCACCAACAAATTCAACAACAACCTCAGCAATGAAAAACGTCAAAAAATGCAACAACAACCTCAACATTGAAAATCACCAACAAATTCAACAACAACCTCAACTTTGAAAAACACCAACAAATTCAAAAACCTCAACATGGAAAAACAGGAACAAATTGAACCAGAACCTCAATATTGAAAATCACCAACAAATTCAACAACAACCTCAACAATGAAAAACACAAACAATTTCAACAAAAACCACAACAATGAAAATCATCAAAAAATTCATCAACAACCTCAACATTCAAAAACGCTAACAAATTCAACAAAAACCTCAACAATGAAAAACACCAAAAAATTCAACAACAACCTCAACTTTGAAAAACACCAACAAATTCAACAACCTCAACATTGCAAAACACAAACAATTTCAACTGCAACCTCAACTTTGAAAAATACAAAAAAGATTTTAAAAACCATTGATAACACCAATATTTTCAACAACATCAACTTTGAAAAACACCAACAAATTCAACCACAACCTCAACATTGAAAATCACCAACAAAGTCAACAACAACCTCAACAATGAAAAACACCAACAAATTCAACAAAAACCTCAACAATGAACAACACCAACAAATTCAACAACAAACTCAGCTTTGAAAAACACAAACAAATTCAACAACCTCAACATTGAAAAACACCAACAAATTCAACAACAACCTCAACTTTCAAAAATACAAAAAGGTTCAACAAAATAAAAATTGATAACAACAACAAATTCAACAACAACCTCAATATTGAAATTCACCAACAAATTTAACCTCAACAATGAAAAACATCAAACAATTCAACAACAACCTCAACATTCAAAAACGCCAACAAATTCAACAACAACCTCAACATTCAAAATCACCAAAAAATTCAACACCAACCTCAACATTGAAAATCACCAACAAATTCAACAAAAAACTCAACAATGAAAAACACCAAAAAAATCAACAACAACCTCAACTTTGAAAAACACCAACAAATTCAACAACCTCAACATTGCAAAACACCAACAATTTCAACTGCCACCTCAACTTTGAAAAATACAAAAAAGATTTTAAAAAACCATTGATAACACCAATAATTTCAACAACATCAACTTTGAAAAACACCAACAAATTCAACCACAACCTCAACATTGAAAATCACCAACAAAGTCAACAACAACCTCAACAATGAAAAACACCAACAAATTCAACAAAAACCTCAACAATGAAAAACACCAACAAATTCAACAACAAACTCAGCTTTGAAAAACACAAACAAATTCAACAACCTCAACATTGAAAAACACCAACAAATTCAACAAAAACCTCAACTTTCAAAAATACAAAAAGGTTCAACAAAATAAAAATTGATAACAACAACAAATTCAACAACAACCTCAATATTGAAAATCACCAACAAATTTAACAACAACCTCAACAATGAAAAACGCCAAACAATTCAACAACAACCTCAACATTCAAAAACACCAACAAATTCAACAACAACCTCAACAATGAAAAACACCAATAATTCATCAACAACCTCAACATTCAAAAACCCCAACAAATTTCACAAAAACCTCAACAATGAAAAACACCAAAAAATTCAACAACAACGTCAACTTTGAAAAATACCAACAAATTCAACAACCTCAACAATGAAAAACACCAACAAATTCAACAACAACCTCAACTATGAAAATCACCAAAAAATTCAACAACAACCTCAACATTGAAAAACTCCAACAATTTCAACAACAACCTCAACAATGAAAAACACCAAAAAATCTCGACAACAAACTCAACATTGAAAATCACCAACAAATTCAACAACAACATCAACTTTGAAAAACACCAACAAATTCAAAAACCTCAACATGGAAAAACACCAACAACTTCAACCACAACCTCAACATTGAAAATCACCAACAAATTCAACAACAACCTCAACAATAAAAAACACCAACAAATTGAACAAAAACCTCATCAATGAAAAACACCGAAAGATTCATCAACAACCTCAACAATCAAAAACACCAACAAATTCAACAGAAACCACAACAATGAAAAACACCTAAAAATTCAACAACAACCTCAACATTGAAAGTCACCAACAATTTCAACAAAAACCTCAACAATGAAAAACTCGAAAAAATTCATCAACAACTTCAACATTCAAAAACACCAACAAATTCAACAAACACCTCAACAATGAAAAACACCAACAAATTCATCAAAAACCTCAACATTCAAAAACACCAACAAATGTTACAGAAAACACAACAATGCGAAACACCAAAAAATTCAAAAACAACCTCAACATTCAAAATCACCAACAAATTCAACAAAAACCTCGACAATGAAAAGCACCAAAAAATTCATGAACAACCTCAACATTGAAAAACACCAACAAATTCAACAAAAACCTCAACAATGAAAAACACCAAAAAATTCAACAACAACCTCAACTTTGAAAAACACCAACAACTACAACAACCTCAAACATTGAAAAAGACCAACAAATTCAACTGCAACCTCAACTTGGAAAAATACAAAAAAGATCAAAAAGAAACATTGATAACACCAATAAATTCAACAACCTCAACATTGAAAAACACCAACAAATTCAACAAAAACCTCAACAATGAAAAACACCAACAAATTCAACAAAAACCTCAACAATGAAAAACACCAACAAATTCAACAACAAACTCAGCTTTGAAAAACACAAACAAATTCAACAACCTCAAATTGAAAAACACCAACAAATTCAACAACAACCTCAACTTTCAAAAATACAAAAAGGTTCAACAAAATAAAAATTGATAACAACAACAAATTCAACAACAACCTCAATATTGAAAATCACCAACAAATTTAACAACAACCTCAACAATGAAAAACACCAAACAATTCAACAACAACCTCAACTTTAAAAAACACCAACAAATTCAACAACAACCTCAACAGTGAAAAACACCAAAAAATTCATCAACAGCCTCAACATTCAAAAACAGCAACAAATTCAACAAAAACCTCAACAATTAAAAACACCAAAAAATTCAACAACAACGTTAACTTTGAAAAATACCAACAATTTCAACAACCTCAACAATGAATAACACCAACAAATTCAACAACAAACTCAACATTGAAAATCACCAAAAAATTCAACAACAACCTCAACACTGAAAAACTCCAACAATTTCAACAACAACCTCAACAATCAAAAGCACCAAAAAATTCAACAACAAACTCAACATTGAAAATCACCAACAAATTCAACCACAACCTCAACATTGAGAATCACCAACAAATTCAACTAAAACCTCAACAATGAAAAACACCAACAAATTGAACGAAAACCTCAACAAGAAAAAACACCGAAAGATTCATCAACAACCTCAACATTCAAAAACAACAACAAATTCAACAGAAACCACAACAATGAAAAACACCTAAAAATTCAACAACAACATCAACATTGAAAGTCACCAACAAATTCAACAAAAACCTCAACAATGAAAAGCACCAAATAATGCATCAACAACCTCAACATTCAAAAACAACAAAAAATTCAACAAAAACCTCAACAATGAAAAACACCGAAAAATTCAACAACAACCTCAACTTTGAAAAACACCAACAACTTCAACAATCTCAACATTGAAAAACACCAACAAATTCAACTGCAAGCTCAACTTTGAAAAATACAAAAATGATCAAAAAAAACCATTGATAACACGAATTAATTCAACAACCTCAACATTGAAAATCACCAACAAATTCAACAACAACCTCAACAATGAAAAACACCAACAAATTCAACAAAAACCTCAACAATGAAAAACACCGAAAGATTCATCAACAACCTCAACATTCAAAAAACCAACAAACTCAACAGAAACCTCAACAATGAAAAACACCTAAAAATTCAACACCAACCTCAACATTGAAAATCACCAACAAATTCAACAACAACCTCAACAATGAAAAACACCAAATAATGCATCAACAACCTGAACATTCAAAAACAACAAAAAATTCAACAAAATCCTCAACAATGAAAAACACCGAAAAATTCAGCAACAAACTCAACTTTGAACAACACCAACAACTTCAACAACCTCAACATTGAAAAACACCAACAAATTCAACAACAACCTCAACTTTGAAAAACAATAACAAATTCAAAAACCTCAACATGGAAAAACAGGAACAAATTGAACCAGAACCTCAATATTGAAAATCACCAACAAATTCAACAACAACCTCAACAATGAAAAACACAAACAATTTCAACAAAAACCTCAACAATGAAAAACATCAAAAAATTCATCAACAACCTCAACATTCAAAAACGCCAACAAATTCAACAAAAACCTCAACAAAGAAAAACACCAAAAAATTCAACAACAACCTCAACATTGAAAATCACCAACAAATTCAACAAAAACCTCAACAATGAAAAACACCAAAAAATTCAACCACAACCTCAACATTGAAAATCACCAACAAATTCAAAAACAACCTCAACAATGAAAAACACCAACAAATTGTACAAAAACCTCAACAAGGAAAAACAACGAATGATTCATCAACAACCACAACATTCAAAAATACCAACAAATTCAACAGAAACCACAACAATGAAAAACACCAACAAATTCAACAACAACCTCAACATTGAAAATCACCAACAAATTCAACAATAACCTCAGCAATGAAAAACACCAAATAATGCATCAACAACCTCAACATTCAAAAACAACAAAAAATTCAACAAAAACCTCAACAATGAAAAACACCGAAAAATTCAACATCAAACTCAATACTGACATTCACCAACAAATTCAACAACAACATCAACTTTGAAAAACACCAACAAATTCAAAAACCTCAACATGGAAAAACACCAACAAATTCAACCACAACCTCAACATTGAAAATCACCAACAAATTCAACAACAACCTCAATGATGAAAAACACCAACAAATTCAACAAAAACCTCAACAATGAAAAACATCAAATAATGCATCAACAACCTCAACATTCAACAACAACAATAAATTCAACAATAACCTCAACATGAAAAAGACCGAAAAATTCAACAACAAACTCAACATTGAAAATCACCAACAAATTCAACAACAACATCAACTTTGAAAAACACCAACAAATTCAAAAACCTCAACAAGGAAAAACACCGAAAGATTCATCAACAGCCTCAACATTGAAAGTCACCAACAAATTCAACAAAAACCTCAACAATGAAAAGCACCAAATAATGCATCAACAACCTCAACATTCAAAAACACCAAAAGATTCAAAAAAACCGCAACAATGAAAAACAACGAAAAAATTAAACAACAACCTCAACTTTGAAAAACACCAACAACTTCAACAACCTCAACTTTGAAAAATACCAACAAATTCAACTGCATGCTCAACTTTGAAAAATACAAAAATGTTCAAAAAAAACCTTTGATAACAACAATGAATTCAACAACCTCAACAATGAAAAACACCAACAAATTCAACAGAAACCTGAACAATGAAAAACACCTAAAAATTCAACAACAACCACAACATTGAAAATCACCAACAAATTCAACAACAACCTCAACAATGAAGAACACCAAATAATGCATCAACAACCTCAACATTCAAAAACAACAAAAAATTCAACAAAAACCTCAACAATGAAAAACACCGAAAAATTCAACAACAACCTCAACTTTCAACAACACCAACAACTTCAACAACCTCAACGTTGAAAAACACCAACAATTTCAACTGCAACCTCAACATTGAAAAATAGAAAAATGGTCAAAAAAAACCATTGATAGCACCAATAAATTCAACAACCTCAACATTGAAAATCACCAACAAATTCAACAACAACCTCAGCAATGAAAAACATCAAAAAATGCAACAACAACCTCAACATTGAAAATCACCAACAAATTCAACAACAACCTCAACTTTGAAAAACACCAACAAATTCAAAAACCTCAACATGGAAAAACAACAACAAATTGAACCAGAACATCAATATTGAAAATCACCAACTAATTCAACAACAACCTCAACAATGAAAAACACAAACAATTTCAACAAAAACCTCATCAATGAAAAACACCAAAAAATTCATCAACAACCTCAACATTCAAAAACGCTAACAAATTCAACAAGAACCTCAACAATGAAAAGCACCAAAAAATTCAACAGCAACCTCAACATTGAAAATCACCAACAAATTCAACAAAAACCTCAACAATGAAAAACACCAAAAAATTCAACAACAACCTTAGCTTTGAAAAACACCAACAAATTCAACAACCTCAACATTGCAAAAGACCAACAATTTCAACTGCAACCTCAACTTTGAAAAATACAAAAAAAATTTTAAAAAACCATTGATAACACCAATAACTTCAACAACATCAACTTTGAAAAACACCAACAAATTCAACCACAACCTCAACATTGAAAATCACCAACAAAGTCAACAACAACCTCAACAATGAAAAACACCAACAAATTCAACAAAAATCTCAACAATGAAAAACACCAACAAATTCAACAACAAACTCAGCTTTGAAAAACACAAACAAATTCAACAACCTCAACATTGAAAAACACCAACAAATTCAACAACAACCTCAACTTTCAAAAATAAAAAAAGGTTCATCAAAATAAAAATTGATAACAACAACAAATTCAACAACAACCTCAATATTGAAAATCACCAGCAAATTTAACAACAACTTCAGCAATGAAAAACATCAAACAATTCAACAACAACCTCAACATTCAAAAACACCAACAAATTCAACAACAACCTCATCAATGAAAAACACCAAAAAATTCATCAACAACCTCAACATTCAAAAACAGCAACAAATTCAACAAAAACCTCAACAATTAAAAACACCAAAAAATTCAACAACAGTGTCAACTTTGAAAAATACCAATAAATTCAACAACCTCAATAATGAAAAACACCAACAAATTCAACAAAACCTCAACAATGAAAAGCATCAAATAATGCATCAACAACCTCAACATTCAAACACAACAAAAAATTCAACAACAACCTCAACAATGAAAACCACCAAAAAATTCAACAACAACCTCAACTTTGAAAAACACCAACAAATTCAACAACCTCAACATTGCAAAACACCAACAATTTCAACTGCAACCTCAACTTTGAAAAATACAAAAAAGGTTTTAAAAAACCATTGATAACACCAACAATTTCAACAACACCAACTTTGAAAAACACCAACAAATTCAACCACAGCCACAACATTGAAAATCACCAATAAGGTCAACAACAACCTCAACAATGAAAAACACCAACAAATTCAACAAAAATCTCAACAATGAAAAACACCAATAAATTCAACAACAAACTCAGCTTTGAAAAACACCAACAATTTCAACAACCTCAACATGGAAAAACACCAACAAATTCAACAACAACCTCAACAATGAAAAACACCAACAAATTCAACAAAAATCTCAACATTGAAAATCACCAACAAATTCAACAACAACATCAACTTTGAAAAACACCAACAAATTCAAAAACCTCAAAATGGAAAAACACCAACAAATTGAACCAGAACCTCAATATTGAAAATCACCAACAAATTTAACAACAACCTCAACAATGAAAAACATCAAACAATTCAACAAAATCCTCGACAATGAAAAACACCGAAAAATTCATCAACAACCTCAACATTCAAAAACGCTAACAAATTCAAAAAGAACCTCAACAATGAAAAACACCAACAAATTCAACAAAAACCTCAACAATGAAAAACACCAATAAAATCAGCAACAACCTCAACTTTGATAAACACGAACAAATTCAACAACTTCAACATTGCAAAACACCAACAAGTTCAACTGCAACCTCAACTTTGAAAAATACAAATAAGATTTAAAAGAACCATTGATACCACCAATAATTTCAAAAACAACAACTTAGAAAAACACCAACAAATTCAACCACAACCTCAACATTGAAAATCACCAACAAAGTCAACAACAACCTCAACAATGAAAAACACCAACAAATTCAACAAAAACCTCAACAATGAAAAACACCAACAAATTCAACAACAAACTCAGCTTTGAAAAACACAAACAAATTCAACAACCTCAACATTGAAAAACACCAACAAATTCAACAACAACCTCAACTTTCAAAAATACAAAAAGGTTCAACAAAATAAAAATTGATAACAACAACAAATTCAACAACAACCTCAATATTGAAAATCACCAACAAATTTAACAACAACCTCAACAATGAAAAACATCAAACAATTCAACAACAACCTTAGCTTTGAAAAACACCAACTAATTCAACAACCTCAACATTGCAAAACACCAACAATTTCAACTGCAACCTCAACTTTGAAAAATACAGAAAAAATTTTAAAAAACCATTGATAACAACAATAATTTCAACAACATCAACTTTGAAAAACACCAACAAATTGAACCACAACCTCAACATTGAAAATCACCAACAAAGTCAACAACAACCTCAACAATGAAAAACACCAACAAATTCAACAAAAATCTCAACAATGAAAAAAACCAACAAATTCAACAACAAACTCAGCTTTGAAAAACACAAACAAATTCAACAACCTCAACATTGAAAAACACCAACAAATTCAACAACAACCTCAACTTTCAAAAATACAAAAAGGTTCAACAAAATAAAAATTGATAACAACAACAAATTCAACAACAACCTCAATATTGAAAATCACCAACAAATTTAACAACAACCTCAGCAATGAAAAACATCAAACAATTCAACAACAACCTCAACATTCAAAACCACCAACAAATTCAACAACAACCTCATCAATGAAAAACACCAAAAAATTCATCAACAACCTCAACATTCAAAAACAGCGACAAATTCAACTAAAACCTCAACAATTAAAAACACCAAAAAATTCAACAACAACGTCAACTTTGAACAATACCAATAAATTCAACAACCTCAATAATGGAAAACACCAACAAATTCAACAAAAACCTCAACAATGAAAAGCATCAAATAATGCATCAACAACCTCAACATTCAAACACAACAAAAAATTCAACAACAACCTCAACAATGAAAACCACCAAAAAATTCAACAACAACCTCAACTTTGAAAAACAACAACAAATTCAACAACCTCAACATTGCAAAACACCAACAATTTCAACTGCAACCTCAACTTTGAAAAATACAAAAAAGATTTTAAAAAACCATTGATAACACCAACAATTTCAACAACACCAACTTTGAAATACACCAACAAATTCAACCACAACCTCAACATTCAAAATCACCAACAAGGTCAACAACAACCTCAACAATGAAAAACACCAACAAATTCAACAAAAATCACAACAATAATAAACACCAATAAATTCAACAACAAACTCAGCTTTGAAAAACACCAACAAATTCAAAAACCTCAACATGGAAAAACACCAACAAATTCAACAACAACCTCAACAATGAAAAACACCAACAAATTGAACAAAAATCTCAACATTGAAAATCACCAACAAATTAAACAACAACATCAACTTTGAAAAACACCAACAAATTCAAAAACCTCAACATGGAAAAACACCAACAAATTCAACCACAACCTCAACATTGAAAATCACCAACAAATTCAACAACAACCTCAACAATGAAAAACACCAACAAATTGAACAAAAACGTCAACAAGGAAAAACACCAAAAGATTCATCAACAACCTCAACATTCAAAAACACCAACAAATTCAACAGAAACCACAACAATGAAAAACACCTAAAAATTCAACAACAACCTCAACATTGAAAGTCACCAACAAATTCAACAAAAACCTCAACAATGAAAAGCACCAAATAATGCATCAACAACCTCAACATTCAAAAACAACAAAAAATTCAACAAAAACTTCAACAATGAAAAACACCGAAAAATTCAACAACAAATTCAACTTTGAAAAACACCAACAAATTCAACTGCAAGCTCAACTTTGAAAAATACAAAAATGATCAAAAAAAACCATTCATAACACCAATGAATTCAACAACCTCAACATTGAAAATCACCAACAAATTCAACATCAACCTCAACAATGAAAAACACCAACAAATTCAACAAAAACCTCAACAATGAAAAACACCGAAAGATTCATCAACAACCTCAACATTCAAAAAAACCAACAAACTCAACAGAAACCTCAACAATGAAAAACACCTAAAAATTCAACAACAACCACAACATTGAAAATCACCAACAAATTCAACAACAACCTCAACAATGAAAAACACCAACAAATTGAACAAAAACCTCAACAAGAAAAACACCGAAAGATTCATCAACAACCTCAACATTCAAAAACACCAACAAATTCAACAGAAACCACAACAATGAAAAGCACCTAAAAATTCAACAACAGCCTCAACATTGAAAGTCACCAACAAATTCAACAAAAACCTCAACAATGAAAAGCACCAAATAATGCATCAACAACCTCAACATTCAAAAACACCAAAAGATTCAAAAAAAACCTCAACAATGAAAAACACCGAAAAAATTAAACAACAACCTCAACTTTGAAAAACACCAACAACTTCAACAACCTCAACATTGAAAAACACCAAAAAATTCAACTGCAAGCTCAACTTTGAAAAATACAAAAATGATCAAAAAAAACCATTGATAACACCAATGACTTCAACAACCTCAACAATGAAAAACAGCAACAAATTCAACAAAAACCTCAACAATGAAAAGCACCGAAAGATTCATCAACAACCTCAACATTCAATAAACCAACAAACTCATCAGAAACCTCAACAATGAAAAATACCTAAAAATTCAACAACAACCTCAACATTGCAAATCACCAAGAAATTCAACAACAACCTCAGCAATGAAAAACATCAAAAAATGCAACAACAACTTCAACATTGAAAATCACCAACAAATTCAACAACAACCTCAACAATGAAAAACACAAACAATTTCAACAAAAACCTCAACAATGAAAAACACCAAAAAATTCATCAACAACCTCAACATTCAAAAACGCTAACAAATTCAAAAAAAAACTCAACAATGAAAAATACCAAAAAATTCAACAGCAACCTCAACATTGAAAATCACCAACAAATTCAACAAAAACCTCTACAATCAAAAACACCAAAAAATTCAACAACAACCTCAACTTTGAAACACATCAACAAATTCAACAACCTCAACATTGCAAAACACCAACAATTTCAACTGCAACCTCAACTTTGAAAAATACAAAAAAGATTTTAGAAACCCATTGATAACACCAATAATTTCAACAACATCAACTTTGAAAAACACCAACAAATTCAACCACAACCTCAACAATGAAAAACACCAACAAATTCAACAAAAATCTCAACAATGAAAAACACCAACAAATTCAACAACAAACTCAGCTTTGAAAAACACAAACAAATTCAACAACCTCAACATTGAAAAACACCAACAAATTCAACAACAACCTCAACTTTCAAAAATACAAAAAGGTTCAAAAAATAAAAATTGATAACAACAACAAATTCAACAACAACCTCAATATTGAAAATCACCAACAAATTTAACAACAACCTCAACAATGAAAAACATCAAACAATTCACCAACAACCTCAACATTCAAAAACAGCAACAAATTCAACAACAACCTCATCAATGAAAAACACCAAAAAATTCATCAACAACCTCAACATTCAAAAACAGCAACAAATTCAACAAAAACCTCAACAATTAAAAACACCAAAAAATTCAACAACAACGTCAACTTTGAAAAATACCAATAAATTCAACAACCTCAATAATGAAAAACACCAACAAATTCAACAAAAACCTCAAAAATGAAAAACATCAAATAATGCATCAACAACCTCAACATTCAAAAACAACAAAAAATTCAACAATAACCTCAACAATGAAAAACACCGAAAAATTAAACAACAAACTCAACATTGAAAATCACCAACAAATTCAACAACAACCTCAACTTTGAAAAACACCAACAAATTCAAAACCCTCAACATGGAAAAACACCAACAAATTCAACCACAACCTCAACAATGAAAAACACCAACAAATTGAACAAAAACCTCAACAAGGAAAGACACCGAAAGATTCATCAACAACCTCAACATTCAAAAACACCAACAAATTCAACAGAAACCACAACAATGAAAAACACCTAAAAATTCAACAACAACCTCAACATTGAAAGTCACCAACAAATTCAACAAAAACCTCAACAATGAAAAGCACCAAATAATGCATCAAAAACCTCAACATTCAAAAACAACAAAAAATTCAACAAAAACCTCAACAATGAAAAACACCGAAAAATTCAACAACAACCTCAACTTTGAAAAACACCAACAACTTCAACAACCTCAACATTTAAAAACACCAACAAATTCAACTGCAAGTTCAACTTTGAAAAATACACAAATGATCAAAAAAAAACCATTGATAACACCGATGAATTCAACAACCTCAACATTGAAAATCACCAACAAATTCAACAACAACCTCAACAATGAGATAGACCAACAAATTCAACAAAAACCTCAACAATGAAAAACACCGAAAGATTCATCAACAACCTCAACATTCAAAAAAACCAACAAATTCAACAGAAACCACAACAATGAAAAACACCTAAAAATTCAACAACAACCTCAACATTGAAAATCACCAACAAATTCAACAACAACCTCAACAATGAAAAACACCAAATAATGCATCAACAACCTCAACATTCAAAAACAACAAAAAATTCAACAAAAACCTCAACAATGAAAAACACCGAAAAATTCAACAACAACCTCAACTTTGAACAACACCAACAACTTCAACAACCTCAACATTGAAAAACACCAACAATTTCAACTGCAACCTCAACTTTGTAACATAGAAAAATGATCAAAAAAAACCATTGATAACACCAATGAATTCAACAACCTCAACATTGAAAATCACCAACAAATTCAACAACAACCTCAGCAATGAAAAACATCAAAAAATGCAACAACAACCTCAACATTGAAAATCACCAACAAATTCAACAACAACCTCAACTTTGAAAAACACCAACAAATTCAAAAACCTCAACATGGAAAAACAACAACAAATTGAACCAGAACCTCAATATTGAAAATCACCAACAAATTCAACAACAACCCCAACAATGAAAAACACAAACAATTTCAACAAAAACCTCAACAATGAAAAACACCAAAAAATTCACCAACAACCTCAACATTCAAAACCGCTAACAATATCAACAAAAACCTCAACAATGAAAAACACCAAAAAATTCAACAACAACCTCAACATTGAAAATCACCAACAAATTCAACAAAAAC
Source organism: Cetorhinus maximus (assembly GCF_964194155.1). NCBI lineage: Eukaryota > Metazoa > Chordata > Chondrichthyes > Lamniformes > Cetorhinidae > Cetorhinus > Cetorhinus maximus. The sequence goes on along the minus strand of NW_027596287.1, from coordinate 341,278 downwards.
CTCAACAATGAAAAACACCAAAAAATTCAACAACAACCTCAACTTTGAAAAACACCAACAAATTCAACAACCTCAACATTGCAAAACACCAACAATTTCAACTGCAACCTCAACTTTGAAAAATACTAAAAAGATTTAAAGAAACCATTGATAACACCAATAATTTCAACAACATCAACTTTGAAAAACACCAACAAATTCAACCACAACCTCAACATTGAAAATCACCAACAAAGTCAACAACAACCTCATCAATGAAAAACACCAACAAATTCAACGATAACTTCAACAATGAAAAACACCAACAAATTCAACAACAAACTCAGCTTTGAAAAACACAAACAAATTCAACAACCTCAACATTGAAAAACACCAACAAATTCAACAACAACCTCAACTTTCAAAAATACAAAAAGGTTCAACAAAATAAAAAATCATAACAACAACAAATTCAACAACAACCTCAATATTGAAAATCACCAACAAATTTAACAACAACCTCAACAATGAAAAACATCAAACAATTCAACGACAACCTCAACATTCAAAAACACCAACAAATTCAACAACAACCTCAACAATGAAAAACACCAAAAAATTCAACAACAACCTCAACATTCAAAAACAGCAACAAATTCAACAAAAACGTCAACAATTAATAACACCAAAATATTCAACAACAACGTCAACCTTGAAAAATACCTATAAATTCAACAACCTCAACAATGAAAAACACCAACAAATTCAACAACAAACTCAACATTGAAAATCACTGAAAAATTCAACAACAACCTCAACATTGAAAAACTCCAACAATTTCAACAACAACCTCAACAATGAAAAACACCAAAAATTTCAACAACAAACTCAACATTGAAAATCACCAACAAATTCAACAACAACATCAACTTTGAAAAACACCAACAAATCCAAAAACCTCAACATGGAAAAACACCAACAAATTCAACCACAACCTCAACATTGAAAATCACCAACAAATTCAACAACAACCTCAACAATGAAAAACAACAACAAATTGTACAAAAAATTGAACAAGGAAAAACACCGAAAGATTCATCAACAACCTCAACATTCAAAAAAACCAACAAACTCAACAGAAACCTCAACAATGAAAAACACCGAAAAATTCAACAACAACCACAACATTGAAAATCACCAACAAATTCAACAACAACCTAAACAATGAAAAACACCAAATAATGCATCAACAACCTCAACATTCAAAAACAACAAAAAATTCAACAAAAACCTCAACAATGAAAAACACCGAAAAATTCAACAACACCCTCAACTTTGAAAAACACCAACAACTTCAACAACCTCAACATTGAAAAACACCATCAAATTCAACTGAAAGTTCAACTTTGAAAAATACACAAACGATCAAAATAAAACCATTGATAACACCGATGAATTCAACAACATCAACTTTGAAAAACACCAACAAATTCAACAACAACCTCAGCAATGAAAAGCATCAAAAAATGAAACAACAACCTCAACATTGAAAATCACCAACAAATTCATCAACAACCTCAACTTTGAAAAACACCAACAAAATCAAAAACCTCAACATGGAAAAACAACAACAAATTGAACCAGAACCTCAATATTGAAAATCACCAACAAATTCAACAACAACTTCAACAATGAAAAACACAAACAATTTCAACAAAAACCTCAGCAATGAAAAACAGCAAAAAATTCATCAACAACCTCAACATTCAAAAACGCTAACAAATTCAACAAAAACCTCAACAATGAAAAACACCAAAAAATTCATCAACAACCTCAACATTCAAAAACGCTAACAAATTCAACAACAAACTCAACATTGAAGAACACCAAAAAATTCATCAACAACCTCAACATTCAAAAACGCTAACAAATTCAACAAAAACCTCAACAATGAAAAACACCAAAAAATTCAACAGCAACCTCAACAATGAAAAACACCAACAAATTCAACAAAAATCTCAACAATGAAAAACACCAACAAATTCAACAACAAACTCAGCTTTGAAAAACACAAACAAATTCAACAACCTCAACATTGAAAAACACAAACAAATTCAACAACAACCTCAACTTTCAAAAATACAAAAAGGTTCAACAAAATAAAAATTGATAACAACAACAAATTCAACAACAACCTCAATATTGAAAATCACCAACAAATTTAACAACAACCTCAACAATGAAAAACATCAAACAATTCAACAACAACCTCAACATTCAAAAACAGCAACATATTCAACAACAACCTCCTCAATGAAAAACACCAAAAAATTCATCAACAACCTCAACATTCAAAAACAGCAACAAATTCAACAAAAACCTAAACAATTAAAAACACCAAAAAATTCAACAACAACGTCAACTTTGAAAAATACCAATAAATTCAACAACCTCAATAATGAAAAACACCAACAAATTCAACAAAAACCTCAACAATGAAAAACATCAAATAATGCATCAACAACCTCAACATTCAAAAACAACAAAAAATTCAACAATAACCTCAACAATGAAAAACACCGAAAAATTCAACAACAAACTCAACATTGAAAATCACCAACAAATTCAACAACAACCTCAACTTTGAAAAACACCAACAAATTCAAAACCCTCAACATGGAAAAACACCAACAAATTCAACCACAACATCAACAATGAAAAACACCAACAAATTGAACAAAAACCTCAACAAGGAAAAACACCAAAAGATTCATCAACAACCTCAACATTCAAAAACACCAACAAATTCAACAGAAACCACAACAATGAAAAACACCTAAAAATTCAACAACAACCTCAACATTGAAAGTCACCAACAAATTCAACAAAAACCTCAACAATGAAAAGCACCAAATAATGCATCAACAACCTCAACATTCAAAAACACCAAAAGATTCAACAAAAACCTCAACAATGAAAAACAACGAAAAAATTAAACAACAACCTCAACTTTGAAAAACACCAACAACTTCAACAACCTCAACATTTAAAAACACCAACAAATTCAACTGCAAGCTCAACTTTGAAAAATACAAAAATGATCAATAAAAACCATTCATAACACCAATGAATTCAACAACCTCAACATTGAAAATCACCAACAAATTCAACAACAACCTCAACAATGAAAAACACCAACAAACTCAACAGAAACCTCAACAATGAAATACACCTAAAAATTCAACAACAACCACAACATTGAAAATCACCAACAAATTCAACAACAACCTCAAAAATGAAAAACACCAAATAATGCATCAACAACCTCAACATTCAAAAACAACAAAAAATTCAACAAAAACCTCAACAATGAAAAACACCGAAAGATTCAACAACAACCTCAACTTTCAACAAGACCAACAACTTCAACAACCTCAACATTGAAAAACACCAACAATTTCAACTGCAACCACAACTTTGAAAAATAGAAAAATGGTCAAAAAAAATCATTCATAACACCAATGAATTCAACAACCTCAACATTGAAAATCACCAACAAATTCAACAACAACCTCAGCAATGAATAACATCAAAAAATGCAACAACAACCTCAACATTGAAAATCACCAACAAATTCAACAACAACCGCAACTTTGAAAAACTCCAATAAATTCAAAAACCTCAACATGGAAAAACAACAACAAATTGAACCAGAACCTCAATATTGAAAATCACCAACAAATTCAACAACAACCTCAACAGTGAAAAATACAAACAATTTCAACAAAAACCTCAACAATGAAAAACACCAACAAATTGAACAAAAACCTCAACAAGGAAAAACACCGAAAGATTCATCAACAACCTCAACATTCAAAAACACCAACAAATCCAACAGAAAACACAACAATGAAAAACACCTAAAAATTCAACAACAACCTCAACATTGAAAATCACCAACAAATTCAAAAAAAACCTCAACAATGAAAAACATCAAATAATGCATCAACAACCTCAACATTCAAAAACAACAAAAAATTCAACAAAAACCTGAACAATGAAAAACACCGAAAAATTTAACAACAAACTCAACATTGAAAATCACCAACAAATTCAACAACAACATCAACTTTGAAAAACACCAACAAATTCAAAAACCGCAACATGGAAAAACAACAACAAATTCAACCAAAACCTCAACATTGAAAATCACCAACAAATTCAACAACAACCTCAAAAATGAAAAACACCTAAAAATTCAACAACAACCTCAACATTGAAAGTCACCAACAAATTCACCAAAAACCTCAACAATGAAAAGCACCAAATAATGCATCAACAACCTCAACATTCAAAAACAACAAAAGATTCAACAAAAATTCAACAATGAAAAACACCGAAAAAATTAAACAACAACCTCAACTTTGAAAAACACCAACAACTTCATCAACCTCAACATTGAAAAACACCAGCAAATTCAACTGCAAGCTCAACTTTGAAAAATACAAAATTGATCCAAAAAAACCATTCATAACACCAATGAATTCAACAACCTCAACATTGAAAATCACCAACAAATTCAACAACAACCTCAACAATGAAAAACACCAACAAATTCAACAAAAACCTCAACAATGAAAAACACCGAAAGATTCATCAACAACCTCAACATTCAAAAAAACCAACAAACTCAACAGAAACCTCAACAATGAAAAACATCTAAAAATTCAACAACAACCACAACATTGAAAATCACCAACAAATTCAACAACATCCTCAACAATGAAAAACACCAACAAATTCAAAAACCTCAACATGGAAAAACAACAACAAATTGAACCAGAACCTCAATATTGAAAATCACCAACAAATTCAACAACAATCTCAACAATGAAAAACGCAAACAATATCAACAAAAACCTCAACAATGAAAAACACCAAAAAATTCATCAACAACCTCAACATTCAAAAACGCTAACAAAGTCAACAAAACCCTCAACAATGAAAAACACCAAAAAATTCAACAACAACCTCAACATTGAAAATCAACAACAAATTCAACAAAAACCTCAACAATGAAAAACACCAAAAAATTCAACAACAACCTCAACTTTGAAAAACACCAATAAATTCAACAACCTCAACATTGCAAAACAACAACAATTTCAACTGCAACCTCAACTTTGAAAAATAAAAAAAAGATTTAAAAAAACCATTGATAACACCAATAATTTCAACAACATCAACTTTGAAAAACACCAACAAATTCAACCACAACCTCAACATTGATAATCATCAACAATGTTAACAACAAACTCAACAATGAAAAACACCAACAAATTCAACAAAAATCTCAACAATGAAAAACACCAATAAATTCAACAACAAACTCAGCTTTGAAAAACACAAACAAATTCAACAACCTCAACATTGAAAAACACCTACAAATTCAACAACAACCTCAACATTCAATAATACAACAAGGTTCATCAAAATAAAAATTGATAACAACAACAAATTCAACAACAACCTCAATATTGAAAATCACCAACAAATTTAACAACAACCTCAACAATGAAAAACATCAAACAATTCAACAACAACCTCAACATTCAAAAACACCAACAAATTCAACAACAACCTCATCAATGAAAAACACCAAAAAATTCATCAACAACCTCAACATTCAAAAACAGCAACAAATTCAACAAAAACCTCAACAATTAATAACACCAAAAAATTCAACAACAACGTCAACCTTGAAAAATACCAATAAATTCAACAAACTCAACAATGAAAAACACCAACAAATTCAACAACTAACTCAACATTGAAAATCACCAAAAAATTCAACAACAACCTCAACATTGAATTACTCCAACAATTTCAGCAACAACCTCAACAAGGAAAAACACCAAAAAATTCAACAACAAACACAACATTGAAAATCACCAACAAATTCAACAACAACATCAACTTTGAAAAACACCAACAAATTCAAAAACATCAACATGAAAAAACACCAACAAATTCAACCACAACCTCAACATTGAAAATCACCAACAAATTCAACAACAACCTCAACAATGAAAAACACCAACAAATTGAACAAAAACCTCAACAACGAAAATCACCGAAAGATTCATCAACAACCTCAACATTCAAAAGTACCAACAAATTCAACAGAAACCACAACAATGAAAAACACCTAAAAACTCAACAACAACCTCATCATTGAAAATCACCAACAAATTCAACAACAACCTCAACAATGAAAAACACCAAATAATGCATCAACAACCTCAACATTCAAAAACAACAAAAAATTCAACAAAAACCTCAACAATGAAAAACACCGAAAAATTCAATAACAACCTCAACTTTCAACAACACCAACAACTTCAACAACCTCAACATTGTAATGCACCAACAATTTCAACTGCAACCTCAACTTTGAAAAATAGAAAAATGATCAAAAAAAACCATTAATAACACCAATGAATTCAACAACCTCAACATTGAAAATCACCAACAAATTCAACAACAACCTCAGCAATTATAAACATCAAAAAATGCAACAACAACCTCAACATTGAAAATCACCAATAAATTCAACAACAACCTCAATATTGAAAATCACCAACTAATTTAACAACAACATCAACAATGAAAAACATCAAACAATTCAACAACAACCTCAACATTCAAAAACAGCAACAAATTCAACAACAACCTCATCAATGAAAAACACCAAAAAATTCATCAACAACCTCAACATTCAAAAACAGCAACAAATTCAACAAAAACCTCAACAATTAAAAACACCAAAAAATTCAACAACAACGTCAACTTTGAAAAATACCAATAAATTCAACAACGTCAATAATGAAAAACACCAACAAATTCAATAAAAACCTCAACAATGAAAAACATCAAATAATGCATCAACAACCTCAACATTCAAAAACAACAAAAAATTCAACAAAAACCTGAACAATGAAAAACACCGAAAAATTTAACAACAAACTCAACATTGAAAATCACCAACAAATTCAACAACAACATCAACTTTGAAAAACACCAACAAATTCAAAAACCGCAACATGGAAAAACAACAACAAATTCAACCAAAACCTCAACATTGAAAATCACCAACAAATTCACCAAAAACCTCAACAATGAAAAGCACCAAATAATGCATCAACAACCTCAACATTCAAAAACAACAAAAGATTCAACAAAAATTCAACAATGAAAAACACCGAAAAAATTAAACAACAACCTCAACTTTGAAAAACACCAACAACTTCATCAACCTCAACATTGAAAAACACCAGCAAATTCAACTGCAAGCTCAACTTTGAAAAATACAAAATTGATCCAAAAAAACCATTCATAACACCAATGAATTCAACAACCTCAACATTGAAAATCACCAACAAATTCAACAACAACCTCAACAATGAAAAACACCAACAAATTCAACAAAAACCTCAACAATGAAAAACACCGAAAGATTCATCAACAACCTCAACATTCAAAAAAACCAACAAACTCAACAGAAACCTCAACAATCAAAAACACCTAAAAATTCAACAACAACCACAACATTGAAAATCACCAACAAATTCAACAACATCCTCAACAATGAAAAACACCAACAAATTCAAAAACCTCAACATGGAAAAACAACAACAAATTGAACCAGAACCTCAATATTGAAAATCACCAACAAATTCAACAACAATCTCAACAATGAAAAACGCAAACAATATCAACAAAAACCTCAACAATGAAAAACACCAAAAAATTCATCAACAACCTCAACATTCAAAAACGCTAACAAAGTCAACAAAACCCTCAACAATGAAAAACACCAAAAAATTCAACAACAACCTCAACATTGAAAATCAACAACAAATTCAACAAAAACCTCAACAATGAAAAACACCAAAAAATTCAACAACAACCTCAACTTTGAAAAACACCAATAAATTCAACAACCTCAACATTGCAAAACAACAACAATTTCAACTGCAACCTCAACTATGAAAAATAATAAAAAGATTTAAAAAAACCATTGATAACACCAATAATTTCAACAACATCAACTTTGAAAAACACCAACAAATTCAACCACAACCTCAACATTGAAAATCACCAACAATGTTAACAACAAACTCAACAATGAAAAACACCAACAAATTCAACAAAAATCTCAACAATGAAAAACACCAATAAATTCAACAACAAACTCAGCTTTGAAAAACACAAACAAATTCAACAACCTCAACATTGAAAAACACCAACAAATTCAACAACAACCTCAACAATGAAAAACACCAAATAATGCATCAACAACCTCAACATTCAAAAACAACAAAAAATTCAACAAAAACCTCAACAATGAAAAACACCGAAAAATTCAACAACAACCTCAACTTTCAACAACACCAACAACTTCAACAACCTCAACATTGAAAAGCACCAACAATTTCAACTGCAACCTCAACTTTGAAAAATAGAAAAATGATCAAAAAAAACCATTAATAACATCAATGAATTCAACAACCTCAACATTGAAAATCACCAACAAATTCAACAACAACCTCAGCAATGAAAAACATCAAAAAATGCAACAACAACCTCAACATTGAAAATCACCAATAAATTCAACAACAACCTCAATATTGAAAATCACTAACTAATTTAACAACAACCTCAACAATGAAAAACATCAAACAATTCAACAACAACCTCAACATTCAAAAACAGCAACAAATTCAACAAAAACCTCAACAATTAAAAACACCAAAAAATTCAACAACAACGTCAACTTTGAAAAATACCAATAAATTCAACAACCTCAATAATGAAAAACACCAACAAATTCAATAAAAACCTCAACAATGAAAAACATCAAATAATGCATCAACAACCTCAACATTCAAAAACAACAAAAAATTCAACAAAAACCTGAACAATGAAAAACACCGAAAAACTTAACACCAAACTCAACATTGAAAATCACCAACAAATTCAACAACAACATCAACTTTGAAAAACACCAACAAATTCAAAAACCGCAACATCGAAAAACACCAACAAATTCAACCAAAACATCAACATTGAAAATCACCAACAAATTCAACAACAACCTCAACAATGAAAGTCACCAACAAATTCAACAAAAACCTCAACAATGAAAAGCACCAAATAATGCATCAACAACCTCAACATTCAAAAACAACAAAAGATTCAACAAAAACCTCAACAATGAAAAACACCGAAAAAATTAAACAACAACCTCAACTTTGAAAAACACCAACAACTTCATCAACCTCAACATTGAAAAACACCAACAAATTCAACTGCAAGCTCAACTTTGAAAAATACAAAAATGATCAAAAAAAACCATTCATAACACCAATGAATTCAACAACCTCAACATTGAAAATCACCAACAAATTCAACAACAACCTCAACAATGAAAAACACCAACAAATTCAACAAAAACCTCAACAATGAAAAACACCGGAAGATTCATCAACAACCTCAACATTCAAAAAAACCAACAAACTCAACAGAAACCACAACAATGAAAAACACCTAAAAATTCAACAACAACCACAACATTGAAAATCACCAACAAATTCAACAACAACCTCAACAATGAAAAACACCAAATAATGCATCAACAACCTCAACATTCAAAAACAACAGAAAATTCAACAAAAACCTCAACAATGAAAAACACCGAAAAATTCAACAACAACCTCAACTTTCAACAACACCAACAACTTCACCAACCTCAACATTGAAAAACACCAACAATTTCAACTGCAACCTCAACTTTGAAACATAGAATAATGATCAAAAAAAACCGTTGATACCACCAATGAATTCAACAACCTCAACATTGAAAATCACCAACAAATTCAACAACAATCTCAGAAATGAAAAACATCAAAAAATGCAACAACAACCTCAACATTGAAAATCACCAACAAATTCAACAACAACCTCAACTTTGAAAAAAACCAACAAATTCAAAAACCTCAACATGGAAAAACAACAACAAATTGAACCAGAACCTCAATATTGAAAATCACCAACAAATTCAACAACAAGCTCAACAATGAAAAACACAAACAATTTCAACAAAAACCTCAACAATGAAAAACACCAAAAAATTCATCAACAACCTCAACATTCAAAACCGCTAACAAATTCAACAAAAACCTCAACAATGAAAAACACCAAAAAATTCAACAACAGCCTCAACATTGAAAATCACCAACAAATTCAACAAAAACCTCAACAATCAAAAACACCAAAAAATTCAACAACAACCTCAACATTGAAAAACACCAACAAATTCAACACCCTCAACATTGCAAAACACCAACAATTTCAACTGCAACCTCAACTTTGAAAAATACAAAAAAGATTTAAATAAACCATTGATAACACCAATAATTTCAACAACATCAACTTTGAAAAACATCAAAAAATGCAACAACAACCTCAACATTGAAAATCACCAATAAATTCAACAACCACCTATATATTGAAAATCACCAACTAATTTAACAACAACCTCAACAATGAAAAACATCAAACAATTCAACAACAACCTCAACATTCAAAAACAGCAACAAATTCAACAACAACCTCATCAATGAAAAACACCAAAAAATTCATCAACAACCTCAACATTCAAAAACAGCAACAAATTCAACAAAAACCTTAACAATTAAAAACACCAAAAAATTCAACAACAACGTCAACTTTGAAAAATACCAATAAATTCATCAACCTCAATAATGAAAAACACCAACAAATTCAATAAAAACCTCAACAATGAATAACATCAAATAATGCATCAACAACCTCAACATTCAAAAACAACAAAAAATTAAACAAAAACCTGAACAATGAAAAACACCGAAAAATTTAACACCAAACTCAACATTGAAAATCACCAACAAATTCAACAACAACATCAACTTTGAAAAACACCAACAAATTCAAAAACCGCAACATGGAAAAACACCAACAAATTCAACCAAAACCTCAACATTGAAAATCAACAACAAATTCAACAACAACCTCAACATTGAAAGTCACCAACAAATTCAACAAAAACCTCAACAATGAAAAGCACCAAATAATGCATCAACAACCTCAACATTCAAAAACAACAAAAGATTCAACAAAAACCTCAACAATGAAAAACACCGAAAAAATTAAACAACAACCTCAACTTTGAAAAACACCAACAACTTCATCAACCTCAACATTGAAAAACACCAACAAATTCAACTGCAAGCTCAACTTTGAAAAATACAAAATTGATCAAAAAAACCATTCATAACACCAATGAATTCAACAACCTCAACATTGAAAATCACCAACAAATTCAACAACAACCTCAACAATGAAAAACACCAACAAATTCAACAAAAACCTCAACAATGAAAAACACCGAAAGATTCATCAACAACCTCAACATTCAAAAAAACCAACAAACTCAACAGAAACCTCAACAATGAAAAACACCTAAAAATTCAACAACAACCACAACATTGAAAATCACCAACAAATTCAACAACAACCTCAACAATGATAAACACCAAATAATGCATCAACAACCTCAACATTCAAAAACAACAGAAAATTCAACAAAAACCTCAACAATGAAAAACACCGAAAAATTCAACAACAACCTCAACTTTCAACAACACCAACAACTTCACCAACCTCAACATTGAAAAACACCAACAATTTCAACTGCAACCTCAACTTTGCAACATAGAATAATGATCAAAAAAAACCGTTGATACCACCAATGAATTCAACAACCTCAACATTGAAAATCACCAACAAATTCAACAACAATCTCAGAAATGAAAAACATCAAAAAATGCAACAACAACCTCAACATTGAAAATCACCAACAAATTCAACAACAACCTCAACTTTGAAAAACACCAATAAATTCAAAAACCTCAACATGGAAAAACAACAACAAATTGAACCAGAACCTCAATATTGAAAATCACCAACAAATTCAACAACAACCTCAACAATGAAAAACACAAACAATTTCAACAAAAACCTCAACAATGAAAAACACCAAAAAATTCATCAACAACCTCAACATTCAAAACCGCTAACAAATTCAACAAAAACCTCAACAATGAAAAACACCAAAAAATTCAACAACAGCCGCAACATTGAAAATCACCAACAAATTCAACAAAAACCTCAACAATCAAAAACACCAAAAAATTCAACAACAACCTCAACTTTGAAAAACACCAACAAATTCAACACCCTCAACATTGCAAAACACCAACAATTTCAACTGCAACCTCAACTTTGAAATATACAAAAAAGATTTAAATAAACCATTGATAACACCAATAATTTCAACAACATCAACTTTGAAAAATACCATCAAATTCAACCACAACCTCAACATTGAAAATCACCAACAAAGTCAACAACAACCTCAACAATGAAAAACACCAACAAATTCAACAAAAACCTCAACAATGAAAAACACCAACAAATTCAACAACAAACTCAGCTTTGAAAAACACCAACAATTTCAACAACCTCAACATTGAAAAACACCAACAAATTCAACAAGAACCTCAACAATGAAAAACACCAACAAATTCAACAACAAACTCAGCTTTGAAAAACACAAACAAATTCAACAACCTCAACATTGAAAAACACCAACAAATTCAACAACAACCTCAACTTTCAAAAATACAAAAAGGTTCAACAAAATAATAATTGATAACAACAACAAATTCAACAACAACCTCAATATTGAAAATCACCAGCAAATTTAACAACAACCTCAACCATGAAAAACATCAAACAATTCAACAACAACCTCAACATTCAAAAACACCAAAAAATTCAACAACAACCTCATCAATGAAAAACACCAAAAAATTCATCAACAACTTCAACATTCAAAAACAGCAACAAATTCAACAAAAACCTCAACAATTAAAAACACCAAAAAATTCAACAACAACGTCAACTTTGAAAAATACCAATAAATTCAACAACCTCAATAATTAAAAAAACCAACAAATTCAACAAAAACCTCAACAATGAAAAACATCAAATAATGCATCAACAACCTCAACATTCAAAAACAACAAAAAATTCAACAAAAACCTCAACAATGAAAAACACCGAAAAATTCAACAACAAACTCAACATTGAAAATCACCAACAAATTCAACCACAACCTCAACATTGAAAATCACCAACAAATTCAACAACACCCTCAACAATGAAAAACACCAACAAATTCAACCACAACCTCAACAAGGAAAAACACCGAAAGATTCATCAACAACCTCAACATTCAAAAACACCAACAAATTCAACAGAAACCACAACAATGAAAAACACCTAAAAATTCAACAACAACCTCAACATTGAAAGTCACCAACAAATTCAACAAAAACCTCAACAATGAAAAGCACCAAATAATGCATCAACAACCTCAACATTCAAAAACACCAAAAGATTCAACATAAACCTCAACAATGAATAACACCGAAAAAATTAAACAACAACCTCAACTTTGAAAAACACCAACAACTTCAACAACCTCAACATTGAAAAAGACCAACAAATTCAACTGCAAGCTCAACTTTGAAAAATACAAAAATGATCAAAAAAAACCATTGATAACACCAATGAATTCAACAACCTCAACATTGAATATCACCAACAAATTCACCAACAACCTCAACAATGAAAAACGCCAACAAATTCAACAAAAACCTCAACAATGAAAAACACCGAAAGATTCACCAACAACCTCAACATTCAAATAAACCAACAAACTCAACAGAAACCACAACAATGAAAAACACCTAAAAATTCAACAACAACCACAACATTGAAAATCACCAACAAATTCAACAACAACCTCAACAATGAAAAACACCAAATAATGCATCAACAACCTCAACATTCAAAAACAACAAAAAATTCAACAAAAACCTCAACAATGAAAAACACCGAAAAATTCAACAACAACCTCAACTTTCAACAACACCAACAACTTCAACAACCTCATCATTGAAAAACACCAACAATTTCAACTGCAACCTCAACTTTGAAAAATAGAAAAATGATCAAAAAAAACCATTGATAACACCAATGAATTCAACAACCTCAACATTGAAAATCACCAACAAATTCAACAACAACCTCAGCAATGAAAAACATCAAAAAATGCAACAACAACCTCAACATTGAAAATCACCAACAAATTCAACAACAACCTCAACTTTGAAAAACACCAACAAATTCAAAAACCTCAACATGGAAAAACAACAACAAATTGAACCAGAACCTCAATATTGAAAATCAGCAACAAATTCAACAACAACCTCAACAATGAAAAACACAAACAATTTCAACAAAAACCTCAACAATGAAAAACACCAAAAAATTCATCAACAACCTCAACATTCAAAAACGCTAACAAATTCAACAAAACCCTCAACAATGAAAAACACCAAAAAATTCAACAACAACCTCAACATTGAAAATCACCAACAAATTCAACAAAAACCTCAACAATGAAAAACACCAAAAAATTCAACAACAACCTCAACTTTGAAAAACACCAACAAATTCAACAACCTCAACATTGCAAAACAACAACAATTTCAACTGCAACCTCAACTTTGAAAAATACAAAAAAGATTTAAAAAAAACCATTGATAACACCAATAATTTCAACAACATCAACTTTGAAAACCACCAACAAATTCAACCACAACCTCAACATTGAAAATCACCAACAAAGTCAACAACAAACTCAACAATGAAAAACACCAACAAATTCAACAAAAATCTCAACAATGAAAAACACCAACAAATTCAACAACAAACTCAGCTTTGAAAAACACAAACAAATTCAACAACCTCAACATTGAAAAACACCAACAAATTCAACAACAACCGCAACTTTCAAAAATACAGAAAGGTTCTACAAAATAAAAATTGATAACAACAACAAATTCAACAACAACCTCAATATTGAAAATCACCAACAAATTTAACAACAACCTCAACAATGAAAAACATCAAACAATTCAACAACAACATCAACATTCAAAAACACCAACAAATTCAACAACAACCTCATCAATGAAAAACACCAAAAAATTCATCAACAACCTCAACATTCAAAAATAGCAACAAATTCATCAAAAACCTCAACAATTAATGACACCAAAAAATTCAACAACAACGTCAACCTTGAAAAATACCAATAAATTCAACAAACTCAACAATGAAAAACATCAAACAATTCAACAGCAATCTCCACATTCAAAAACAGCAACAAATTCAACAACAACCTCATCAATGAAAAACACCAAAAAATTCATCAACAACCTCAACATTCAAAAACAGCAACAAATTCAACAAAAACCTCAGCAATTAAAAACTCCAAAAAATTCAACAACAACGTCAACTTTGAAAAATACCAATAAATTCAACAACCTCAATAATGAAAAACACCAACAAATTCAAAAAAAACCTCAACACTGAAAAACCTCAAATAATGCATCAACAACCTCAACATTCATAAACAACAAAAAATTCAACAAAAACCTGAACAATGAAAAACACCGAAAAATTTAACAACAAACTCAACATTGAAAATCACCATCAAATTCAACAACAACATCAACTTTGAAAAACACCACGAAATTCAAAAACCGCAACATGGAAAAACACCAACAAATTCAACCAAAACCTCAACATTGAAAATCACCAACAAATTCAACAACAACCTCAACAATGAAAAACATCAAACAATTCAACAACAACATCAACATTCAAAAACACCAACAAATTCAACAACAACCTCATCAATGAAAAACACCAAAAAATTCATCAACAACCTCAACATTCAAAAACAGCAACAAATTCAACAAACACCTCAACAATTAAAAGCACCAAAAAATTCAACAACAACGTCAACTTTGAAAAATACCAATAAATTCAACAACCTCAATAATGAAAAACACCAACAAATTCAATAAAAACCTCAACACTGAAAAACATCAAATAATGCATCAACAACCTCAACATTCAAAAACAACAAAAAATTCAACAAAAACCTGAACAATGAAAAACTCCGAAAAATTTAACAACAAACTCAACATTGAAAATCACCAACAAATTCAACAACAACATCAACTTTGAAAAACACCAATAAATTCAAAAACCGCAACATGGAAAAACACCAACAAATTCAACCAAAACCTCAACATTGAAAATCAACAACAAATTCAACAACAACCTCAAAAATGAAAAAAACCTAAAAATTCAACAACAACCTCAACATTGAAAGTCACCAACAAATTCAACAAAAACCTCAACAATGAAAAGCACCAAATAATGCATCAACAACCTCAACATTCAAAAACACCAAAAGATTCAACAAAAACCTCAACAATGAAATACACCGAAAAAATTAAACAACAACCTCAACTTTGAAAAACACCAGCAACTTCAACAACATGAACATTGAAAAACACCAACAAATTCAACTGCAAGCTCAACTTTGAAAAATACAAAAATGATCAAAAAAAACCATTCTTAACACCAATGAATTCAACAACCTCAACATTGAAAATCACCAACAAATTCAACAACAACCTCAACAATGAAAAACACAAACATATTCAACAAAAACCTCAACAATGAAAAACACCGAAAGATTCATCAACAACCTCAACATTCAACAAAAACCAACAAACTCAACAGAAACCTCAACAATGAAAAACACCTAAAAATTCAACAACAACCACAACATTGAAAATCACCAACAAATTCAACAACAACCTCAACAATGAAAAACACCAAATAATGCATCAACAACCTCAACATTCAAAAACAACAAAAAATTCAACAAAAACCTCAACAATGAAAAACACCGAAAAATTCAACAACAACCTCAACTTTCAACAACACCAACAACTTCAACAACCTCAACCTTGAAAAACACCAACAATTTCAACTGCAACCTCAACTTTGAAAAATAGAAAAATGATCAAAAAAAACCATTGATAACACCAATGAATTCAACAACCTCAACATTGAAAATCACCAACAAATTCAACAACAACCTCAGCAATTAAAAACATCAAAAAATGCAACAACAACCTCAACATTGAAAATCACCAACAAATTCAACAACAACCTCAACTTTGAAAAAGACCAACAAATTCAAAAACCTCAACATGGAAAAACAACAACAAATTGAACCAGAACCTCAATATTGAAAATCACCAACAAATTCAACAACAACCTCAACAATGAAAAACACAAACAATTTCAACAAAAACCTCAACAATGAAAAACACCAAAAAATTCATCAACAACCTCAACATTCAAAAACGCTATCAAATTCAACAAAACCCTCAACAATGAAAAACACCAAAAAATTCAACAACAACCTCAACATTGAAAAACACCAACAAATTCAACAACAACCTCAACTTTCAAAAATACAGAAAGGTTCAACAAAATAAAAATTGATAACAACAACAAATTCAACAACAACCTCAATATTGAAAATCACCAACAAATTTAACAACAACCTCAACAATGAAAAACAGCAAAAAATTCAACAACAACATCAACATTCAAAAACACCAACAAATTCAACAACAACCTCATCAATGAAAAACACCAAAAAATTCATCAACAACCTCAACATTCAAAAATAGCAACAAATTCATCAAAAACCTCAACAATTAATGACACCAAAAAATTCAACAACAACGTCAACCTTGAAAAATACCAATAAATTCAACAAACTCAACAATGAAAAACATCAAACAATTCAACAGCAATCTCCACATTCAAAAACAGCAACAAATTCAACAACAACCTCATCAATGAAAAACACCAAAAAATTCATCAACAACCTCAACATTCAAAAACAGCAACAAATTCAACAAAAACCTCAACAATTAAAAACACCAAAAAATTCAACAACAACGTCAACTTTAAAAAATACCAATAAATTCAACAACCTCAATAATGAAAAACACCAACAAATTCAAAAAAAACCTCAACACTGAAAAACATCAAATAATGCATCAACAACCTCAACATTCAAAAACAACAAAAAATTCAACAAAAACCTGAACAATGAAAAACACCGAAAAATTTAACAACAAACTCAACATTGAAAATCACCAACAAATTCAACAACAACATCAACTTTGAAAAACACCAAGAAATTCAAAAACCGCAACATGGAAAAACACCAACAAATTCAACCAAAACCTCAACATTGAAAATCACCAACAAATTCAACAACAACCTCAACAATGAAAAACACCTAAAAATTCAACAACAACCTCAACATTGAAAGTCACGAACAAATTCAACAAAAACCTCAACAATGAAAAGCACCATATAATGCATCAACAACCTCAACATTCAAAAACACCAAAAGATTCAACAAAAACCTCAACAATGAAAAACACCGAAAAAATTAAACAACAACCTCAACTTTGAAAAACACCAACAACTTCAACAACCTCAACATTGAAAAACACCAACAAATTCAACTGCAAGCTCAACTTTGAAAAATACAAAAATGATCAAAAAAAACCATTCATAACACCAATGAATTCAACAACCTCAACATTGAAAATCACCAACAAATTCAACAACAACCTCAACAATGAAAAACACCAACAAATTCAACAAAAACCTCAACAATGAAAAACACCGAAAGATTCATCAACAACCTCAACATTCAACAAAAACCAACAAACTCAACAGAAACCTCAACAATGAAAAACACCTATAAATTCAACAACAACCACAACATTGAAAATCACCAACAAATTCAACAACAACCTCAACAATGAAAAACACCAAATAATGCATCAACAACCTCAACATTCAAAAACAACAAAAAATTCAACAAAAACCTCAACAATGAAAAACACCGAAAAATTCAACAACAACCTCAACTTTCAACAACACCAACAACTTCACCAACCTCAACATTGAAAAACACCAACAATTTCAACTGCAACCTCAACTTTGAAACATGGAAAAATGATCAAAAAAAACCGTTGATAACACCAATGAATTCAACAACCTCAACATTGAAAATCACCAACAAATTCAACAACAACCTCAGCAATGAAAAACATCAAAAAATGCAACAACAACCTCAACATTGAAAATCACCAACAAATTCAACAACAACCTCAACTTTGAAAAACACCAACAAATTCAAAAACCTCAACATGGAAAAACAACAACAAATTGAACCAGAACCTCAATATTGAAAATCACCAACAAATTCAACAACAACCTCAACAATGAAAAACACAAACAATTTCAACAAAAACCTCAACAATGAAAAACACCAAAAAATTCATCAACAACCTCAACATTCAAAAACGCTATCAAATTCAACAAAACCCTCAACAATGAAAAACACCAAAAAATTCAACAACAACCTCAACATTGAAAAACACCAACAAATTCAACAACAACCTCAACTTTCAAAAATACAGAAAGGTTCAACAAAATAAAAATTGATAACAACAACAAATTCAACAACAACCTCAATATTGAAAATCACCAACAAATTTAACAACAACCTCAACAATGAAAAACATCAAAAAATTCAACAACAACATCAACATTCAAAAACACCAACAAATTCAACAACAACCTCATCAATGAAAAACACCAAAAAATTCATCAACAACCTCAACATTCAAAAATAGCAACAAATTCATCAAAAACCTCAACAATTAATGACACCAAAAAATTCAACAACAACGTCAACCTTGAAAAATACCAATAAATTCAACAAACTCAACAATGAAAAACATCAAACAATTCAACAGCAATCTCCACATTCAAAAACAGCAACAAATTCAACAACAACCTCATCAATGAAAAACACCAAAAAATTCATCAACAACCTCAACATTCAAAAACAGCAACAAATTCAACAAAAACCTCAACAATTAAAAACACCAAAAAATTCAACAACAACGTCAACTTTAAAAAATACCAATAAATTCAACAACCTCAATAATGAAAAACACCAACAAATTCAAAAAAAACCTCAACACTGAAAAACATCAAATAATGCATCAACAACCTCAACATTCAAAAACAACAAAAAATTCAACAAAAACCTGAACAATGAAAAACACCGAAAAATTTAACAACAAACTCAACATTGAAAATCACCAACAAATTCAACAACAACATCAACTTTGAAAAACACCAAGAAATTCAAAAACCGCAACATGGAAAAACACCAACAAATTCAACCAAAACCTCAACATTGAAAATCACCAAC
Organism: Cetorhinus maximus; assembly: GCF_964194155.1. Taxonomy (NCBI): domain Eukaryota; kingdom Metazoa; phylum Chordata; class Chondrichthyes; order Lamniformes; family Cetorhinidae; genus Cetorhinus; species Cetorhinus maximus. The sequence continues at coordinate 320,880 of NW_027596287.1, read as the reverse complement.
AAATTCAACAACAACCTCAACAATGAAAAACACCTAAAAATTCAACAACAACCTCAACATTGAAAGTCACGAACAAATTCAACAAAAACCTCAACAATGAAAAGCACCATATAATGCATCAACAACCTCAACATTCAAAAACACCAAAAGATTCAACAAAAACCTCAACAATGAAAAACACCGAAAAAATTAAACAACCACCTCAACTTTGAAAAACACCAACAACTTCAACAACCTCAACATTGAAAAACACCAACAAATTCAACTGCAAGCTCAACTTTGAAAAATACAAAAATGATCAAAAAAAACCATTCATAACACCAATGAATTCAACAACCTCAACATTGAAAATCACCAACAAATTCAACAACAACCTCAACAATGAAAAACACCAACAAATTCAACAAAAACCTCAACAATGAAAAACACCGAAAGATTCATCAACAACCTCAACATTCAACAAAAACCAACAAACTCAACAGAAACCTCAACAATGAAAAACACCTATAAATTCAACAACAACCACAACATTGAAAATCACCAACAAATTCAACAACAACCTCAACAATGAAAAACACCAAATAATGCATCAACAACCTCAACATTCAAAAACAACAAAAAATTCAACAAAAACCTCAACAATGAAAAACACCGAAAAATTCAACAACAACCTCAACTTTCAACAACACCAACAACTTCACCAACCTCAACATTGAAAAACACCAACAATTTCAACTGCAACCTCAACTTTGAAACATGGAAAAATGATCAAAAAAAACCGTTGATAACACCAATGAATTCAACAACCTCAACATTGAAAATCACCAACAAATTCAACAACAACCTCAGCAATGAAAAACATCAAAAAATGCAACAACAACCTCAACATTGAAAATCACCAACAAATTCAACAACAACCTCAACTTTGAAAAACACCAACAAATTCAAAAACCTCAACATGGAAAAACAACAACAAATTGAACCAGAACCTCAATATTGAAAATCAGCAACAAATTCAACAACAACCTCAACAATGAAAAACACAAACAATTTCAACAAAAACCTCAACAATGAAAAACACCAACAAATTCAACAACAAACTCAGCTTTGAAAAACACAAACAAATTCAACAACCTCAACATTGAAAAACACCAACAAATTCATCAACAACCTCAACTTTCAAAAATACAAAAAGGTTCAACAAAATAATAATTGATAACAACAACAAATTCAACAACAACCTCAATATTGAAAATCACCAGCAAATATAACAACAACCTCAACCATGATAAACATCAAACAATTCAACAACAACCTCAACATTCAAAAACACCAACAAATTCAACAACAACCTCATCAATGAAAAACACCAATAAATTCATCAACAACATCAACATTCAAAAACAGCAACAAATTCAACAAAAACCTCAACAATTTAAAACACCAAAAAATTCAACAACAACGTCAACTTTGAAAAATACCAATAAATTCAACAACCTCAATAATTAAAAACACCAAAAAATTCAACAACAACCTCAACTTTGAAAAACACCAACAAATTCAACAACCTCAACATTGCAAAACAACAACAATTTCAACTGCAACCTCAACTTTGAAAAATACAAAAAAGATTTAAAAAAAACCATTGATAACACCAATAATTTCAACAACATCAACTTTGAAAAACACCAACAAATTCAACCACAACCTCAACATTGAAAATCACCAACAAAGTCAACAACAAACTCAACAATGAAAAACACCAACAAATTCAACAAAAATCTCAACAATGAAAAACACCAACAAATTCAACAACAAACTCAGCTTTGAAAAACACAAACAAATTCAACAACCTCAACATTGAAAAACACCAACAAATTCAACAACAACCTCAACTTTCAAAAATACAGAAAGGTTCAACAAAATAAAAATTGATAACAACAACAAATTCAACAACAACCTCAATATTGAAAATCACCAACAAATTTAACAGCAACCTCAACAATGAAAAACATCAAACAATTCAACAACAACATCAACATTAAAAAACACCAACAAATTCAACAACAACCTCATCAATGAAAAACACCAAAAAATTCATCAACAACCTCAACATTCAAAAACAGCAACAAATTCAACAAAAACCTCAACAATTAAAAACACCAAAAAATTCAACAACAACGTCAACTTTGAAAAATACCAATAAATTCAACAACCTCAATAATGAAAAACACCAACAAATTCAATAAAAACCTCAACACTGAAAAACATCAAATAATGCATCAACAACCTCAACATTCAAAAACAACAAAAAATTCAACAAAAACCTGAACAATGAAAAACTCCGAAAAATTTAACAACAAACTCAACATTGAAAATCACCAACAAATTCAACAACAACATCAACTTTGAAAAACACCAACAAATTCAAAAACCGCAACATGGAAAAACACCAACAAATTCATCCAAAACCTCAACATTGAAAATCACCAACAAATTCAACAACAACCTCAAAAATGAAAAAAACCTAAAAATTCAACAGCAACGTCAACATTGAAAGTCACCAACAAATTCAACAAAAACCTCAACAATAAAAAGCACCAAATAATGCATCAACAACCTCAACATTCAAAAACACCAAAAGATTCAACAAAAACCTCAACAATGAAAAACACCGAAAAAATTAAACAACAACCTCAACTTTGAAAAACACCAACAACTTCAACAACATGAACATTGAAAAACACCAACAAATTCAACTGCAAGCTCAACTTTGAAAAATACAAAAATGATCAAAAAAAACCATTCATAACACCAATGAATTCAACAACCTCAACATTGAAAATCACCAACAAATTCAACAACAACCTCAACAATGAAAAACACCAACAAATTCAACAAAAACCTCAACAATGAAAAACACCGAAAGATTCATCAACAACCTCAACATTCAACAAAAACCAACAAACTCAACAGAAACCTCAACAATGAAAAACACCTAAAAATTCAACAACAACCACAACATTGAAAATCACCAACAAATTCAACAACAACCTCAACAATGAAAAACACCAAATAATGCATCAACAACCTCAACATTCAAAAACAACAAAAAATTCAACAAAAACCTCAACAATGAAAAACACCGAAAAATTCAACAACAACCTCAACTTTCAACAACACCAACAACTTCAACAACCTCAACCTTGAAAAACACCAACAATTTCAACTGCAACCTCAACTTTGAAAAATAGAAAAATGATCAAAAAAAACCTTTGATAACACCAATGAATTCAACAACCTCAACATTGAAAATCACCAACAAATTCAACAACAACCTCAGCAATGAAAAACATCAAAAAATGCAACAACAACCTCAACATTGAAAATCACCAACAAATTCAACAACAACCTCAACTTTGAAAAAGACCAACAAATTCAAAAACCTCAACATGGAAAAACAACAACAAATTGAACCAGAACCTCAATATTGAAAATCACCAACAAATTCAACAACAACCTCAACAATGAAAAACACAAACAATTTCAACAAAAACCTCAACAATGAAAAACACCAAAAAATTCATCAACAACCTCAACATTCAAAAACGCTAACAAATTCAACAAAACCCTCAACAATGAAAAACACCAAAAAATTCAACAACAACCTCAACATTGAAAATCACCAACAAATTCAACAAAAACCTCAACAATCAAAAACACCAAAAAATTCAACGACAACCTCAACTTTGAAAAACACCAACAAATTCAACAACCTCAAAATTGCAAAACAACAACAATTTCAACTGCAACCTCAACTTTGAAAAATACAAAAAAGATTTAACAAAACAATTGATAACACCAATAATTTCAACAACATCAACTTTGAAAAACACCAACAAATTCAACCACAACCTCAACATTGAAAATCACCAACAAAGTCAACAGCAAACTCAACAATGAAAAACACCAACAAATTCAACAAAAATCTCAACAATGAAAAACACCAACAAATTCAACAACAAACTCAGCTTTGAAAAACACAAACAAATTCAACAACCTCAACATTGAAAAACACCAACAAATTCAACAACAACCTCAACTTTCAAAAATACAGAAAGGTTCAACAAAATAAAAATTGATAACAACAACAAATTCAACAACAACCTCAATATTGAAAATCACCAACAAATTTAACAACAACCTCAACAATGAAAAACATCAAACAATTCAACAACAACATCAACATTCAAAAACACCAACAAATTCAACAACAACCTCATCAATGAAAAACACCAAAAAATTCATCAACAACCTCAACATTCAAAAATAGCAACAAATTCATCAAAAACCTCAACAATTAATGACACCAAAAAATTCAACAACAACGTCAACCTTGAAAAATACCAATAAATTCAACAAACTCAACAATGAAAAACATCAAACAATTCAACAGCAATCTCCACATTCAAAAAAAGCAACAAATTCAACAACAACCTCATCAATGAAAAACACCAAAAAATTCATCAACAACCTCAACATTCAAAAACAGCAACAAATTCAACAAAAACCTCAACAATTAAAAACACCAAAAAATTCAACAACAACGTCAACTTTGAAAAATACCAATAAATTCAACAACCTCAATAATGAAAAACACCAACAAATTCAAAAAAAACCTCAACACTGAAAAACATCAAATAATGCATCAACAACCTCAACATTCAAAAACAACAAAAAATTCAACAAAAACCTGAACAATGAAAAACACCGAAAAATTTAACAACAAACTCAACATTGAAAATCACCAACAAATTCAACAACAACATCAACTTTGAAAAACACCAAGAAATTCAAAAACCGCAACATGGAAAAACACCAACAAATTCAACCAAAACCTCAAGATTGAAAATCACCAACAAATTCAACAACAACCTCAACAATGAAAAACACCTAAAAATTCAACAACAACCTCAACATTGAAAGTCACGAACAAATTCAACAAAAACCTCAACAATGAAAAGCACCAAATAATGCATCAACAACCTCAACATTCAAAAACACCAAAAGATTCAACAAAAACCTCAACAATGAAAAACACCGAAAAAATTAAACAACAACCTCAACTTTGAAAAACACCAACAACTTCAACAACCTCAACATTGAAAAACACCAACAAATTCAACTGCAAGCTCAACTTTGAAAAATACAAAAATGATCAAAAAAAACCATTCATAACACCAATGAATTCAACAACCTCAACATTGAAAATCACCAACAAATTCAACAACAACCTCAACAATGAAAAACACCAACAAATTCAACAAAAACCTCAACAATGAAAAACACCGAAAGATTCATCAACAACCTCAACATTCAACAAAAACCAACAAACTCAACAGAAACCTCAACAATGAAAAACACCTATAAATTCAACAACAACCACAACATTGAAAATCACCAACAAATTCAACAACAACCTCAACAATGAAAAACACCAAATAATGCATCAACAACCTCAACATTCAAAAACAGCAAAAAATTCAACAAAAACCTCAACAATGAAAAACACCGAAAAATTCAACAACAACCTCAACTTTCAACAACACCAACAACTTCACCAACCTCAACATTGAAAAACACCAACAATTTCAACTGCAACCTCAACTTTGAAACATGGAAAAATGATCAAAAAAAACCGTTGATAACACCAATGAATTCAACAACCTCAACATTGAAAATCACCAAAAAATTCAACAACAACCTCAGCAATGAAAAACATCAAAAAATGCAACAACAACCTCAACATTGAAAATCACCAACAAATTCAACAACAACCTCAACTTTGAAAAACACCAACAAATTCAAAAACCTCAACATGGAAAAACAACAACAAATTGAACCAGAACCTCAATATTGAAAATCAGCAACAAATTCAACAACAACCTCAACAATGAAAAACACAAACAATTTCAACAAAAACCTCAACAATGAAAAACACCAAAAAATTCATCAACAACCTCAACATTCAAAACCGCTAACAAATTCAACAAAAACCTCAACAATCAAAAACACCAAAAAATTCAACAACAACCTCAACAATGAAAATCACCAACAAGTTCAACAAAAACCTCAACAATCAAAAACACCAAAAAATTCAACAACAACTTCAACTTTGAAAAACACCAACAAATTCAACAACCTCAACATTGCAAAACACCAACAATTTCAACTGCAACCTCAACTTTGAAAAATACAAAAAAGATTTAAAAAAACCATTGATAACACCAATAATTTCAACAACATCAACTTTGAAAAACACCAACAATTTCAACCACAACCTCAACATTGAAAATCACCAACAAAGTCAACAACAACTTCAACAATGAAAAACACCAACAAATTCAACAAAAACCTCAACAATGAAAAACACCAACAAATTCAACAACAAACTCAGCTTTGAAAAACACAAACAAATTCAACAACCTCAACATTGAAAAACACCAACAAATTCAACAAAAACCTCAACAATGAAAAACACCAACAAATTCAACAACAACCTCAACTTTCAAAAATACAAAAAGGTTCAACAAAATAATAATTGATAACAACAACAAATTCAACAACAACCTCAATATTGAAAATCACCAGCAAATTTAACAATAACCTCAACCATGAAAAACATCAAACAATTCAACAACAACCTCCACATTCAAAAACACCAACAAATTCAACAACAACCTCATCAATGAAAAACACCAAAAAATTCATCAACAACCTCAACATTCAAAAACAGCAACAATTTCAACAAAAACCTCAACAATTAAAAACACCAAAAAATTCAACAACAACGTCAACTTTGAAAAATACCAATAAATTCAACAACCTCAATAATTAAAAAAACCAACAAATTCAACAAAAACCTCAACAATGAAAAACATCAAATAATGCATCAACAACCTCAACATTCAAAAACAACAAAAAATTCAACAAAAACGTCAACAATGAAAAACACCGAAAAATTCAACAACAAACTCAACATTGAAAATCACCAACAAATTCAACCACAACCTCAACATTGAAAATCACCAACAAATTCAACAACAACCTCAACAATGAAAAACACCAAATAATGCATCAACAACCTCAACATTCAAAAACAACAAAAAATTCAACAAAAACCTCAACAATGAAAAACACCGAAAAATTCAACAACAACCTCAACTTTCAACAACACCAACAACTTCACCAACCTCAACATTGAAAAGCACCAACAATTTCAACTGCAACCTCAACTTTGAATCATGGAAAAATGATCAAAAAAAACCGTTGATAACACCAATGAATTCAACAACCTCAACATTGAAAATCACCAACAAATTCAACAACAACCTCAGCAATGAAAAACATCAAAAAATGCAACAACAACCTCAACATTGAAAATCACCAACAAATTCAACAACAACCTCAACTTTGAAAAACACCAACAAATTCAAAAACCTCAACATGGAAAAACAACAACAAATTGAACCAGAACCTCAATATTGAAAATCAGCAACAAATTCAACAACAACCTCAACAATGAAAAACACAAACAATTTCAACAAAAACCTCAACAATGAAAAACACCAAAAAATTCATCAACAACCTCAACATTCAAAACCGCTAACAAATTCAACAAAAACCTCAACAATGAAAAACACCAAAAAATTCAACAACAACATCAACATTGAAAATCACCAACAAATTCAACAAAAACCTCAACAATCAAAAACACCAAAAAATTCAACAACAACTTCAACTTTGAAAAACACCAACAAATTCAACAACCTCAACATTGCAAAACACCAACAATTTCAACTGCAACCTCAACTTTGAAAAATACAAAAAAAATTTTAAAAAACCATTGATAACACCAATAATTTCAACAACATCAACTTTGAAAAACACCAACAATTTCAACCACAACCTCAACATTGAAAATCACCAACAAAGTCAACAACAACCTCAACAATGAAAAACACCAACAAATTCAACAAAAACCTCAACAATGAAAAACACCAACAAATTCAACAACAAACTCAGCTTTGAAAAACACAAACAAATTCAACAACCTCAACATTGAAAAACACCAACAAATTCAACAAAAACCTCAACAATGACAAACACCAACAAATTCAACAACAAACTCAGCTTTGAAAAACACAAACAAATTCAACAACCTCAGCATTGAAAAACACCAACAAATTCAACAACAACCTCAACTTTCAAAAATACAAAAAGGTTCAACAAAATAATAATTGATAACAACAACAAATTCAACAACAACCTCAATATTGAAAATCACCAGCAAATTTAACAATAACCTCAACCATGAAAAACATCAAACAATTCAACAACAACCTCCACATTCAAAAACACCAACAAATTCAACAACAACCTCATCAATGAAAAACACCAAAAAATTCATCAACAACCTCAACATTCAAAAACAGCAACAAATTCAACAAAAACCTCAACAATTAAAAACACCAAAAAATTCAACAACAACGTCAACTTTGAAAAATACCAATAAATTCAACAACCTCAATAATTAAAAAAACCAACAAATTCAACAAAAACCTCAACAATGAAAAACATCAAATAATGCATCAACAACCTCAACATTCAAAAGCAACAAAAAATTCAACAAAAACCTCAACAATGAAAAACACCGAAAAATTCAACAACAAACTCAACATTGAAAATCACCAACAAATTCAACCACAACCTCAACATTGAAAATCACCAACAAATTCAACAACAACCTCAACAATGAAAAACACCAACAAATTCAACAAAAACCTCAACAAGGAAAAACACCGAAAGATTCATCAACAACCTCAACATTCAAAAACACCAACAAATTCATCAGAAACCACAACAATGAAAAACACCTAAAAATTCAACAACAACCTCAACATTGAAATTCACCAACAAATTCAACAAAAACCTCAACAATGAAAAGCACCAAATAATGCATCAACAACCTCAACATTCAAAAACACCAAAAGATTCAACATAAACCTCAACAATGAATAACACCGAAAAAATTAAACAACAACCTCAACTTTGAAAAACACCAACAACTTCAACTGCAAGCTCAACTTTGAAAAATACAAAAATGATCAAAAAAAACGATTGATAACACCAATGAATTCAACAACCTCAACATTGAATATCACCAACAAATTCAACAACAACCTCAACAATGAAAAACACCAACAAATTCAACAAAATCCTCAACATTGAAAAACACCGAAAGATTCACCAACAACCTCAACATTCAAAAAAACCAACAAACTCAACAGAAACCACAACAATGAAAACACCTAAAAATTCAACAACAACCACAACATTGAAAATCACCAACAAATTCAACAACAACCTCAACAATGAAAAACACCAAATAATGCATCAACAACCTCAACATTCAAAAACAACAAAAAATTCAACAAAAACCTCAACAATGAAAAACACCGAAAAATTCAACAACAACCTCAACTTTCAACAACACCAACAACTTCAACAACCTCAACATTGCAAAACACCAACAATTTCAACTGCAACCTCAACTTTGAAAAATAGAAAAATGATCAAAAAAACCCATTGATAACACCAATGAATTCAACAACCTCAACATTGAAAATCACCAACAAATTCAACAACAACCTCAGCAATGAAAAACATCAAAAAATGCAACAACAACCTCAACATTGAAAATCACCAACAAATTCAACAAAAACCTCAACTTTGAAAAACACCAACAAATTCAAAAACCTCAACATGGAAAAACAACAACAAATTGAACCAGAACCTCAATATTGAAAATCAGCAACAAATTCAACAACAACCTCAACAATGAAAAACACAAACAATTTCAACAAAAACCTCAACAATGAAAAACACCAAAAAATTCATCAACAACCTCAACATTCAAAAACGCTAACTAATTCAACAAAACCCTCAACAATGAAAAACACCAAAAAATTCAACAACAACCTCAACATTGAAAATCACCAACAAATTCAACAATAACCTCAACAATGAAAAACACCAAAAAATTCAACAACAACCTCAACATTGAAAAACACCAACAAATTCAACAACCTCAACATTGCAAAACAACAACAATTTCAGCTGCGACCTCAACTTTGAAAAATACAAAAAAGATTTTAAAAAACCATTGATAACAACAATAATTTCAATAACATCAACTTTGAAAAACACCAACAAATTCAACCACAACCTCAACATTGAAAATCACCAACAAAGTCAACAACAAACACAACAATGAAAAACACCAACAAATTCAACAAAAATCTCAACAATGAAAAACACCAACAAATTCAACAACAAACTCAGCTTTGAAAAACACAAACAAATTCAACAACCTCAACATTGAAAAACACCAACAAATTCAACAACAAACTCAACTTTCAAAAATACAAAAAGGTTCAACAAAATAAAAATTGATAACAACAACAAATTCAACAACAACCTCAATATTGAAAATCACCAACAAATTTAACAACAACCTCATCAATGAAAAACACCAAAAAATTGATCAACAACCTCAACATTCAAAAAGAGCAACAAATTCAACAAAAACCTCAACAATTAATGACAGCAAAAAATTCAACAACAACGTCAACCTTGAAAAATACCAATAAATTCAACAAACTCAACAATGAAAAACATCAACAAATTCAACAACAAACTCAACATTGAAAATCACCAAATAATTCAACAACAACCTCAACATTGAAAAACTCCAACAATTTCAGCAACAACCTCAACAATGAAAATCACCAAAAAATTCAACAACAAACTCAACATTGAAAATCACCAACAAATTCAACAACAACATCAACTTTGAAAAACACCAACAAATTCAAAAACCTCAACATTGAAAAACACCAACAAATTCAACCACAACCTCAAAATTGAAAATCCCCAACAAATTCAACAACAACCTCAACAATGAAAAACACCAACAAATTGAACAAAAACCTCAACAACGAAAATCACCGAAAGATTCATCAACAACCTCAACATTCAAAAGTAACAACAAATTCAACAGAAACCACAACAATGAAAACCACCTAAAAACTCAACAACAACCTCATCAATGAATATCACCAACAAATTCATCAACAACCTCAACAATGAAAAACACCAAATAATGCATCAACAACCTCAACATTCAACAACACCAACAACTTCAACAACCTCAACATTGAAAAACACCAACAATTTCAACTGCAACCTCAACTTTGAAAAATAGAAAAATGATCAAAAAAAACCATTAATAACACCAATGAATTCAATAACCTCAACATTGAAAATCACCAACAAATTCAACAACAACCTCAGCAATGAAAAACATCAAAAAATGCAACAAAAACCTCAACACTGAAAATCAGCAATAAATTCAACAACAACCTATATATTGAAAATCACCAACTAATTTAACAACAACCTCAAACATGAAAAACACAAACAAATTCAACAACCTCAACATTGAAAAACACCAACAAATTCAACAACAACCTCAACTTTCAAAAATACAGAAAGGTTCAACAAAATAAAAATTGATAACAACAACAAATTCAACAACAACCTCAATATTGAAAATCACCAACAAATTTAACAACAACCTCAACAAAGAAAAACATCAAACAATTCAACAACAACATCAACATTCAAAAACACCAACAAATTCAACAACAACCTCATCAATGAAAAACACCAAAAAATTCATCAACAACCTCAACATTCAAAAATAGCAACAAATTCATCAAAAACCTCAACAATTAATGACACCAAAAAATTCAACAACAACGTCAACCTTGAAAAATACCAATAAATTCAACAAACTCAACAATGAAAAACATCAAACAATTCAACAGCAATCTCCACATTCAAAAACAGCAACAAATTCAACAACAACCTCATCAATGAAAAACACCAAAAAATTCATCAACAACCTCAACATTCAAAAACAGCAACAAATTCAACAAAAACCTCAACAATTAAAAACACCAAAAAATTCAACAACAACGTCAACTTTGAAAAATACCAATAAATTCAACAACCTCAATAATGAAAAACACCAACAAATTCAAAAAAAACCTCAACACTGAAAAACATCAAATAATGCATCAACAACCTCAACATTCAAAAACAACAAAAAATTCAACAAAAACCTGAACAATGAAAAACACCGAAAAATTTAACAACAAACTCAACATTGAAAATCACCAACAAATTCAACAACAACATCAACTTTGAAAAACACCAAGAAATTCAAAAACCGCAACATGGAAAAACACCAACAAATTCAACCAAAACCTCAAGATTGAAAATCACCAACAAATTCAACAACAACCTCAACAATGAAAAACACCTAAAAATTCAACAACAACCTCAACATTGAAAGTCACGAACAAATTCAACAAAAACCTCAACAATGAAAAGCACCAAATAATGCATCAACAACCTCAACATTCAAAAACACCAAAAGATTCAACAAAAACCTCAACAATGAAAAACACCGAAAAAATTAAACAACAACCTCAACTTTGAAAAACACCAACAACTTCAACAACCTCAACATTGAAAAACACCAACAAATTCAACTGCAAGCTCAACTTTGAAAAATACAAAAATGATCAAAAAAAACCATTCATAACACCAATGAATTCAACAACCTCAACATTGAAAATCACCAACAAATTCAACAACAACCTCAACAATGAAAAACACCAACAAATTCAACAAAAACCTCAACAATGAAAAACACCGAAAGATTCATCAACAACCTCAACATTCAACAAAAACCAACAAACTCAACAGAAACCTCAACAATGAAAAACACCTATAAATTCAACAACAACCACAACATTGAAAATCACCAACAAATTCAACAACAACCTCAACAATGAAAAACACCAAATAATGCATCAACAACCTCAACATTCAAAAACAACAAAAAATTCAACAAAAACCTCAACAATGAAAAACACCGAAAAATTCAACAACAACCTCAACTTTCAACAACACCAACAACTTCACCAACCTCAACATTGAAAAACACCAACAATTTCAACTGCAACCTCAACTTTGAAACATGGAAAAATGATCAAAAAAAACCGTTGATAACACCAATGAATTCAACAACCTCAACATTGAAAATCACCAAAAAATTCAACAACAACCTCAGCAATGAAAAACATCAAAAAATGCAACAACAACCTCAACATTGAAAATCACCAACAAATTCAACAACAACCTCAACTTTGAAAAACACCAACAAATTCAAAAACCTCAACATGGAATAACAACAACAAATTGAACCAGAACCTCAATATTGAAAAGCAGCAACAAATTCAACAACAACCTCAACAATGAAAAACACAAACAATTTCAACAAAAACCTCAACAATGAAAAACACCAAAAAATTCATCAACAACCTCAACATTCAAAACCGCTAACAAATTCAACAAAAACCTCAACAATCAAAAACACCAAAAAATTCAACAACAACCTCAACATTGAAAATCACCAACAAATTCAACAAAAACTTCTACAATCAAAAACACCAAAAAATTCAACAACAACTTCAACTTTGAAAAACACCAACAAATTCAACAACCTCAACATTGCAAAACACCAACAATTTCAACTGCAACCTCAACTTTGAAAAATACAAAAAAGATTTAAAAAAACCATTCATAACACCAATAATTTCAACAACATCAACTTTGAAAAACACCAACAATTTCAACCACAACCTCAACATTGAAAATCACCAACAAAGTCAACAACAACCTCAACAATGAAAAACACCAACAAATTCAACAAAAACCTCAACAATGAAAAACACCAACAAATTCAACAACAAACTCAGCTTTGAAAAACACAAACAAATTCAACAACCTCAACATTGAAAAACACCAACAAATTCAACAAAAACCTCAACAATGAAAAACACCAACAAATTCAACAACAACCTCAACTTTCAAAAATACAAAAAGGTTCAACAAAATAATAATTGATAACAACAACAAATTCAACAACAACCTCAATATTGAAAATCACCAGCAAATTTAACAATAACCTCAACCATGAAAAACATCAAACAATTCAACAACAACCTCCACATTCAAAAACACCAACAAATTCAACAACAACCTCATCAATGAAAAACACCAAAAAATTCATCAACAACCTCAACATTCAAAAACAGCAACAATTTCAACAAAAACCTCAACAATTAAAAACACCAAAAAATTCAACAACAACGTCAACTTTGAAAAATACCAATAAATTCAACAACCTCAATAATTAAAAAAACCAACAAATTCAACAAAAACCTCAACAATGAAAAACATCAAATAATGCATCAACAACCTCAACATTCAAAAACAACAAAAAATTCAACAAAAACCTCAACAATGAAAAACACCGAAAAATTCAACAACAAACTCAACATTGAAAATCACCAACAAATTCAACCACAACCTCAACATTGAAAAGCACCAACAAATTCAACAACAACCTCAACAATGAAAAACACCAAATAATGCATCAACAACCTCAACATTCAAAAACAACAAAAAATTCAACAAAAACCTCAACAATGAAAAACACCGAAAAATTCAACAACAACCTCAACTTTCAACAACACCAACAACTTCACCAACCTCAACATTGAAAAACACCAACAATTTCAACTGCAACCTCAACTTTGAAGCATGGAAAAATGAACAAAAAAAACCGTTGATAACACCAATGAATTCAACAACCTCAACATTGAAAATCACCAACAAATTCAACAACAACCTCAGCAATGAAAAACATCAAAAAATGCAACAACAACCTCAACATTGAAAATCACCAACAAATTCAACAACAACCTCAACTTTGAAAAACACCAACAAATTCAAAAACCTCAACATGGAAAAACAACAACAAATTGAACCAGAACCTCAATATTGAAAATCAGCAACAAATTCAACAACAACCTCAACAATGAAAAACACAAACAATTTCAACAAAAACCTCAACAATGAAAAACACCAAAAAATTCATCAACAACCTCAACATTCAAAACCGCTAACAAATTCAACAAAAACCTCAACAATCAAAAACACCAAAAAATTCAACAACAACATCAACATTGAAAATCACCAACAAATTCAACAAAAACCTCAACAATCAAAAACACCAAAAAATTCAACAACAACTTCAACTTTGAAAAACACCAACAAATTCAACAACCTCAACATTGCAAAACACCAACAATTTCAACTGCAACCTCAACTTTGAAAAATACAAAAAAGATTTAAAAAAACCATTGATAACACCAATAATTTCAACAACATCAACTTTGAAAAACACCAACAATTTCAACCACAACCTCAACATTGAAAATCACCAACAAAGTCAACAACAACCTCAACAATGAAAAACACCAACAAATTCAACAAAAACCTCAACAATCAAAAACACCAACAAATTCAACAACAAACTCAGCTTTGAAAAACACAAACAAATTCAACAACCTCAACATTGAAAAACACCAACAAATTCAACAAAAACCTCAACAATGACAAACACCAACAAATTCAACAACAAACTCAGCTTTGAAAAACACAAACAAATTCAACAACCTCAGCATTGAAAAACACCAACAAATTCAACAACAACCTCAACTTTCAAAAATACAAAAAGGTTCAACAAAATAATAATTGATAACAACAACAAATTCAACAACAACCTCAATATTGAAAATCACCAGCAAATTTAACAATAACCTCAACCATGAAAAACATCAAACAATTCAACAACAACCTCCACATTCAAAAACACCAACAAATTCAACAACAACCTCATCAATGAAAAACCCCAAAAAATTCATCAACAACCTCAACATTCAAAAACAGCAACAAATTCAACAAAAACCTCAACAATTAAAAACACCAAAAAATTCAACAACAACGTCAACTTTGAAAAATACCAATAAATTCAACAACCTCAATAATTAAAAAAACCAACAAATTCAACAAAAACCTCAACAATGAAAAACATCAAATAATGCATCAACAACCTCAACATTCAAAAACAACAAAAAATTCAACAAAAACCTCAACAATGAAAAACACCGAAAAATTCAACAACAAACTCAACATTGAAAATCACCAACAAATTCAACCACAACCTCAACATTGAAAATCACCAACAAATTCAACAACAACCTCAACAATGAAAAACACCAACAAATTCAACAAAAACCTCAACAAGGAAAAACACCGAAATATTCATCAACAACCTCAACATTCAAAAACACCAACAAATTCAACAGAAACCACAACAATGAAAAACACCTAAAAATTCAACAACAACCTCAACATTGAAATTCACCAACAAATTCAACAAAAACCTCAACAATGAAAAGCACCAAATAATGCATCAACAACCTCAACATTCAAAAACACCAAAAGATTCAACATAAACCTCAACAATGAATAACACCGAAAAAATTAAACAACAACCTCAACTTTGAAAAACACCAACAACTTCAACTGCAAGCTCAACTTTGAAAAATACAAAAATGATCAAAAAAAACCATTGAAAACACCAATGAATTCAACAACCTCAACATTGAATATCACCAACAAATTCAACAACAACCTCAACAATGAAAAACACCAACAAATTCAACAAAAACCTCAACAATGAAAAACACCGAAAGGTTCACCAACAACCTCAACATTCAAAAAAACCAACAAACTCAACAGAAACCACAACAATGAAAAACACCTAAAAATTCAACAACAACCACAACATTGAAAATCACCAACAAATTCAACAACAACCTCAACAATGAAAAACACCAAATAATGCATCAACAACCTCAACATCCAAAAACAGCAAAAAATTCAACAAAAACCTCAACAATGAAAAACACCGAAAAATGCAACAACAACCTCAACTTTCAACAACACCAACAACTTCAACAACCTCTACATTGCAAAACACCAACAATTTCAACTGCAACCTCAACTTTGAAAAATAGAAAAATGATCAAAAAAACCCATTGATAACACCAATGAATTCAACAACCTCAACATTGAAAATCACCAACAAATTCAACAACAACCTCAGCAATGAAAAACATCAAAAAATGCAACAACAACCTCAACATTGAAAATCACCAACAAATTCAACAACAACCTCAACTTTGAAAAACACCAACAAATTCAAAAACCTCAACATGGAAAAACAACAACAAATTGAACCAGAACCTCAATATTGAAAATCACCAACAAATTCAACAACAACCTCAACAATGAAAAACACAAACAATTTCAACAAAAATCTCAACAATGAAAAACACCAAAAAATTCATCAACAACCTCAACATTCAAAAACGCTAACAAATTCAACAAAACCCTCAACAATGAAAAACACCAAAAAATTCAACAACAACCTCAACATTGAAAATCACCAACAAATTCAACAAAAACCTCAATAATGAAAAACACCAAAAAATTCAACAACAGCCTCAACAATGAAAAACACCAACAAATTCAACAACCTCAACATTGCAAAACACCAAAAAATTCAACAACAAACTCAACAATGAAAAACACCAACAAATTCAACAAAAACCTCAACAATCAAAAACACCAACAAATTCAACAACCTCAACATTGCAAAACACCAACAAATTCAACAACAAACTCAGCTTTGAAAAACACAAACAAATTCAACAACCTCAACATTGAAAAACACCAACAAATTCAACAAAAACCTCAACAATGAAAAACACCAACAAATTCAACAACAAACTCAGCTTTGAAAAACACAAACAAATTCAACAACCTCAGCATTGAAAAGCACCAACAAATTCAACAACAACCTCAACTTTCAAAAATACAAAAAGGTTCAACAAAATAATAATTGATAACAACAACAAATTCAACAACAACCTCAATATTGAAAATCACCAGCAAATTTAACAATAACCTCAACCATGAAAAACATCAAACAATTCAACAACAACCTCCACATTCAAAAACACCAATAAATTCAACAACAACCTCATCAATGAAAAACACCAAAAAATTCATCAACAACCTCAACATTCAAAAACAGCAACAAATTCAACAAAAACCTCAACAATTAAAAACACCAAAAAATTCAACAACAACGTCAACTTTGAAAAATACCAATAAATTCAACAACCTCAATAATTAAAAAAACCAACAAATTCAACAAAAACCTCAACAATGAAAAACATCAAATAATGCATCAACAACCTCAACATTCAAAAACAACAAAAAATTCAACAAAAACCTCAACAATGAAAAACACCGAAAAATTCAACAACAAACTCAACATTGAAAATCACCAACAAATTCAACCACAACCTCAACATTGAAAATCACCAACAAATTCAACAACAACCTCAACAATGAAAAACACCAACAAATTCAACAAAAACCTCAACAAGGAAAAACACCGAAAGATTCATCAACAACCTCAACATTCAAAAACACCAACAAATTCAACAGAAACCACAACAATGAAAAACACCTAAAAATTCAAAAACAACCTCAACATTGAAAGTCACCAACAAATTCAACAAAAACCTCAACAATGAAAAGCATCAAATAATGCATCAACAACCTCAACATTCAAAAACACCAAAAGATTCAACATAAACCTCAACAATGAATAACACCGAAAAATTTAAACAACAACCTCAACTTTGAAAAACACCAACAACTTCAACTGCAAGCTCAACTTTGAAAAATACAAAAATGATCAAAAAAAACCATTGATAACACCAATGAATTCAACAACCTCAACATTGAATATCACCAACAAATTCAACAACAACCTCAACAATGAAAAACACCAACAAATTCAACAAAAACCTCAACAATGAAAAACACCGAAAGATTCACCAACAACCTCAACATTCAAAAAAACCAACAAACTCAACAGAAACCACAACAATGAAAAACACTTAAAAATTCAACAACAACCACAACATTGAAAATCACCAACAAATTCAACAACAACCTCAACAATGAAAAACACCAAATAATGCATCAACAACCTCAACATTCAAAAACAACAAAAAATTCAACAAAAACCTCAACAATGAAAAACACCGAAAAATTCAACAACAACCTCAACTTTCAACAACACCAACAACTTCAACAACCTCAACATTGCAAAACACCAACAATTTCAACTGCAACCTCAACTTTGAAAAATAGAAAAATGATCAAAAAAACCCATTGATAACACCAATGAATTCAACAACCTCAACATTGAAAATCACCAACAAATTCAACAACAACCTCAGCAATGAAAAACATCAAAAAATGCAACAACAACCTCAACATTGAAAATCACCAACAAATTCAACAACAACCTCAACTTTGAAAAACACCAACAAATTCAAAAACCTCAACATGGAAAAACAACAACAAATTGAACCAGAACCTCAATATTGAAAATCACCAACAAATTCAACAACAACCTCAACAATGAAAAACACAAACAATTTCAACAAAAATCTCAACAATGAAAAACACCAAAAAATTCATCAACAACCTCAACATTCAAAAACGCTAACTAATTCAACAAAACCCTCAACAATGAAAAACACCAAAAAATTCAACAACAACCTCAACATTGAAAATCACCAACAAATTCAACAAAAACCTCAACAATGAAAAACACCAAAAAATTCAACAACAACCTCAACATTGAAAAACACCAACAAATTCAACAACCTCAACATTGCAAAACAACAACAATTTCAGCTGCGACCTCAACTTTGAAAAATACAAAAAAGATTTTAAAAAACCATTGATAACAACAATAATTTCAATAACATCAACTTTGAAAAACACCAACAAATTCAACCACAACCTCAACATTGAAAATCACCAACAAAGTCAACAACAAACTCAACAATGAAAAACACCAACAAATTCAACAAAAATCTCAACAATGAAAAACACCAACAAATTCAACAACAAACTCAGCTTTGAAAAACACAAACAAATTCAACAACCTCAACATTGAAAAACACCAACAAATTCAACAACAACCTCAACTTTCAAAAATACAAAAAGGTTCAACAAAATAAAAATTGATAACAACAACAAATTCAACAACAACCTCAATATTGAAAATCACCAACAAATTTAACAACAACCTCATCAATGAAAAACACCAAAAAATTCATCAACAACCTCAACATTCAAAAAGAGCAACAAATTCAACAAAAACCTCAACAATTAATGACAGCAAAAAATTCAACAACAACGTCAACCTTGAAAAATACCAATAAATTCAACAAACTCAGCAATGAAAAACATCAACAAATTCAACAACAAACTCAACATTGAAAATCACCAAAAAATTCAACAACAACCTCAACATTGAAAAACTCCAACAATTTCAGCAACAACCTCAACAATGAAAATCACCAAAAAATTCAACAACAAACTCAACATTGAAAATCACCAACAAATTCAACAACAACATCAACTTTGAAAAACACCAACAAATTCAAAAACCTCAACATTGAAAAACACCAACAAATTCAACCACAACCTCAACATTGAAAATCCCCAACAAATTCAACAACAACCTCAACAATGAAAAACACCAACAAATTGAACAAAAACCTCAACAACGAAAATCACCGAAAGATTCATCAACAACCTCAACATTCAAAAGTAACAACAAATTCAACAGAAACCACAACAATGAAAACCACCTAAAAACTCAACAACAACCTCATCAATGAATATCACCAACAAATTCATCAACAACCTCAACAATGAAAAACACCAAATAATGCATCATCAACCTCAACATTCAACAACACCAACAACTTCAACAACCTCAACATTGAAAAACACCAACAATTTCAACTGCAACCTCAACTTTGAAAAATAGAAAAATGATCAAAAAAAACCATTAATAACACCAATGAATTCAATAACCTCAACATTGAAAATCACCAACAAATTCAACAACAACCTCAGCAATGAAAAACATCAAAAAATGCAACAAAAACCTCAACACTGAAAATCAGCAATAAATTCAACAACAACCTATATATTGAAAATCACCAACTAATTTAACAACAACCTCAACCATGAAAAACATCAAACAATTCAACAACAACCTCAACATTCAAAAACATCAACAAATTCAACAACAACCTCATGAATGAAAAACACCAAAAACTTCATCAACAACCTCAACATTCAAAAACAGCAACAAATTCAACAAAAACCTCAACAATTAAAAACACCAAAAAATTCAACAACAACGTCAACTTTGAAAAATACCAATAAATTCAACAACCTCAATAATGAAAAACACCAACAAATTCAATAAAAACCTCAACAATGAAAAACATCAAATAATGCATCAACAACCTCAACATTCAAAAACAACAAAAAATTCAACAAAAATCTGAACAATGAAAAACACCGAAAAATTCAACAACAAACTCAACATTGAAAATCACCAACAAATTCAACAACTACATCAACTTTGAAAAACACCAACAAATTCAAAAACCGCAACATGGAAAAACACCAACAAATTCAACCAAAACCTCAACATTGAAAATCACAAACAAATTCAACAACAACCTCAAAAATGAAAAACACCTAAAAATTCAACAACAACCTCAACATTGAAAGTCACCAACAAATTCAACAAAAACCTCAACAATGAAAAGCACCAAATAATGCATCAACAACCTCAACATTCAAAAACACCAAAAGATTCAACAAAAACCTCAACAATGAAAAACACCGAAAAAATTAAACAACAGCCTCAACTTTGAAAAACACCAACAACTTCAACAACCACAACATTGAAAAACACCAACAAATTCAACTGCAAGCTCAACTTTGAAAAATACAAAAATGATCAAAAAAAACCATTCATAACACCAATGAATTCAACAACCTCAACTTTGAAAAACACCAACAAATTCAAAAACCTCAACATGGAAAAACAACAACAAATTGAACCAGAACCTCAATATTGAAAATCACCAACAAATTCAACAACAACCTCAACAATGAAAAACACAAACAATTTCAACAAAAACCTCAACAATGAAAAACACCAAAAAATTCATCAACAACCTCAACATTCAAAATCGCTAACAAATTCAACAAAAACCTCAACAATGAAAAACACCAAAAAATTCAACAACAACCTCAACATTGAAAATCACCAACAAATTCAACAAAAACCTCAACAATCAAAAACACCAAAAAATTCAACAACAACCTCAACTTTGAAAAACACCAACAAATTCAACAACCTCAACATTGCAAAACAACAACAATTTCAACTGCAACCTCAACTTTGAAAAATACAAAATAGATTTAAGAAAACCATTGATAACACCAATAATTTCAACAACATCAACTTTGAAAAGCACCAACAAATTCAACCACAACCTCAACATTCAAAATCACCAACAAAGTCAACAACAACCTCAACAATGAAAAACACCAACAAATTCAACAAAAACCTCAACAATGAAAAACACCAAAAATTCAACAACAAACTCAGCTTTGAAAAGCACAAACAAATTCAACAACCTCAACATTGAAAAACCCCAGCAAATTCAACAACAACCTCAACTTTCAAAAATTCAAAAAGGTTCAACAAAATAAAAATTGATAACAACAACAAATTCAACAGCAACCTCAATATTGAAAATGACCAACAAATTTAACAACAACCTCAACAATGAAGAACATCAAACAATTCAACAACAACCTCAACATTCAGAAACAGCAACAAATTCAACAACAACCTCATCAATGAAAAACACCAAAAAATTCATCAACAACCTCAACATTCAAAAACAGCAACAAATTCAACAAAAACCTCAACAATTAATAACACCAAAAAATTCAACAACAACGTCAACTTGAAAAATACCAACAAATTCAACAAACTCAACAATGAAAAACACCAACAAATTCAACAACAAACTAAACATTGAAAATCACCAAAAAATTCAACAACAACCTCAACATTGAAAAACTCCAACAATTTGAGCAACAACCTCAACAATGAAAAACACCAAAAAATTCAACAACAAACTCAACATTGAAAATCACCAACAAATACAACAACAGCATCAACTTTGAAAAACAACAACAAATTCAAAAACCTCAACATGGAAAAACACCAACAAATTCAACCACAACCTCAACATTGAAAATCACCAACAAATTCAACAACAACCTCAACAATGAAAAACACCAACAAATTGAACAAAAACCTCAACAACGAAAATCACCGAAAGATTCATCAACAACCTCAACATTCAAAAGTACCAACAAATTCAACAGAAACCACAACAATGAAAACCACCTAAAAACTCAACAACAACCTCATCATTGAAAATCACCAACAAATTCAACAACAACCTCAACAATGAAAAACACCAAATAATGCATCATCAACCTCAACATTCAAAAACAACAAAAAATTCAACAAAAACCTCAACAATGAAATACACCGAAAAATTCAACAACAACCTCAACTTTCAACAACACCAACAACTTCAACAACCTCAACATTTAAAAACACCAACAATTTCAACTGCAACCTCAACTTTGAAAAATAGAAAAATGATCAAAAAAAACCATTAATAACACCAATGAATTCAACAACCTCAACATTGAAAATCACCAACAAATTCAATAACAACCTCAGCAATGAAAAACATCAAAAAATGCAACAACAACCTCAACATTGAAAATCACCAATAAATTCAACAACAACCTATATATTGAAAATCACCAACTAATTTAACAACAACCTCAACAATGAAAAACATCAAACAATTCAACAATAACCTCAACATTCAAAAACAGCAACAAATTCAACAACAACCTCATCAATGAAAAACACCAAAAAATTCATCAACAACCTCAACATTCAAAAACAGCAACAAATTCAACAAAAACCTCAACAATTAAAAACACCAAAAAATTCAACAACAACGTCAACTTTGAAAAATACCAATAAATTCAACAACCTCAATAATGAAAAACACCAACAAATTCAATAAAAACCTCAACAATGAAAAACATCAAATAATGCATCAACAACCTCAACAATGAAAAACACCAACAAATTCAACAAAAACCTCAACAATGAAAAACACCAAAAATTCAACAACAAACTCAGCTTTGAAAAACACAAACAAATTCAACAACCTCAACATTGAAAAACACCAACAAATTCAACTGCAAGCTCAACTTTGAAAAATACAAAAATGATGAAAAAAAACCATTCATAACACCAATGAATTCAACAACCTCAACATTGAAAAACACCTAAAAATTCAACAACAACCACAACATTGAAAATCACCAACAAATTCAACAACAACCTCAACAATGAAAAACACCAAATAATGCATCAACAACCTCAACATTCAAAAACAACAAAAAATTCAACAAAAACCTCAACAATGAAAAACACCGAAAAATTCAACAACAACCTCAACTTTCAACAACACCAACAACTTCAACAACCTCAACATTGAAAAACACCAACAATTTCAACTGCAACCTCAACTTTGAAAAATAGAAAAATGATCAAAAAAAACCATTAATAACACCAATGAATTCAACAACCTCAACATTGAAAATCACCAACAAATTCAATAACAACCTCAGCAATGAAAAACATCAAAAAATGCAACAACAACCTCAACATTGAAAATCACCAATAAATTCAACAACAACCTATATATTGAAAATCACCAACTAATTTAACAACAACCTCAACAATGAAAAACATCAAACAATTCAACAATAACCTCAACATTCAAAAACAGCAACAAATTCAACAACAACCTCATCAATGAAAAACACCAAAAAATTCATCAACAACCTCAACATTCAAAAACAGCAACAAATTCAACAAAAACCTCAACAATTAAAAACACCAAAAAATTCAACAACAACGTCAACTTTGAAAAATACCAATAAATTCAACAACCTCAATAATGAAAAACACCAACAAATTCAATAAAAACCTCAACAATGAAAAACATCAAATAATGCATCAACAACCTCAACATTCAAAAACAACAAAAAATTCAACAAAAACCTGAACAATGAAAAACACCGAAAAATTCAACAACAAACTCAACATTGAAAATCATCAACAAATTCAACAAAAACCTCAACAATGAAAAACACCAACAAATTCAACAACAAACTCAGCTTTGAAAAACACAAACAAATTCAACAACCTCAACATTGAAAATCACCAACAAATTCAACAACAACCTCAACATTGAAAAACACCAACAATTTCAACTGCAACCTCAACTTTGAAAAATGGAAAAATGATCCAAAAAAACCATTGATAACACCAATGAATTCAACTACCTCAACATTGAAAATCACCAACAAATTCAACAACAACCTCAGCAATGAAAAACATCAAAAAATGCAACAACAACCTCAACATTGAAAATCACCAACAAATTCAACAACAACCTCAACTTTGAAAAACACCAACAAATTCAAAAACCTCAACATGGAAAAACAACAACAAATTGAACCAGAACCTCAATATTGAAAATCACCAACAAATTCAACAACAACCTCAACAATGAAAAACACAAACAATTTCAACAAAAACCTCAACAATGAAAAACACCAAAAAATTCATCAACAACCTCAACATTCAAAAACGCTAACAAATTCAACAAAACCCTCAACAATGAAAAACACCAAAAAATTCAACAACAACCTCAACATTGAAAATCACCAACAAATTCAACAAAAACCTCAACAATCAAAAACACCAAAAAATTCAACAACAACCTCAACTTTGAAAAACACCAACAAATTCAACAACCGCAACATTGCAAAACAACAACAATTTCAACTGCAACCTCAACTTTGAAAAATACAATAAAGATTTAAAAAAACCATTGATAACACCAATAATTTCAACAACATCAACTTTGAAAAACACCAACAAATTCAACCACAACCTCAACATTGAAAATCACCAACAAAGTCAACAACAAACTCAACAATGAAAAACACCAACAAATTCAACAAAAACCTCAACAATGAAAAACACCAAAAATTCAACAACAAACTCAGCTTTGAAAAACACAAACAAATTCAACAACCTCAACATTGAAAAACACCAACAAATTCAACTGCAAGCTCAACTTTGAAAAATACAAAAATGATGAAAAAAAACCATTCATAACACCAATGAATTCAACAACCTCAACATTGAAAAACACCTAAAAATTCAACAACAACCACAACATTGAAAATCACCAACAAATTCAACAACAACCTCAACAATGAAAAACACCAAATAATGCATCAACAACCTCAACATTCAAAAACAACAAAAAATTCAACAAAAACCTCAACAATGAAAAACACCGAAAAATTCAACAACAACCTCAACTTTCAACAACACCAACAACTTCAACAACCTCAACATTGAAAAACACCAACAATTTCAACTGCAACCTCAACTTTGAAAAATAGAAAAATGATCAAAAAAAACCATTGATAACACCAATGAATTCAACAACCTCAACATTGAAAATCACCAACAAATTCAACAACAACCTCAACTTTGAAAAACACCAACAAATTCAAAAACCTCAACATGGAAAAACAACAACAAATTGAACCAGAACCTCAATATTGAAAATCACCAACAAATTCAACAACAACCTCAACAATGAAAAACACAAACAATTTCAACAAAAACCTCAACAATGAAAAACACCAAAAAATTCATCAACAACCTCAACATTCAAAAACGCTAACAAATTCAACAAAACCCTCAACAATGAAAAACACCAAAAAATTCAACAACAACCGCAACATTGAAAATCACCAACAAATTCAACAAAAACCTCAACAATGAAAAACACCACCAAATTCAACTACAAACTCAGCTTTGAAAAACACAAACAAATTCAACAACCTCAACATTGAAAATCACCAATAAATTCAACAACAACCTATATATTGAAAATCAACAACTAATTTAACAACAACCTCAACAATGAAAAACATCAAACAATTCAACAACAACCTCAACATTCAAAAACAGCAACAAATTCAACAACAACCTCATCAATGAAAAAGACCAAAAAATTCATCAACAACCTCAACATTCAAAAACAGCAACAAATTCAACAAAAACCAAAACAATTAAAAACACCAAAAAATTCAACAACAACGTCAACTTTGAAAAATACCAATAAATTCAACAACCTCAATAATGAAAAACACCAACAAATTCAATAAAAACCTCAACAATGAAAAACATCAAATAATGCATCAACAACCTCAACATTCAAAAACAACAAAAAAATTCAACATAAACCTGAACAATGAAAAACACCGAAAAATTCAACAACAAACTCAACATTGAAAATCATCAACAAATTCAACAAAAACCTCAACAATGAAAAACACCAACAAATTCAACAACAAACTCAGCTTTGAAAAACACAAACAAATTCAACAACCTCAACATTGAAAATCACCAACAAATTCAACAACAACCTCAACATTGAAAAACACCAACAATTTCAACTGCAACCTCAACTTTGAAAAATGGAAAAATGATCCAAAAAAACCATTGATAACACCAATGAATTCAACAACCTCAACATTGAAAATCACCAACAAATTCAACAACAACCTCAGCAATGAAAAACATCAAAAAATGCAACAACAACCTCAACATTGAAAATCACCAACAAATTCAACAACAACCTCAACTTTGAAAAACACCAACAAATTCAAAAACCTCAACATGGAAAAACAACAACAAATTGAACCAGAACCACAATATTGAAAATCACCAACAAATTCAACAACAACCTAAACAATGAAAAACACAAACAATTTCAACAAAAACCTCAACAATGAAAAACACCAAAAAATTCATCAACAACCTCAACATTCAAAAACGCTAACAAATTCAACAAAACCCTCAACAATGAAAAACGCCAAAAAATTCAACAACAACCTCAACATTGAAAATCACCAACAAATTCAACAAAAACCTCAACAATCAAAAACACCAAAAAATTCAACAACAACCTCAACTTTGAAAAACACCAACAAATTCAACAACCGCAACATTGCAAAACAACAACAATTTCAACTGCAACCTCAACTTTGAAAAATACAATAAAGATTTAAAAAACCATTGATAACACCAATAATTTCAACAACATCAACTTTGAAAAACACCAACAAATTCAACCACAACCTCAACATTGAAAATCACCAACAAAGTCAACAACAAACTCAACAATGAAAAACACCAACAAATTCAACAAAAACCTCAACAATGAAAAACACCAAAAATTCAACAACAAACTCAGCTTTGAAAAACGCAAACAAATTCAACAACCTCAACATTGAAAAACACCAACAAATTCAACTGCAAGCTCAACTTTGAAAAATACAAAAATGATCAAAAAAAACCATTCATAACACCAATGAATTCAACAACCTCAACATTGAAAAACACCTAAAAATTCAACAACAACCACAACATTGAAAATCACCAACAAATTCAACAACAACCTCAACAATGAAAAACACCAAATAATGCATCAACAACCTCAACATTCAAAAACAACAAAAAATTCAACAAAAACCTCAACAATGAAAAACACCGAAAAATTCAACAACAACCTCAACTTTCAACAACACCAACAACTTCAACAACCTCAACCTTGAAAAACACCAACAATTTCAACTGCAACCTCAACTTTCAAAAATAGAAAAATGATCAAAAAAAACCATTGATAACACCAATGAATTCAACAACCTCAACATTGAAAATCACCAACAAATTCAACAACAACCTCAACTTTGAAAAACACCAACAAATTCAAAAACCTCAACATGGAAAAACAACAACAAATTGAACCAGAACCTCAATATTGAAAATCACCAACAAATTCAACAACAACCTCAACAATGAAAAACACAAACAATTTCAACAAAAACCTCAACAATGAAAAACACCAAAAAATTCATCAACAACCTCAACATTCAAAAACGCTAACAAATTCAACAAAACCCTCAACAATGAAAAACACCAAAAAATTCAACAACAACCGCAACATTGAAAATCACCAACAAATTCAACAAAAACCTCAACAATGAAAAACACCACCAAATTCAACTACAAACTCAGCTTTGAAAAGCACAAACAAATTCAACAACCTCAACATTGAAAAGCACCAACAAATTCAACAACAACCTCAACTTTCAATAATACAAAAAGGTTCAACAAAATAAAAATTGATAACAACAACAAATTCAACAACAACCTCAATATTGAAAATCACCAACAAATTTAACAACAACCTCAACAATGAAAAACATCAAACAATTCAACAACAACCTCAACATTCAAAAACACCAACAAATTCAACAACAACCTCATCAATGAAAAACACCAAAAAATTCATCAACAACCTCAACATTCAAAAACAGCAACAAATTCAACAAAAACCTCAACAATTAATAACACCAAAAAATTCAACAACAACGTCAACCTTGAAAAATACCAATAAATTCAACAAACTCAACAATGAAAAACACCAACAAATGCAACAACAAACTCAACATTGAAAATCACCAAAAAATTCAGCAACAACCTCAACATTGAAAAACTCCAACAATTTCAGCAACAACCTCAACAATGAAAAACACCAAAAAATTCAACAACATACTCAACATTGAAAATCACCAACAAATTCAACAACAACATCAACTTTGAAAAACACCAACAAATTCAAAAATCTCAACATGGAAAAACACCAACAAATTCAACCACAACCTCAACATTGAAAATCACCAACAAATTCAACAACAACCTCAACAATGAAAAACACCAACAAATTGAACAAAAACCTCAACAACGAAAATCTCCGAAAGATTCATCAACAACCTCAACATTCAAAAGTACCAACAAATTCAACAGAAACCACAACAATGAAAAACACCTAAAAACTCAACAACAACCTCATCATTGAAAATCACCAACAAATTCAACAACAACCTCAACAATGAAAAACACCAAATAATGCATCAACAACCTCAACATTCAAAAACAACAAAAAATTCAACAAAAACCTCAACAAAGAAAAACACCGAAAAATTCAACAAGAACCTCAAATTTCAACAACACCAACAACTTCAACAACCTCAACATTGAAAAACACCAACAATTTCAACTGCAACCTCAACTTTGAAACATAGAAAAATGATCAAAAAAAACCATTAATAACACCAATGAATTCAACAACCTCAACATTGAAAATCACCAACAAATTCAACAACAACCTCAGCAATGAAAAACATCAAAAAATGCAACAACAACCTCAACATTGAAAAATCACCAATAAATTCAACAACAACCTATATATTGAAAATCAGCAACTAATTTAACAACAACCTCAACAATGAAAAACATCAAACAATTCAACAACAACCTCAACATTCAAAAACAGCAACAAATTCAACAACAACCTCATCAATGAAAAACACCAAAAAATTCATCAACAACCTCAACATTCAAAAACACCAACAAATTCAACAAAAACCTCAACAATTAAAAACACCAAAAAATTCAACAACAACGTCAACTTTGAAAAATACCAATAAATTCAACAACCTCAATAATGAAAAACACCAACAAATTCAATAAAAACCTCAACCATGAAAAACATCAAATAATGCATCAACAACCTCAACATTCAAAAACAACAAAAAATTCAACTAAAACCTGAACAATGAAAAACACCGAAAAATTCAACAACAAACTCAACATTGAAAATCACCAACAAATTCAACAACAACATCAACTTTGAAAAACACCAACAAATTCAAAAACCTCAACATGGAAAAACAACAACAAATTCAACCACAACCTCAACATTGAAAATCACCAACAAATTCAACAACAACCTCAACAATGAAAAATACCTAAAAATTCAACAACAACCTCAACATTGAAAGTCACCAACAAATCCAACAAAAACCACAACAATGAAAAACACCAAATAATGCATCAACAACCTCAACATTCAAAAACACCAAAAGATTCAACAAAACCCTCAACAATGAAAAACACCAAAAAATTCAACAACAACCTCAACATTGAAAATCACCAACAAATTCAACAAAAACCTCAACAATGAAAAACACCAAAAAATTCAACAACAACCTCAACTTTGAAAAACACCAACAAATTCAACAACCTCAACATTGCAAAACAACAACAATTTCAACTGCAACCTCAACTTTGAAAAATACAAAAAAGATTTAAAAAAAACCATTGATAACACCAATAATTTCAACAACATCAACTTTGAAAAACACCAACAAATTCAACCACAACCTCAACATTGAAAATCACCAACAATGTCAACAACAAACTCAACAATGAAAAACACCAACAAATTCAACAAAAACCTCAACAATGAAAAACACCAACAAATTCAACAACAAACTTAGCTTTGAAAAACGCAAACAAATTCAACAACCTCAACATTGAAAAACACCAACAAATTCAACAACAACCTCAACTTTCAAAAATACAAAAAGGTTCAACAAAATAAAATTGATAACAACAACAAATTCAACAACAACCTCAATATTGAAAATCACCAACAAATTTAACAACAACCTCAACAATGAAAAACATCAAACAATTCAACAACAACCTCAACATTCAAAAACACCAACAAATTCAACAACAACATCAACTTTGAAAAACACCAACAAATTCAAAAACCTCAACATGGAAAAACACCAACAAATTCAACCACAACCTCAACATTGAAAATCACCGACAAATTCAACAACAACCTCAACAATGAAAAACACCAACAAATTGAACAAAAACCTCAACAACGAAAATCACCGAAAGATTCATCAACAACCTCAACATTCAAAAGTACCAACAAATTCAACAGAAACCACAACAATGAAATACACCTAAAAACTCAACAACAACCTCATCATTGAAAATCACCAACAAATTCAACAACAACCTCAACAATGAAAAACACCAAATAATGCATCATCAACCTCAACATTCAAAAACAACAAAAAATTCAACAAAAACCTCAACAATGAAAAACACCGAAAAATTCAACAACAACCTCAACTTTCAACAACACCAGCAATTTCAACAACCTCAACATTGAAAAACACCAACAATTTCAACTGCAACCTCAACTTTGAAAAATAGAAAAATGATCAAAAAAACCATTAATAACACCAATGAATTCAACAACCTCAACATTGAAAATCACCAACAAATTCAACAACAACCTCATCAATGAATAACACCAAAAAATTCATCAACATCCTCAACATTCAAAAACAGCAACAAATTCAACAAAAACCTCAACAATTAAAAACACCAAAAAATTCAACAACAACGTCAACTTTGAAAAATACCAATTAATTCAACAACCTCAATAATTAAAAACACCAACAAATTCCATAAAAACCTCAACAATGAAAAACATCAAATAATGCATCAACAACCTCAACATTCAAAAACAACAAAAAATTCAACAAAAACCTCAACAATGGAAAACACCGAAAAATTCAACAACACACTCAACATTGAAAATCAACAAAAAATTCAACAACAACCTCAACATTGAAAAACTCCAACAATTTCAACAACAACCTCAACAATGAAAAACACCAAAAAATTCAACAACAAACTCAACATTGAAAATCACCAACAAATTCAACAACAACATCAACTTTGAAAAACACCAACAAATTCAAAAACCTCAACCTGGAAAAACACCAAGAAATTCAACAACAAACTCAGCTTTGAAAAACGCAAACAAATTCAACAACCTCAACATTGAAAAACACCAACAAATTCAACAACAACCTCAACTTTCAAAAATACAAAAAGGTTCAACAAAATAAAATTGATAACAACAACAAATTCAACAACAACCTCAATATTGAAAATCACCAACAAATTCAACAACAACCTCATCAATGAAAAACACCAAAAAATTCATCAACAACCTCAACATTCAAAAACAGCAACAAATTCGACAGAAACCTCAACAATTAATAACACCAAAAAATTCAACAACAACGTCAACCTTGAAAAATACCAATAAATTCAACAAACTCAACAATGAAAAACACCAACAAATTCAACAACAAACTAAACATTGAAAATCACCAAAAAATTCAACAACAACCTCAACATTGAAAAACTCCAACAATTTCAGCAACAACCTCAACAATGAAAAACACCAAAAAATTCAACAACAAACTCAACATTGAAAATCACCAACAAATTCAACAACAACATCAACTTTGAAAAACACCTACAAATTCAAAAACCTCAACATGGAAAAACACCAACAAATTCAACCACAACCTCAACATTGAAAATCACCAACAAATTCAACAACAACCTCAACAATGAAAAACACCAACAACTTGAACAAAAACCTCAACAACGAAAATCACCGAAAGATTCATCAACAACCTCAACATTCAAAAGTACCAACAAATTCAACAGAAACCACAACAATGAAATACACCTAAAAACTCAACAACAACCTCATCATTGAAAATCACCAACAAATTCAACAACAACCTCAACAATGAAAAACACCAAATAATGCATCATCAACCTCAACATTCAAAAACAACAAAAAATTCAACAAAAACCTCAACAATGAAATACACCGAAAAATTCAACAACAACCTCAACTTTCAACAACACCAACAACTTCAACAACCTCAACATTGAAAAACACCAACAATTTCAACTGCAACCTCAACTTTGAAAAATAGAAAAATGATCAAAAAAAACCATTAATAACACCAATGAATTCAACAACCTCAACATTGAAAATCACCAACAAATTCAACAACAACCTCAGCAATGAAAAACATCAAAAAATGCAACAACAACCTCAACATTGAAAATCACCAACAAATTTAACAACAACCTCAACAATGAAAAACATCAAACAATTCAACAACAACCTCAACATTCCAAAACAGCAACAAATTCAACAACAACCTCATCAATGAATAACACCAAAAAATTCATCAACATCCTCAACATTCAAAAACAGCAACAAATTCAACAAAAACCTCAACAATTAAAAACACCAAAAAATTCAACAACAACGTCAACTTTGAAACATAACAATAAATTCAACAACCTCAATAATGAAAAACACCAACAAATTCAATAAAAACCTCAACAATGAAAAACATCAAATAATGCATCAACAACCTCAACATTCAAAAACAACAAAAAATTCAACCAAAACCTCAACAATGGAAAACACCGAAAAATTCAACAACACACTCAACATTGAAAATCAACAAAAAATTCAACAACAACCTCAACATTGAAAAACTCCAACAATTTCAACAACAACCTAAACAATGAAAAACACCAAAAAATTCAACAACAAACTCAACATTGAAAATCACCAACAAATTCAACAACAACATCAACTTTGAAAAACACCAACAAATTCAAAAACCTCAACATGGAAAAACACCAAGAAATTCAACCACAACCTCAACATTGAAAATCACCAACAAATTCAACAACAACCTCAACAATGAAAAATACCTAAAAATTCAACAACAACCTCAACATTGAAAGTCACCAACAAATTCAACAAAAACCTCAACAATGAAAAGCACCAAATAATGCATCAACAACCTCAACATTCAAAAACAACAAAAGATTCAACAAAAACCTCAACAATGAAAAACACCGAAAAAATTAAACAACAACCTCAACTTTGAAAAACACCAACAACTTCAACAACCTCAACATTGAAAAACACCAACAAATTCAACTGCAAGCTCAACTTTGAAAAATACAAAAATGATCAAAAAAACCATTCATAACACCAATGAATTCAACAACCTCAACATTGAAAATCACCAACAAATTCAACAACAACCTCAACAATGAAAAACACCAACAAATTCAACAAAAATCTCAACAATGAAAAACACCGAAAGATTCACCAACAACCTCAACATTCAAAAAAACCAACAAATTCAACAGAAACCTCAACAATGAAAAACACCTAAAAATTCAACAACAACCACAACATTGAAAATCACCAACAAATTCAACAACAACCTCAACAATGAAAAACACCAAATAATGCATCAACAACCTCAACATTCAAAAACAACAAAAAATTCAACAAAAACCTCAACAATGAAAAACACCGAAAAATTCAACAACAACCTCAACTTTCAACAACACCAACAACTTCAACAACCTCAACATTGAAAAACACCAACAATTTCAACTGCAACCTCAACTTAGAAAAATAGAAAAATGATCAAAAAAAACCATTGATAACACCAATGAATTCAACAACCTCAACATTAAAAATCACCAACAAATTCAACAACAACCTCAGCAATGAAAAACATCAAGAAATGCAACAACAACCTCAACATTGAAAATCACCAACAAATTCAACAACAATCTCAACTTTGAAAAACACCAACAAATTCAAAAACCTCAACATGGAAAAACAACAACAAATTGAACCAGAACCTCAATATTGAAAATCACCAACAAATTCAACAACAACCTCAACAATGAAAAACACAAACAATTTCAACAAAAACCTCAACAATGAAAAACACCAAAAAATTCATCAACAACCTCAACATTCAAAAACGCAAACAAATTCAACAAAACCCTCAACAATGAAAAACACCAAAAAATTCAACAACAACCTCAACATTGAAAATCACCAACAAATTCAACAAAAACCTCAACAATGAAAAACACCAACAAATTCAACAACAAACTCAGCTTTGAAAAACACAAACAAATTCAACAACCTCAACATTGAAAAACACCAACAAATTCAACAACAACCTCAACTTTCAAAAATACATAAAGGTTCAACAAAATAAAAATTGATAACAACAACAAATTCAAAAACAACCTCAATATTGAAAATCACCAACAAATTTAACAACAACCTCAACAATGAAAAATATCAAACAATTCAACAACAACCTCAACATTCAAAAACGCCAACAAATTCAACAACAACCTCATCAATGCAAAACACCAAAAAATTCATCAACAACCTCAACATTCAAAAACAGCAACAAATTCAACAAATACCTCAACAATTAATAACACCAAAAAATTCAACAACAACGTCAACCTTGAAAAATACCAATAAATTCAACAAACTCAACAATGAAAAACACCAACAAATTCAACAACAACATCAACTTTGAAAAACACCAACATATTCAAAAACCTCAACATGGAAAAACACCAACAAATTCAACCACAACCTCAGCAATGAAAAACATCAAAAAATGCAACAACAACCTCAACATTGAAAATCACCAATAAATTCAACAACAACCTATATATTGAAAATCACCAACTAATTTAACAACAACCTCAACAATGAAAAACATCAAACAATTCAACAACAACCTCAACATTCAAAAACAGCAACAAATTCAACAAAAACCTCAACAATTAAAAACACCAAAAAATTCAACAACAACGTCAACTTTGAAAAATACCAATAAATTCAACAACCTCAATAATGAAAAACACCAACAAATTCAATAAAAACCTCAAACATGAAAAACATCAAATAATGCATCAACAACCTCAACATTCAAAAACAACAAAAAATTCAACAAAAACCTCAACAATGAAAAACACCGAAAAATTCAACAGCAAACTCAACATTGAAAATCACCAACAAATTCAACAACAACATCAACATTGAAAAAAACCAACAAATTCAAAAACCTCAACATGGAAAAACACCAACAAATTCAACCACAACCTCAACATTGAAAATCACCAACAAATTCAACAACAACCTCAACATTGAAAAATACCTAAAAATTCAACAACAACCTCAACATTGAAAGTCACCAACAAATTCAACAAAAACCTCAACAATGAAAAGCACCAAATAATGCATCAACAACCTCAACATTCAAAAACACCAAAAGATTCAACAAAAACTTCAACAATGAAAAACACCGAAAAAATTAAACAACAGCCTCAACTTTGAAAAACACCAACAACTTCAACAACCTCAACATTGAAAAACACCAACAAATTCAACTGCAAGCTCAACTTTGAAAAATACAAAAATGATCAAAAAAAACCATTCATAACACCAATGAATTCAACAACCTCAACATTGAAAATCACCAACAAATTCAACAACAACCTCAACAATGAAAAACACCAACAAATTCAACAGAAACCTCAACAATGAAAAACACCGAAAGATTCATCAACAACCTCAAAATTCAAAAAAACCAACAAACTCAACAGAAACCTCAACAATGAAAAACACCTAAAAATTCAACAACAACCACATCATTGAAAATCAGCAACAAATTCAACAACAACCTCAACAATGAAAAACACCAAATAATGCATCGACAACCTCAAAATTCAAAAACAACAAAAAATTCAACAAAAACCTCAACAATGAAAAACACCGAAAAATTCAACAACAACCTCAACTTTCAACAACACCAACAACTTCACCAACCTCAACATTGAAAAACACCAACAATTTCAACTGCAACCTCAACTTTGGAACATAGAAAAATGATCAAAAATAACCATTGATAACACCAATGAATTCAACAACCTCAACATTGAAAATCACCAACAAATTCAACAACAACCTCAGCAATGAAAAACATCAAAAAATGCAACAACAACCTCAACATTGAAAATCACCAACAAATTCAACAACAACCTCAACTTTGAAAAACACCAACAAATTCAAAAACCTCAACATGGAAAAACAACAACAAATTGAACCAGAACCTCAATATTGAAAATCACCAACAAATTCAATAACAACCTCAACAATGAAAAGCACAAACAATTTCAACAAAAACCTCAACAATGAAAAACACCAAAAAATTCATCAACAACCTCAACATTCAAAACCGCTAACAAATTCAACAAAAACCTCAACAATGAAAAACACCAAAAAATTCAACAACAACCTCAACATTGAAAAACACCAACAAATTCAACAACCTCAACATTGCAAAACACCAACAATTTCAACTGCAACCTCAACTTTGAAAAATACAAAAAAGATTTAAAAAAAACCATTGATAACACCAATAATTTCAACAACATCAACTTTGAAAAACACCAACAAATTCAACCACAACCTCAACATTGAAAATCACCAACAAAGTCAACAACAACCTCAACAATGAAAAACACCAACAAATTCAACAAAAACCTCAAAAATGAAAAACACCAAAAATTCAACAACAAACTCAGCTTTGAAAAGCACAAACAAATTCAACAACCTCAACATTGAAAAACCCCAG
Organism: Cetorhinus maximus; assembly: GCF_964194155.1. Lineage (NCBI taxonomy): Eukaryota > Metazoa > Chordata > Chondrichthyes > Lamniformes > Cetorhinidae > Cetorhinus > Cetorhinus maximus. The sequence goes on along the minus strand of NW_027596287.1, from coordinate 282,300 downwards.
CAAATTCAACAACAACCTCAACTTTCAAAAATACAATAAGGTTCAACAAAATAAAAATTGATAACAACAACAAATTCAACAACAACCTCAATATTGAAAATCACCAACAAATTTAACAACAACCTCAACAATGAAAAACATCAAACAATTCAACAACAACCTCAACATTCAGAAACAGCAACAAATTCAACAACAACCTCATCAATGAAAAACACCAAAAAATTCATCAACAACCTCAACATTCAAAAACAGCAACAAATTCAACATCAACCTCAACTATGAAAAATACCTAAAATTCAACAACAACCTCAACATTGAAAGTCACCAACAAATTCAACAAAAACCTCAAAAATGAAAAGCTCCAAATAATGCATCAACAACCTCAACATTCAAAAACACCAAAAGATTCAACAAAAACCTCAACAATGTAAAACACCGAAAAAATTAAACCACAACCTCAACTTTGAAAAACACCAACAACTTCAACAACCTCAACATTGAAAAACACCAACAAATTCAACTGCAAGCTCAACTTTGAAAAATACAAAAATGATCAAAAAAAACCATTCATAACACCAATGAATTCAACAACCTCAACATTGAAAATCACCAACAAATTCAACAACAACCTCAACAATGAAAAACACCAACAAATTCAACAAAAACCTCAAGAATGAAAAACACCAAATATTGCATCAACAACCTCAACATTCAAAAACAACAAAAAATTCAACAAAAACCTCAACAATGAAAAACACCGAAAAATTCAACAACAACCTCAACTTTCAACAACACCAACAACTTCACCAACCTCAACATTGAAAACACCAACAATTTCAACTGCAACCTCAACTTTGAAACATAGAAAAATGATAAAAAAAAAACCATTGATAACACCAATGAATTCAACAACCTCAACATTGAAAATCAAAAACAAATTCAACAACAACCTCAACTTTGAAAAACACCAACAAATTCAAAAACCTCAACATGGAAAAACAACAACAAATTGAACCAGAACCTCAATATTGAAAATCACCAACAAATTCAACAACAACCTCAACAATGAAAAGCACAAACAATTTCAACAAAAACCTCAACAATGAAAAACACCAAAAATTCATCAACAACCTCAACATTCAAAACCGCTAACAAATTCAACAAAAACCTCAACAATGAAAAACACCAAAAAATTCAACAACAACCTCAACATTGAAAATCACCAACAAATTCAACAAAAACCTCAACAATCAATAACACCAAAAAATTCAACAACAACCTCAACTTTGAAAAACACCAACAAATTCAACAACCTCAACATTGCAAAACACCAACAATTTCAACTGCAACCTCAACTTTGAAAAATACAAAAAAGATTTAAAAAAAACCATTGATAACACCAATAATTTCAACAACATCAACTTTGAAAAACACCAACAAATTCAACCACAACCTCAACATTGAAAATCACCAACAAAGTCAACAACAACCTCAACAATGAAAAACACCAACAAATTCAACAAAAACCTCAAGAATGAAAAACACAAAATAATGCATCAACAACCTCAACATTCAAAAACAACAAAAAATTCAACAAAAACCTCAACAATGAAAAACACCGAAAAATTCAACAACAACCTCAACTTTCAACAACACCAACAACTTCACCAACCTCAACATTGAAAACACCAACAATTTCAACTGCAACCTCAACTTTGAAACATAGAAAAATGATAAAAAAAAAACCATTGATAACACCAATGAATTCAACAACCTCAACATTGAAAATCAAAAACAAATTCAACAACAACCTCAACTTTGAAAAACACCAACAAATTCAAAAACCTCAACATGGAAAAACAACAACAAATTGAACCAGAACCTCAATATTGAAAATCACCAACAAATTCAACAACAACCTCAACAATGAAAAGCACAAACAATATCAACAAAAACCTCAACAATGAAAAACACCAAAAAATTCATCAACAACCTCAACATTCAAAACCGCTAACAAATTCAACAAAAACCTCAACAATGAAAAACACCAAAAAATTCAACAACAACCTCAACATTGAAAATCACCAACAAATTCAACAAAAACCTCAACAATCAATAACACCAATAAATTCAACAACAACCTCAACTTTGAAAAACACCAACAAATTCAACAACCTCAACATTGCAAAACACCAACAATTTCAACTGCAACCTCAACTTTGAAAAATACAAAAAAGATTTAAAAAAAACCATTGATAACACCAATAATTTCAACAACATCAACTTTGAAAAACACCAACAAATTCAACCACAACCTCAACATTGAAAATCACCAACAAAGTCAACAACAACCTCAACAATGAAAAACACCAACAAATTCAACAAAAACCTCAAAAATGAAAAACACCAAAAATTCAACAACAAACTCAGCTTTGAAAAGCACAAACAAATTCAACAACCTCAACATTGAAAAACCCCAGCAAATTCAACAACAACCTCAACTTTCAAAAATACAATAAGGTTCAACAAAATAAAAATTGATAACAACAACAAATTCAACAACAACCTCAATATTGAAAATCACCATCAAATTTAACAACAACCTCAACAATGAAAAACATCAAACAATTCAACAACAACCTCAACATTCAGAAACAGCAACAAATTCAACAACAACCTCATCAATGAAAAACACCAAAAAATTCATCAACAACCTCAACATTCAAAAACAGCAACAAATTCAACAAAAACCTCAACAATTAATAACACCAAAAAATTCAACAACAACGTCAACCTTGAAAAATACAAATAAATTCAACAAACTCAACAATGAAAAACACCAACAAATTCAACAACAAACTCAACATTGAAAATCACCAAAAAATTCAACAACAACCTCAACATTGAAAAACTCCAACAATTTCAGCAACAACCTCAACAATGAATAACACCAAAAAACTCAACAACAAACTCAACATTGAAAATCACCAACAAATTCAACAACAACATCAACTTTGAAAAACACCAACAAATTCAAATACCTCAACATGGAAAAACACCAACAAATTCAACCACAACCTCAACATTGAAAATCACCAACAAATTCAACAACAACCTCAACAATGAAAAACACCAACAAATTGAACAAAAACCTCAACAACGAAAATCACCGAAAGATTCATCAACAACCTTAACATTCAAAAGTACCAACAAATTCAACAGAAACCACAACAATGATAAGCAACTAAATACTCAACAACAACCTCATCATTGAAAATCACCAACAAATTCAACAACAACCTCAACAATGAAAAACACCAAATAATGCATCAACAACCTCAACATTCAAAAACAACAAAAACTTCAACAAAAACCTCAACAATGAAAAACACCGAAAAATTCAACAACAACCTCAACTTTCAACAACACCAACAACTTCAACAACCTCAACATTGAAAATCACCAACAAATTCAACAACAACTTCAACATTGAAAAACACCAACAATATCAACTGCAACCTCAACTTTGAAAAATAGAAAAATGATCAAAAAAACCATTAATAACACCAATGAATTCAACAACCTCAACATTGAAAATCACCAACAAATTCAACCACAACCTCAGCAATGAAAAACATCAAAAAATGCAACAACAACCTCAACATTGAAAATCACCAATAAATTCAACAACAACCTATATATTGAAAATCACCAACTAATTTAACAACAACCTCAACAATGAAAAACATCAAACAATTCAACAACAACCTCAACATTCAAAAACAGCAACAAATTCAACAACAACCTCATCAATGAAAAACACCAAAAAATTCATCAACAACCTCAACATTCAAAAACACCAACAAATTCAACAAAAACCTCAACAATTAAAAACACCAAAAAATTCAATAACAACGTCAACTTTGAAAAATACCAATAAATTCAACAACCTCAATAATGAAAAACACCAACAAATTCAATAAAAACCTCAACCATGAAAAACATCAAATAAAGCATCAACAACCTCAACATTCAAAAACAACAAAAAAATTCAACAAAAACCTCAACAATGAAAAACTCCGAAAAATTCAACAACAAACTCAACATTGAAAATCACCAACAAATTCAACAACAACATCAACTTTGAAAAACACCAACAAATTCAAAAACCTCAACATGGAAAAACACCAACAAATTCAACCACAACCTCAACATTGAAAATAACCAACAAATTCAACATCAACCTCAACTATGAAAAATACCTAAAAATTCAACTTCAACCTCAACATTGAAAGTCACCAACAAATTCAACAAAAACCTCAACAATGAAAAGCTCCAAATAATGCATCAACAACCTCAACATTCAAAAACACCAAAAGATTCAACAAAACCTCAACAATGAAAAACACCGAAAAAATTAAACAACAACCTCAACTTTGAAAAACACCAACAACTTCAACAACCTCAACATTGAAAAACACCAACAAATTCAACTGCAAGCTCAACTTTGAAAAATACAAAAATGATCAAAAAAAACCATTCATAACACCAATGAATTCAACAACCTCAACATTGAAAATCACCAACAAATTCAACAACAACCTCAACAATGAAAAACACCAACAAATTCAACAAAAACCTCAAGAATGAAAAACACCAAATAATGCATCAACAACCTCAACATTCAAAAACAACAAAAAATTCAACAAAAACCTCAACAATGAAAAACACCGAAAAATTCATCAACAACCTCAACATTCAAAAACAGCAACAAATTCAACAAAAACCTCAACAATTAATAACACCAAAAAATTCAACAACAACGTCAACCTTGAAAAATACCAATAAATTCAACAAACTCAACAATGAAAAACACCAACAAATTCAACAACAAACTCAACATTGAAAATCATCAACAAATTCAACAACAACCTCAACAATGAAAAACACCAAATAATGCATCAACAACCTCAACATTCAAAAACAACAAAAACTTCAACAAAAACCTCAACAATGAAAAACACCGAAAAATTCAACAACAACCTCAACTTTCAACAACACCAACAACTTCAACAACCTCAACATTGAAAATCACCAACAAATTCAACAACAACTTCAACATTGAAAAACACCAACAATATCAACTGCAACCTCAACTTTGAAAAATAGAAAAATGATCAAAAAAACCATTAATAACACCAATGAATTCAACAACCTCAACATTGAAAATCACCAACAAATTCAACCACAACCTCAGCAATGAAAAACATCAAAAAATGCAACAACAACCTCAACATTGAAAATCACCAATAAATTCAACAACAACCTATATATTGAAAATCACCAACTAATTTAACAACAACCTCAACAATGAAAAACATCAAACAATTCAACAACAACCTCAACATTCAAAAACAGCAACAAATTCAACAACAACCTCATCAATGAAAAACACCAAAAAATTCATCAACAACCTCAACATTCAAAAACACCAACAAATTCAACAAAAACCTCAACAATTAAAAACACCAAAAAATTCAATAACAACGTCAACTTTGAAAAATACCAATAAATTCAACAACCTCAATAATGAAAAACACCAACAAATTCAATAAAAACCTCAACCATGAAAAACATCAAATAAAGCATCAACAACCTCAACATTCAAAAACAACAAAAAAATTCAACAAAAACCTCAACAATGAAAAACTCCGAAAAATTCAACAACAAACTCAACATTGAAAATCACCAACAAATTCAACAACAACATCAACTTTGAAAAACACCAACAAATTCAAAAACCTCAACATGGAAAAACACCAACAAATTCAACCACAACCTCAACATTGAAAATAACCAACAAATTCAACATCAACCTCAACTATGAAAAATACCTAAAAATTCAACAACAACCTCAACATTGAAAGTCACCAACAAATTCAACAAAAACCTCAACAATGAAAAGCTCCAAATAATGCATCAACAACCTCAACATTCAAAAACACCAAAAGATTCAACAAAACCTCAACAATGTAAAATACCGAAAAAATTAAACAACAACCTCAACTTTGAAAAACACCAACAACTTCAACAACCTCAACATTGAAAAACACCAACAAATTCAACTGCAAGCTCAACTTTGAAAAATACAAAAATGATCAAAAAAAACCATTCATAACACCAATGAATTCAACAACCTCAACATTGAAAATCACCAACAAATTCAACAACAACCTCAACAATGAAAAACACCAACAAATTCAACAAAAACCTCAAGAATGAAAAACACCAAATAATGCATCAACAACCTCAACATTCAAAAACAACAAAAAATTCAACAAAAACCTCAACAATGAAAAACACCGAAAAATTCATCAACAACCTCAACATTCAAAAACAGCAACAAATTCAACAAAAACCTCAACAATTAATAACACCAAAAAATTCAACAACAACGTCAACCTTGAAAAATACCAATAAATTCAACAAACTCAACAATGAAAAACACCAACAAATTCAACAACAAACTCAACATTGAAAATCACCAAAAAATTCAACAACAACCTCAACATTGAAAAACTCCAACAATTTCAGCAACAACCTCAACAATGAATAACACCAAAAAACTCAACAACAAACTCAACATTGAAAATCACCAACAAATTCAACAACAACATCAACTTTGAAAAACACCAACAAATTCAAATACCTCAACATGGAAAAACACCAACAAATTCAACCACAACCTCAACATTGAAAATCACCAACAAATTCAACAACAACCTCAACAATGAAAAGCACCAACAAATTGAACAAAAACCTCAACAACGAAAATCACCGAAAGATTCATCAACAACCTTAACATTCAAAAGTACCAACAAATTCAACAGAAACCACAACAATGATAAGCAACTAAATACTCAACAACAATCTCATCATTGAAAATCACCAACAAATTCAACAACAACCTCAACAATGAAAAACACCAAATAATGCATCAACAACCTCAACATTCAAAAACAACAAAAACTTCAACAAAAACCTCAACAATGAAAAACACCGAAAAATTCAACAACAACCTCAACTTTCAACAACACCAACAACTTCAACAACTTCAACATTGAAAAACACCAACAATATCAACTGCAACCTCAACTTTGAAAAATAGAAAAATGATCAAAAAAACCATTAATAACACCAATGAATTCAACAACCTCAACATTGAAAATCACCAACAAATTCAACCACAACCTCAGCAATGAAAAACATCAAAAAATGCAACAACAACCTCAACATTGAAAATCACCAATAAATTCAACAACAACCTATATATTGAAAATCACCAACTAATTTAACAACAACCTCAACAATGAAAAACATCAAACAATTCAACAACAACCTCAACATTCAAAAACAGCAACAAATTCAACAACAACCTCATCAATGAAAAACACCAAAAAATTCATCAACAACCTCAACATTCAAAAACACCAACAAATTCAACAAAAACCTCAACAATTAAAAACACCAAAAAATTCAATAACAACGTCAACTTTGAAAAATACCAATAAATTCAACAACCTCAATAATGAAAAACACCAACAAATTCAATAAAAACCTCAACCATGAAAAACATCAAATAATGCATCAACAACCTCAACATTCAAAAACAACAAAAAAATTCAACAAAAACCTCAACAATGAAAAACTCCGAAAAATTCAACAACAAACTCAACATTGAAAATCACCAACAAATTCAACAACAACATCAACTTTGAAAAACACCAACAAATTCAAAAACCTCAACATGGAAAAACACCAACAAATTCAACCACAACCTCAACATTGAAAATCACCAACAAATTCAACATCAACCTCAACTATGAAAAATACCTAAAAATTCAACAACAACCTCAACATTGAAAGTCACCAACAAATTCAACAAAAACCTCAACAATGAAAAGCTCCAATTAATGCATCAACAACCTCAACATTCAAAAACACCAAAAGATTCAACAAAAACCTCAACAATGAAAAACACCGAAAAAATTAAACAACAACCTCAACTTTGAAAAACACCAACAACTTCATCAACCTCAACATTGAAAAACACAAACAAATTCAACTGCAAGCTCAACTTTGAAAAATACAAAAATGATCAAAAAAAACCATTCATAACACCAATGAATTCAACAACCTCAACATTGAAAATCACCAACAAATTCAACAAAAACCTCAAGAATGAAAAACACCAAATAATGCATCAACAACCTCAACATTCAAAAACAACAAAAAATTCAACAAAAACCTCAACAATGAAAAACACCGAAAAATTCAACAACAACCTCAACTTTCAACAACACCAACAACTTCACCAACCTCAACATTGAAAACACCAACAATTTCAACTGCAACCTCAACTTTGAAACATAGAAAAATGATAAAAAAAAACCATTGATAACACCAATGAATTCAACAACCTCAACAATGAAAAACACCAACAAATTCAACAAAAACCTCAAGAATGAAAAACACCAAATAATGCATCAACAACCTCAACATTCAAAAACAACAAAAAATTCAACAAAAACCTCAACAATGAAAAACACCGAAAAATTCAACAACAACCTCAACTTTCAACAACACCAACAACTTCACCAACCTCAACATTGAAAACACCAACAATTTCAACTGCAACCTCAACTTTGAAACATAGAAAAATGATAAAAAAAACCATTGATAACACCAATGAATTCAACAACCTCAACATTGAAAATCAAAAACAAATTCAACAACAACCTCAACTTTGAAAAACACCAACAAATTCAAAAACCTCAACATGGAAAAACAACAACAAATTGAACCAGAACCTCAATATTGAAAATCACCAACAAATTCAACAACAACCTCAACAATGAAAAACACAAACAATTTCAACAAAAACCTCAACAATGAAAAACACCAAAAAATTCATCAACAACCTCAACATTCAAACCCGCTAACAAATTCAACAAAAACCTCAACAATGAAAAACACCAAAAAATTCAACAACAACCTCAACTTTGAAAAACACCAACAAATTCAACAACCTCAACATTGCAAAACAACAACAATTTCAACTGCAACCTCAACTTTGAAAAATACAAAAAAGATTTAAAAGAACCATTGATAACACCAATAATTTCAACAACATCAACTTTGAAAAACACCAACAAATTCAACCACAACCTCAACATTGGAAATCACCAACAAAGTCAACAACAACCTCAACAATGAAAAACACCAACAAATTCATCAACAACCTCAACATTCAAAAACAGCAACAAATTCAACAAAAACCTCAACAATTAAAAACACCAAAAAATTCAATAACAACGTCAACTTTGAAAAATACCAATAAATTCAACAACCTCAATAATGAAAAACACCAACAAATTCAATAAAAACCTCAACCATGAAAAACATCAAATAATGCATCAACAACCTCAACATTCAAAAACAACAAAAAAATTCAACAAAAACCTCAACAATGAAAAACTCCGAAAAATTCAACAACAAACTCAACATTGAAAATCACCAACAAATTCAACAACAACATCAACTTTGAAAAACACCAACAAATTCAAAAACCTCAACATGGAAAAACACCAACAAATTCAACCACAACCTCAACATTGAAAATCACCAACAAATTCAACATCAACCTCAACTATGAAAAATACCTAAAAATTCAACAACAACCTCAACATTGAAAGTCACCAACAAATTCAACAAAAACCTCAACAATGAAAAGCTCCAAATAATGCATCAACAACCTCAACATTCAAAAACACCAAAAGATTCAACAAAAACCTCAACAATGAAAAACACCGAAAAAATTAAACAACAACCTCAACTTTGAAAAACACCAACAACTTCAACAACCTCAACATTGAAAAACACAAACAAATTCAACTGCAAGCTCAACTTTGAAAAATACAAAAATGATCAAAAAAAACCATTCATAACACCAATGAATTCAACAACCTCAACATTGAAAATCACCAACAAATTCAACAACAACCTCAACAATGAAAAACACCAACAAATTCAACAAAAACCTCAAGAATGAAAAACACCAAATAATGCATCAACAACCTCAACATTCAAAAACAACAAAAAATTCAACAAAAACCTCAACAATGAAAAACACCGAAAAATTCAACAACAACCTCAACTTTCAACAACACCAACAACTTCACCAACCTCAACATTGAAAACACCAACAATTTCAACTGCAACCTCAACTTTGAAACATAGAAAAATGATAAAAAAAAACCATTGATAACACCAATGAATTCAACAACCTCAACATTGAAAATCAAAAACAAATTCAACAACAACCTCAACTTTGAAAAACACCAACAAATTCAAAAACCTCAACATGGAAAAACAACAACAAATTGAACCAGAACCTCAATATTGAAAATCACCAACAAATTCAACAACAACCTCAACAATGAAAAACACAAACAATTTCAACAAAAACCTCAACAATGAAAAACACCAAAAAATTCATCAACAACCTCAACATTCAAACCCTCTAACAAATTCAACAAAAACCTCAACAATGAAAAACACCAAAAAATTCAACAACAACCTCAACATTGAAAATCACCAACAAATTCAACAAAAACCTCAACAATCAAAAACACCAAAAAATTCAACAACAACCTCAACTTTGAAAAACACCAACAAATTCAACAACCTCAACATTGCAAAACAACAACAATTTCAACTGCAACCTCAACTTTGAAAAATACAAAAAAGATTTAAAAGAACCATTGATAACACCAATAATTTCAACAACATCAACTTTGAAAAACACCAACAAATTCAACCACAACCTCAACATTGGAAATCACCAACAAAGTCAACAACAACCTCAACAATGAAAAACACCAACAAATTCATCAACAACCTCAACATTCAAAAACAGCAACAAATTCAACAAAAACCTCAACAATTAATAACACCAAAAAATTCAACAACAACGTCAACCTCGAAAAATACCAATAAATTCAACAAACTCAACAATGAAAAACACCAAAAAATTCAACAACAACCTCAACATTGAAAAACTCCAACAATTTCAGCAACAACCTCAACAATGAAAAACACCAAAAAATTCAACAACAAACTCAACATTGAAGATCACCAACAAATTCAACAACAACATCAACTTTGAAAAACACCAACAAATTCAAAAACCTCAACATGGAAAAATACCAACAAATTCAACCACAACCTCAACATTCAAAATCACCAACAAATTCAACAACAACCTCAACAATGAAAAACACCAACAAATTGAACAAAAACCTCAACAACGATAATCACCGAAAGATTCATCAACAACCTCAACATTCAAAAGTACCAACAAATTCAACAGAAACCACAACAATGATAAACACCTAATAACTCAACAACAACCTCATCATTGAAAATCACCAAAAAATTCAACAACAACCTCAAAAATGAAAAACACCAAATAATGCATCAACAACCTCAACATTCAAAAACAACAAAAACTTCAACAAAAACCTCAACAATGAAAAACACCGAAAAATTCAACAACAACCTCAACTTACAACAACACCAACAACTTCAACAACCTCAACATTGAAAAACACCAACAATATCAACTGCAACCTCAACTTTGAAAAATAGAAAAATGATCAAAAAAAACCATTAATAACACCAATGAATTCAACAACCTCAACATTGAAAATCAACAACAAATTCAAACACAACCTCAGCAATGAAAAACATCAAAAAATGCAACAACAACCTCAACATTGAAAATCACCAATAAATTCAACAACAACCTATATATTGAAAATCACCAACTAATTTAACAACAACCTCATCAATGAAAAACATCAAACAATTCAACAACAACCTCAACATTCAAAAACAGCAACAAATTCAACAACAACCTCATCAATGAAAAACACCAAAAAATTCATCAACAACCTCAACATTCAAAAACACCAACAAATTCAACAAAAACCTCAACAATTAAAAACACCAAAAAATTCAACAACAACGTCAACTTTGAAAAATACCAATAAATTCAACAACCTCAATAATGAAAAACACCAACAAATTCAACAAAAACCTCAACCATGAAAAACATCAAATAATGCATCAACAACCTCAACATTCAAAAACAACAAAAAATTCAACAAAAACCTCAACAATGAAAAACTCCGAAAAATTCAACAACAAACTCAACATTGAAAATCACCAACAAATTCAACAACAACATCAACTTTGAAAAACACCAACAAATTCAACAACCTCAACATTGCAAAACACCAACAATTTCAACTGCAACCTCAACTTTGAAAAATACAAAAAAGATTTAAAAAAAACCATTGATAACACCAATAATTTCAACAACATCAACTTTGAAAAACACCAACAAATTCAACGACAACCTCAACAATGAAAAATACCTAAAAATTCAACAACAACCTCAACATTGAAAGTCACCAACAAATTCAACAAAAACCTCAACAATGAAAAACACCGAAAAAATTAAACAACAACCTCAACTTTGAAAAACACCAACAACTTCAACAACCTCAGCATTGAAAAACACCAACAAATTCAACTGCAAGCTCAACTTTGAAAAATACAAAAATGATCAAAAAAAACCATTCATAACACCAATGAATTCAACAACCTCAACATTGAAAATCACCAACAAATTCAACAACAACCTCAACAATGAAAAACACCAACAAATTCAACAAAAACCTCAAGAATGAAAAACACCAAATAATGCATCAACAACCTCAACATTCAAAAACAACAAAAAATTCAACAAAAACCTCAACAATGAAAAACACCGAAAAATTCAACAACAACCTCAACTTTCAACAACACCAACAACTTCACCAACCTCAACATTGAAAACACCAACAATTTCAACTGCAACCTCAACTTTGAAACATAGAAAAATGATAAAAAAAAACCATTGATAACACCAATGAATTCAACAACCTCAACATTGAAAATCAAAAACAAATTCAACAACAACCTCAACTTTGAAAAACACCAACAAATTCAAAAACCTCAACATGGAAAAACAACAACAAATTGAACCAGAACCTCAATATTGAAAATCACCAACAAATTCAACAACAACCTCAACAATGAAAAACACAAACAATTTCAACAAAAACCTCAACAATGAAAAACACCAAAAAATTCATCAACAACCTCAACATTCAAACCCGCTAACAAATTCAACAAAAACCTCAACAATGAAAAACACCAAAAAATTCAACAACAACCTCAACATTGAAAATCACCAACAAATTCAACAAAAACCTCAACAATCAAAAACACCAAAAAATTCAACAACAACCTCAACTTTGAAAAACACCAACAAATTCAACAACCTCAACATTGCAAAACAACAACAATTTCAACTGCAACCTCAACTTTGAAAAATACAAAAAAGATTTAAAAGAACCATTGATAACACCAATAATTTCAACAACATCAACTTTGAAAAACACCAACAAATTCAACCACAACCTCAACATTGGAAATCACCAACAAAGTCAACAACAACCTCAACAATGAAAAACACCAACAAATTCATCAACAACCTCAACATTCAAAAACAGCAACAAATTCAACAAAAACCTCAACAATTAATAACACCAAAAAATTCAACAACAACGTCAACCTCGAAAAATACCAATAAATTCAACAAACTCAACAATGAAAAACACCAAAAAATTCAACAACAACCTCAACATTGAAAAACTCCAACAATTTCAGCAACAACCTCAACAATGAAAAACACCAAAAAATTCAACAACAAACTCAACATTGAAGATCACCAACAAATTCAACAACAACATCAACTTTGAAAAACACCAACAAATTCAAAAACCTCAACATGGAAAAATACCAACAAATTCAACCACAACCTCAACATTCAAAATCACCAACAAATTCAACAACAACCTCAACAATGAAAAACACCAACAAATTGAACAAAAACCTCAACAACGATAATCACCGAAAGATTCATCAACAACCTCAACATTCAAAAGTACCAACAAATTCAACAGAAACCACAACAATGATAAACACCTAATAACTCAACAACAACCTCATCATTGAAAATCACCAAAAAATTCAACAACAACCTCAAAAATGAAAAACACCAAATAATGCATCAACAACCTCAACATTCAAAAACAACAAAAACTTCAACAAAAACCTCAACAATGAAAAACACCGAAAAATTCAACAACAACCTCAACTTACAACAACACCAACAACTTCAACAACCTCAACATTGAAAAACACCAACAATATCAACTGCAACCTCAACTTTGAAAAATAGAAAAATGATCAAAAAAAACCATTAATAACACCAATGAATTCAACAACCTCAACATTGAAAATCAACAACAAATTCAAACACAACCTCAGCAATGAAAAACATCAAAAAATGCAACAACAACCTCAACATTGAAAATCACCAATAAATTCAACAACAACCTATATATTGAAAATCACCAACTAATTTAACAACAACCTCATCAATGAAAAACATCAAACAATTCAACAACAACCTCAACATTCAAAAACAGCAACAAATTCAACAACAACCTCATCAATGAAAAACACCAAAAAATTCATCAACAACCTCAACATTCAAAAACACCAACAAATTCAACAAAAACCTCAACAATTAAAAACACCAAAAAATTCAACAACAACGTCAACTTTGAAAAATACCAATAAATTCAACAACCTCAATAATGAAAAACACCAACAAATTCAACAAAAACCTCAACCATGAAAAACATCAAATAATGCATCAACAACCTCAACATTCAAAAACAACAAAAAATTCAACAAAAACCTCAACAATGAAAAACTCCGAAAAATTCAACAACAAACTCAACATTGAAAATCACCAACAAATTCAACAACAACATCAACTTTGAAAAACACCAACAAATTCAACAACCTCAACATTGCAAAACACCAACAATTTCAACTGCAACCTCAACTTTGAAAAATACAAAAAAGATTTAAAAAAAACCATTGATAACACCAATAATTTCAACAACATCAACTTTGAAAAACACCAACAAATTCAACCACAACCTCAACATTGAAAATCACCAACAAAGTCAACAACAACCTCAACAATGAAAAACACCAACAAATTCAACAAAAACCTCAAAAATGAAAAACACCAAAAATTCAACAACAAACTCAGCTTTGAAAAGCACAAACAAATTCAACAACCTCAACATTGAAAAACCCCAGCAAATTCAACAACAACCTCAACTTTCAAAAATACAATACGGTTCAACGAAATAAAAATTGATAACAACAACAAATTCAACAACAACCTCAATATTGAAAATCACCAACAAATTTAACAACAACCTCAACAATGAAAAACATCAAACAATTCAACAACAACCTCAACATTCAGAAACAGCAACAGATTCAACAACAACCTCAACAATGAAAAACACCAAATAATGCATCAACAACCTCAACATTCAAAAACAACAAAAACTTCAACAAAAACCTCAACAATGAAAAACACCGAAAAATTCAACAACAACCTCAACTTACAACAACACCAACAACTTCAACAACCTCAACATTGAAAAACACCAACAATATCAACTGCAACCTCAACTTTGAAAAATAGAAAAATGATCAAAAAAAACCATTAATAACACCAATGAATTCAACAACCTCAACATTGAAAATCAACAACAAATTCAACAACAACCTCAGCAATGAAAAACATCAAAAAATGCAACAACAACCTCAACATTGAAAATCACCAATAAATTCAACAACAACCTATATATTGAAAATCACCAACTAATTTAACAACAACCTCATCAATGAAAAACATCAAACAATTCAACAACAACCTCAACATTCAATAACAGCAACAAATTCAACAACAACCTCATCAATGAAAAACACCAAAAAATTCATCAACAACCTCAACATTCAAAAACAGCAACAAATTCAACAAAAACCTCAACAATTAAAAACACCAAAAAATTCAACAACAACGTCAACTTTGAAAAAAACCAATAAATTCAACAACCTCAATAATGAAAAACACCAACAAATTCAACAAAAACCTCAACCATGAAAAACATCAAATAATGCATCAACAACCTCAACATTCAAAAACAACAAAAAATTCAACAAAAACCTCAACAATGAAAAACTCCGAAAAATTCAACAACAAACTCAACATTGAAAATCACCAACAAATTCAACAACAACATCAACTTTGAAAAACACCAACAAATTCAAAAACCTCAACATGGAAAAACACCAACAAATTCAACCACAACCTCAACATTGAAAATCACCAACAAATTCAACAACAACCTCAACAATGAAAAACACCAACAATTTGAACAAAAACCTCAACAACGAAAATCACCGAAAGATTCATCAACAACCTCAACATTCAAAAGTACCAACAAATTCAACAGAAACCACAACAATGATAAGCACCTAAATACTCAACAACAACCTCATCATTGAAAATCACCAACAAATTCAACAACAACCTCAACAATGAAAAACACCAAATAATGCATCAACAACCTCAACATTCAAAAACAACAAAAACTTCAACAAAAACCTCAACAATGAAAAACACCGAAAAATTCAACAACAACCTCAACTTTCAACAACACCAACAACTTCAACAACCTCAACATTGAAAAACACCAACAATATCAACTGCAACCTCAACTTTGAAAAATAGAAAAATGATCAAAAAAACCATTAATAACACCAAAGAATTCAACAACCTCAACATTGAAAATCACCAACAAATTCAACCACAACCTCAGCAATGAAAAACATCAAAAAATGCAACAACAACCTCAACATTGAAAATCAACAATAAATTCAACAACAACCTATATATTGAAAATCACCAACTAATTTAACAACAACCTCAACAATGAAAAACATCAAACAATTCAACAACAACCTCAACATTCAAAAACAGCAACAAATTCAACAACAACCTCATCAATGAAAAACACCAAAAAATTCATCAACGACCTCAACATTCAAAAACAGCAACAAATTCAACAAAAACCTCAACAATTAATAAGACCAAAAAATTCAACAACAACGTCAACCTTGAAAAATACCAATAAATTCAACAAACTCAACAATGAAAAACACCAACAAATTCAACAACAAACTCAACATTGAAAATCACCAAAAAATTCAACAACAACCTCAACATTGAAAAACTCCAACAATTTCCGCAACAACCTCAACAATGAATAACACCAAAAAATTCAACAACAAACTCAACATTGAAAATCACCAACAAATTCAACAACAACATCAACTTTGAAAAACACCAACAAATTCAAAAACCTCAACATGGAAAAATACCAACAAATTCAACCACAAGCTCAACATTGAAAATCACCAACAAATTCAACAACAACCTCAACAATGAAAAACACCAACAAATTGAACAAAAACCTCAACAACGAAAATCACCGAAAGATTCATCAACAACCTCAACATTCAAAAGTACCAACAAATTCAACAGAAACCACAACAATGATAAACACCTAAAAACTCAACAACAACCTCATCATTGAAAATCACCAACAAATTCAACAACAACCTCAACAATGAAAAACACCAAATAATGCATCAACAACCTCAACATTCAAAAACAACAAAAACTTCAACAAAAACCTCAACAATGAAAAACACCGAAAAATTCAACAACAACCTCAACTTTCAACAACACCAACAACTTCAACAACCTCAACATTGAAAAACACCAACAATATCAACTGCAACCTCAACTTTGAAAAATAGAAAAATGATCAAAAAAAAACCATTAATAACACCAATGAATTCAACAACCTCAACATTGAAAATCACCAACAAATTCAACAACAACCTCAGCAATGAAAAACATCAAAAAATGCAACAACAACCTCAACATTGAAAATCACCAATAAATTCAACAACAACCTATATATTGAAAATCACCAACTAATTTAACAACAACCTCAACAATGAAAAACATCAAACAATTCAACAACAACCTCAACATTCAAAAACAGCAACAAATTCAACAACAATCTCATCAATGAAAAACACCAAAAAATTCATCAACAACCTCAACATTCAAAAACACCAACAAATTCAACAAAAACCTCAACAATTAAAAACACCAAAAAATTCAACAACAACGTCAACTTTGAAAAATACCAATAAATTCAACAACCTCAATAATGAAAAACACCAACAAATTCAACAAAAACCTCAACCATGAAAAACATCAAATAATGCATCAACAACCTCAACATTCAAAAACAACAAAAAATTCAACAAAAACCTCAACAATGAAAAACTCCGAAAAATTCAACAACAAACTCAACATTGAAAATCACCAACAAATTCAACAACAACATCAACTTTGAAAAACACCAACAAATTCAACAACCTCAACATTGCAAAACACCAACAATTTCAACTGCAACCTCAACTTTGAAAAATACAAAAAAGATTTAAAAAAAACCATTGATAACACCAATAATTTCAACAACATCAACTTTGAAAAACACCAACAAATTCAACCACAACCTCAACATTGAAAATCACCAACAAAGTCAACAACAACCTCAACAATGAAAAACACCAACAAATTCAACAAAAACCTCAAAAATGAAAAACACCAAAAATTCAACAACAAACTCAGCTTTGAAAAGCACAAACAAATTCAACAACCTCAACATTGAAAAACCCCAGCAAATTCAACAACAACCTCAACTTTCAAAAATACAATACGGTTCAACGAAATAAAAATTGATAACAACAACAAATTCAACAACAACCTCAATATTGAAAATCACCAACAAATTTAACAACAACCTCAACAATGAAAAACATCAAACAATTCAACAACAACCTCAACATTCAGAAACAGCAACAGATTCAACAACAACCTCAACAATGAAAAACACCAAATAATGCATCAACAACCTCAACATTCAAAAACAACAAAAACTTCAACAAAAACCTCAACAATGAAAAACACCGAAAAATTCAACAACAACCTCAACTTACAACAACACCAACAACTTCAACAACCTCAACATTGAAAAACACCAACAATATCAACTGCAACCTCAACTTTGAAAAATAGAAAAATGATCAAAAAAAACCATTAATAACACCAATGAATTCAACAACCTCAACATTGAAAATCAACAACAAATTCAACAACAACCTCAGCAATGAAAAACATCAAAAAATGCAACAACAACCTCAACATTGAAAATCACCAATAAATTCAACAACAACCTATATATTGAAAATCACCAACTAATTTAACAACAACCTCATCAATGAAAAACATCAAACAATTCAACAACAACCTCAACATTCAATAACAGCAACAAATTCAACAACAACCTCATCAATGAAAAACACCAAAAAATTCATCAACAACCTCAACATTCAAAAACAGCAACAAATTCAACAAAAACCTCAACAATTAAAAACACCAAAAAATTCAACAACAACGTCAACTTTGAAAAAAACCAATAAATTCAACAACCTCAATAATGAAAAACACCAACAAATTCAACAAAAACCTCAACCATGAAAAACATCAAATAATGCATCAACAACCTCAACATTCAAAAACAACAAAAAATTCAACAAAAACCTCAACAATGAAAAACTCCGAAAAATTCAACAACAAACTCAACATTGAAAATCACCAACAAATTCAACAACAACATCAACTTTGAAAAACACCAACAAATTCAAAAACCTCAACATGGAAAAACACCAACAAATTCAACCACAACCTCAACATTGAAAATCACCAACAAATTCAACAACAACCTCAACAATGAAAAACACCAACAATTTGAACAAAAACCTCAACAACGAAAATCACCGAAAGATTCATCAACAACCTCAACATTCAAAAGTACCAACAAATTCAACAGAAACCACAACAATGATAAGCACCTAAATACTCAACAACAACCTCATCATTGAAAATCACCAACAAATTCAACAACAACCTCAACAATGAAAAACACCAAATAATGCATCAACAACCTCAACATTCAAAAACAACAAAAACTTCAACAAAAACCTCAACAATGAAAAACACCGAAAAATTCAACAACAACCTCAACTTTCAACAACACCAACAACTTCAACAACCTCAACATTGAAAAACACCAACAATATCAACTGCAACCTCAACTTTGAAAAATAGAAAAATGATCAAAAAAACCATTAATAACACCAAAGAATTCAACAACCTCAACATTGAAAATCACCAACAAATTCAACCACAACCTCAGCAATGAAAAACATCAAAAAATGCAACAACAACCTCAACATTGAAAATCAACAATAAATTCAACAACAACCTATATATTGAAAATCACCAACTAATTTAACAACAACCTCAACAATGAAAAACATCAAACAATTCAACAACAACCTCAACATTCAAAAACAGCAACAAATTCAACAACAACCTCATCAATGAAAAACACCAAAAAATTCATCAACGACCTCAACATTCAAAAACAGCAACAAATTCAACAAAAACCTCAACAATTAATAAGACCAAAAAATTCAACAACAACGTCAACCTTGAAAAATACCAATAAATTCAACAAACTCAACAATGAAAAACACCAACAAATTCAACAACAAACTCAACATTGAAAATCACCAAAAAATTCAACAACAACCTCAACATTGAAAAACTCCAACAATTTCCGCAACAACCTCAACAATGAATAACACCAAAAAATTCAACAACAAACTCAACATTGAAAATCACCAACAAATTCAACAACAACATCAACTTTGAAAAACACCAACAAATTCAAAAACCTCAACATGGAAAAATACCAACAAATTCAACCACAAGCTCAACATTGAAAATCACCAACAAATTCAACAACAACCTCAACAATGAAAAACACCAACAAATTGAACAAAAACCTCAACAACGAAAATCACCGAAAGATTCATCAACAACCTCAACATTCAAAAGTACCAACAAATTCAACAGAAACCACAACAATGATAAACACCTAAAAACTCAACAACAACCTCATCATTGAAAATCACCAACAAATTCAACAACAACCTCAACAATGAAAAACACCAAATAATGCATCAACAACCTCAACATTCAAAAACAACAAAAACTTCAACAAAAACCTCAACAATGAAAAACACCGAAAAATTCAACAACAACCTCAACTTTCAACAACACCAACAACTTCAACAACCTCAACATTGAAAAACACCAACAATATCAACTGCAACCTCAACTTTGAAAAATAGAAAAATGATCAAAAAAAAACCATTAATAACACCAATGAATTCAACAACCTCAACATTGAAAATCACCAACAAATTCAACAACAACCTCAGCAATGAAAAACATCAAAAAATGCAACAACAACCTCAACATTGAAAATCACCAATAAATTCAACAACAACCTATATATTGAAAATCACCAACTAATTTAACAACAACCTCAACAATGAAAAACATCAAACAATTCAACAACAACCTCAACATTCAAAAACAGCAACAAATTCAACAACAATCTCATCAATGAAAAACACCAAAAAATTCATCAACAACCTCAACATTCAAAAACACCAACAAATTCAACAAAAACCTCAACAATTAAAAACACCAAAAAATTCAACAACAACGTCAACTTTGAAAAATACCAATAAATTCAACAACCTCAATAATGAAAAACACCAACAAATTCAATAAAAACCTCAACCATGAAAAACATCAAATAATGCATCAACAACCTCAACATTCAAAAACAACAAAAAAATTCAACAAAAACCTCAACAATGAAAAACTCCGAAAAATTCAACAACAAACTCAACATTGAAAATCACCAACAAATTCAACAACAACATCAACTTTGAAAAACACCAACAAATTCAAAAACCTCAACATGGAAAAACACCAACAAATTCAACCACAACCTCAACATTGAAAATCACCAACAAATTCAACATCAACCTCATCTATGAAAAATACCTAAAAATTCAACAACAACCTCAACATTGAAAGTCACCAACAAATTCAACAAAAACCTCAACAATGAAAAGCTCCAAATAATGCATCAACAACATCAACATTCAAAAACACCAACAAATTCAACAACCTCAACATTGCAAAACACCAACAATTTCAACTGCAACCTCAACTTTGAAAAATACAAAAAAGATTTAAAAAAAACCATTAATAACACCAATAATTTCAACAACATCAACTTTGAAAAACACCAACAAATTCAACCACAACCTCAACATTGAAAATCACCAACAAAGTCAACAACAACCTCAACAATGAAAAACACCAACAAATTCAACAAAAACCTCAAAAATGAAAAACACCAAAAATTCAACAACAAACTCAGCTTTGAAAAGCACAAACAAATTCAACAACCTCAACATTGAAAAACCCCAGCAAATTCAACAACAACCTCAACTTTCAAAAATACAATAAGGTTCAACAAAATAAAAATTGATAACAACAACAAATTCAACAACAACCTCAATATTGAAAATCACCAACAAATTTAACAACAACCTCAACAATGAAAAACATCAAACAATTCAACAACAACCTCAACATTCAGAAACAGCAACAAATTCAACAACAACCTCATCAATGAAAAACACCAAAAAATTCATCAACAACCTCAACATTCAAAAACAGCAACAAATTCAACAAAAACCTCAACAATTAATAACACCAAAAAATTCAACAACAACGTCAACCTTGAAAAATACCAATAAATTCAACAAACTCAACAATGAAAAACACCAACAAATTCAACAACAAACTCAACATTGAAAATCACCAAAAAATTCAACAACAACCTCAACATTGAAAAACTCCAACAATTTCAGCAACAACCTCAACAATGAATAACACCAAAAAATTCAACAACAAACTCAACATTGAAAATCACCAACAAATTCAACAACAACATCAACTTTGAAAAACACCAACAAATTCAAAAACCTCAACATGGAAAAACACCAACAAATTCAACCACAACCTCAACATTGAAAATCACCAACAAATTCAACAACAACCTCAACAATGAAAAACACCAACAATTTGAACAAAAACCTCAACAACGAAAATCACCGAAAGATTCATCAACAACCTCAACATTCAAAAGTACCAACAAATTCAACAGAAACCACAACAATGATAAGCACCTAAATACTCAACAACAACCTCATCATTGAAAATCACCAACAAATTCAACAACAACCTCAACAATGAAAAACACCAAATAATGCATCAACAACCTCAACATTCAAAAACAACAAAAACTTCAACAAAAACCTCAACAATGAAAAACACCGAAAAATTCAACAACAACCTCAACTTTCAACAACACCAACAACTTCAACAACCTCAACATTGAAAAACACCAACAATATCAACTGCAACCTCAACTTTGAAAAATAGAAAAATGATCAAAAAAACCATTAATAACACCAAAGAATTCAACAACCTCAACATTGAAAATCACCAACAAATTCAACCACAACCTCAGCAATGAAAAACATCAAAAAATGCAACAACAACCTCAACATTGAAAATCACCAATAAATTCAACAACAACCTATATATTGAAAATCACCAACTAATTTAACAACAACCTCAACAATGAAAAACATCAAACAATTCAACAACAACCTCAACATTCAAAAACAGCAACAAATTCAACAACAACCTCATCAATGAAAAACACCAAAAAATTCATCAACGACCTCAACATTCAAAAACAGCAACAAATTCAACAAAAACCTCAACAATTAATAAGACCAAAAAATTCAACAACAACGTCAACCTTGAAAAATACCAATAAATTCAACAAACTCAACAATGTAAAACACCAACAAATTCAACAACAAACTCAACATTGAAAATCACCAAAAAATTCAACAACAACCTCAACATTGAAAAACTCCAACAATTTCAGCAACAACCTCAACAATGAATAACACCAAAAAATTCAACAACAAACTCAACATTGAAAATCACCAACAAATTCAACAACAACATCAACTTTGAAAAACACCAACAAATTCAAAAACCTCAACATGGAAAAATACCAACAAATTCAACCACAAGCTCAACATTGAAAATCACCAACAAATTCAACAACAACCTCAACAATGAAAAACACCAACAAATTGAACAAAAACCTCAACAACGAAAATCACCGAAAGATTCATCAACAACCTCAACATTCAAAAGTACCAACAAATTCAACAGAAACCACAACAATGATAAACACCTAAAAACTCAACAACAACCTCATCATTGAAAATCACCAACAAATTCAACAACAACCTCAACAATGAAAAACACCAAATAATGCATCAACAACCTCAACATTCAAAAACAACAAAAACTTCAACAAAAACCTCAACAATGAAAAACACCGAAAAATTCAACAACAACCTCAACTTTCAACAACACCAACAACTTCAACAACCTCAACATTGAAAAACACCAACAATATCAACTGCAACCTCAACTTTGAAAAATAGAAAAATGATCAAAAAAAAACCATTAATAACACCAATGAATTCAACAACCTCAACATTGAAAATCACCAACAAATTCAACAACAACCTCAGCAATGAAAAACATCAAAAAATGCAACAACAACCTCAACATTGAAAATCACCAATAAATTCAACAACAACCTATATATTGAAAATCACCAACTAATTTAACAACAACCTCAACAATGAAAAACATCAAACAATTCAACAACAACCTCAACATTCAAAAACAGCAACAAATTCAACAACAATCTCATCAATGAAAAACACCAAAAAATTCATCAACAACCTCAACATTCAAAAACACCAACAAATTCAACAAAAACCTCAACAATTAAAAACACCAAAAAATTCAACAACAACGTCAACTTTGAAAAATACCAATAAATTCAACAACCTCAATAATGAAAAACACCAACAAATTCAATAAAAACCTCAACCATGAAAAACATCAAATAATGCATCAACAACCTCAACATTCAAAAACAACAAAAAAATTCAACAAAAACCTCAACAATGAAAAACTCCGAAAAATTCAACAACAAACTCAACATTGAAAATCACCAACAAATTCAACAACAACATCAACTTTGAAAAACACCAACAAATTCAAAAACCTCAACATGGAAAAACACCAACAAATTCAACCACAACCTCAACATTGAAAATCACCAACAAATTCAACATCAACCTCAACTATGAAAAATACCTAAAAATTCAACAACAACCTCAACATTGAAAGTCACCAACAAATTCAACAAAAACCTCAACAATGAAAAGCTCCAAATAATGCATCAACAACCTCAACATTCAAAAACACCAAAAGATTCAACAAAAACCTCAACAATGAAAAACACCGAAAAAATTAAACAACAACCTCAACTTTGAAAAACACCAACAACTTCAACAACCTCAACATTGAAAAACACCAACAAATTCAACTGCAAGCTCAACTTTGAAAAATACAAAAATGATCAAAAAAAACCATTCATAACACCAATGAATTCAACAACCTCAACAGTGAAAATCACCAACAAATTCAACAACAACCTCAACAATGAAAAACACCAACAAATTCAACAAAAACCTCAAGAATGAAAAACACCAAATAATGCATCAACAACCTCAACATTCAAAAACAACAAAAAATTCAACAAAAACCTCAACAATGAAAAACACCGAAAAATTCAACAACAACCTCAACTTTCAACAACACCAACAACTTCACCAACCTCAACATTGAAAACACCAACAATTTCAACTGCAACCTCAACTTTGAAACATAGAAAAATGATAAAAAAAAACCATTGATAACACCAATGAATTCAACAACCTCAACATTGAAAATCAAAAACAAATTCAACAACAACCTCAACTTTGAAAAACACCAACAAATTCAAAAACCTCAACATGGAAAAACAACAACAAATTGAACCAGAACCTCAATATTGAAAATCACCAACAAATTCAACAACAACCTCAACAATGAAAAACACAAACAATTTCAACAAAAACCTCAACAATGAAAAACACCAAAAAATTCATCAACAACCTCAACATTCAAACCCGCTAACAAATTCAACAAAAACCTCAACAATGAAAAACACCAAAAAATTCAACAACAACCTCAACATTGAAAATCACCAACAAATTCAACAAAAACCTCAACAATCAAAAACACCAAAAAATTCAACAACAACCTCAACTTTGAAAAACACCAACAAATTCAACAACCTCAACATTGAAAAACAACAACAATTTCAACTGCAACCTCAACTTTGAAAAATACAAAAAAGATTTAAAAGAACCATTGATAACACCAATAATTTCAACAACATCAACTTTGAAAAACACCAACAAATTCAACCACAACCTCAACATTGAAAATCACCAACAAAGTCAACAACAACCTCAACAATGAAAAACACCAACAAATTCATCAACAACCTCAACATTCAAAAACAGCAACAAATTCAACAAAAACCTCAACAATGAAAAACACCAAAAAATTCAACAACAACGTCAACCTTGAAAAATACCAATATATTCAACAAACTCAACAATGAAAAACACCAAAAAATTCAACAACAACCTCAACATTGAAAAACTCCAACAATTTCAGCAACAACCTCAACAATGAATAACACCAAAAAATTCAACAACAAACTCAACATTGAAAATCACCAACAAATTCAACAACAACATCAACTTTGAAAAACACCAACAAATTCAAAAACCTCAACATGGAAAAATACCAACAAATTCAACCACAAGCTCAACATTGAAAATCACCAACAAATTCAACAACAACCTCAACAATGAAAAACACCAACAAATTGAACAAAAACCTCAACAACGAAAATCACCGAAAGATTCATCAACAACCTCAACATTCAAAAGTACCAACAAATTCAACAGAAACCACAACAATGATAAACACCTAAAAACTCAACAACAACCTCATCATTGAAAATCACCAACAAATTCAACAACAACCTCAACAATGAAAAACACCAAATAATGCATCAACAACCTCAACATTCAAAAACAACAAAAACTTCAACAAAAACCTCAACAATGAAAAACACCGAAAAATTCAACAACAACCTCAACTTTCAACAACACCAACAACTTCAACAACCTCAACATTGAAAAACACCAACAATATCAACTGCAACCTCAACTTTGAAAAATAGAAAAATGATCAAAAAAAAACCATTAATAACACCAATGATTTCAACAACCTCAACATTGAAAATCACCAACAAATTCAACAACAACCTCAGCAATGAAAAACATCAAAAAATGCAACAACAACCTCAACATTGAAAATCACCAATAAATTCAACAACAACCTATATATTGAAAATCACCAACTAATTTAACAACAACCTCAGCAATGAAAAACATCAAACAATTCAACAACAACCTCAACATTCAAAAACAGCAACAAATTCAACAACAACCTCATCAATGAAAAACACCAAAAAATTCATCAACAACCTCAACATTCAAAAACACCAACAAATTCAACAAAAACCTCAACAATTAAAAACACCAAAAAATTCAACAACAACGTCAACTTTGAAAAATACCAATAAATTCAACAACCTCAATAATGAAAAACACCAACAAATTCAATAAAAACCTCAACCATGAAAAACATCAAAAAATGCATCAACAACCTCAACATTCAAAAACAACAAAAAAATTCAACAAAAACCTCAACAATGAAAAATTCCGAAAAATTCAACAACAAACTCAACATTGAAAATCACCAACAAATTCAACAACAACATCAACTTTGAAAAACACCAACAAATTCAAAAACCTCAACATGGAAAAACACCAACAAATTCAACCACAACCTCAACATTGAAAATCACCAACAAATTCAACAACAACCTCAACAATGAAAAATACCTAAAAATTCAACAACAACCTCAACATTGAAAGTCACCAACAAATTCAACAAAAACCTCAACAATGAAAAGCTCCAAATAATGCATCAACAACCTCAACTTTGAAAAACACCAACAACTTCAACAACCTCAACATTGAAAAACACCAACAAATTCAACTGCAAGCTCAACTTTGAAAAATACAAAAATGATCAAAAAAAACCATTCATAACACCAATGAATTCAACAAAAACCTCAAGAATGAAAAACACCAAATAATGCATCAACAACCTCAACATTCAAGAACAACAAAAAATTCAACAAAAACCTCAACAATGAAAAACACCGAAAAATTCAACAACAACCTCAACTTTCAACAACACCAACAACTTCACCAACCTCAACATTGAAAACACCAACAATTTCAACTGCAACCTCAACTTTGAAACATAGAAAAATGATCAAAAAAAACCATTGATAACACCAATGAATTCAACAACCTCAACATTGAAAATCACCAACAAATTCAACAACAACCTCAAATTTGAAAAACACCAACAAATTCAAAAACCTCAACATGGAAAAACAACAACAAATTGAACCAGAACCTCAATATTGAAAATCACCAACAAATTCAACAACAACCTCAACAATGAAAAACACAAACAATTTCAACAAAAACCTCAACAATGAAAAACACCAAAAAATTCAACAACAACCTCAACATTGAAAATCACCAACAAATTCAACAAAAACCTCAACAATCAAAAACACCAAAAAATTCAACAACAACCTCAACTTTGAAAAACACCAACAAATTCAACAACGTCAACATTGGAAAACAACAACAATTTCAACTGCAACCTCAACTTTGAAAAATACAAAAAAGATTTAAAAGAACCATTGATAACACCAATAATTTCAACAACATCAACTTTGAAAAACACCAACAAATTCAACCACAACCTCAACATTGAAAATCACCAACAAAGTCAACAACAACCTCAACAATGAAAAACACCAACAAATTCATCAACAACCTCAACATTCAAAAACAGCAACAAATTCAACAAAAACCTCAACAATTAATAACACCAAAAAATTCAACAACAACGTCAAACTTGAAAAATACCAATAAATTCAATAAACTCAACAATGAAAAACACCAAAAAATTCAACAACAACCTCAACATTGAAAAACTCCAACAATTTCAGCAACAACCTCAACAATGAAAAACACCAAAAAATTCAACAACAAACTCAACATTGAAGATCACCAACAAATTCAACAACAACATCAACTTTGAAAAACACCAACAAATTCAAAAACCTCAACATGGAAAAATACCAACAAATTCAACCACAACCTCAGCATTGAAAATCACCAACAAATTCAACAACAACCTCAACAATGAAAAACACCAACAAATTGAACAAAAACCTCAACAACGAAAATCACCGAAAGATTCATCAACAACCTCAACATTCAAAAGTACCAACAAATTCAACAGAAACCACAACAATGTTAAACACCTAATAACTCAACAACAACCTCATCATTGAAAATCACCAACAAATTCAACAACAACCTCAACAATGAAAAACACCAAATAATGCATCAAAAACCTCAACATTCAAAAACAACAAAAACTTCAACAAAAACCTCAACAATGAAAAACACCGAAAAATTCAACAACAACCTCAACTTTCAACAACACCAACAACTTCAACAACCTCAACATTGAAAAACACCAACAATATCAACTGCAACCTCAACTTTGAAAAATAGAAAAATGATCAAAAAAAACCCATTAATAACACCAATGATTTCAACAACCTCAACATTGAAAATCACCAACAAATTCAACAACAACCTCAGCAATGAAAAACATCAAAAAATGCAACAACAACCTCAACATTGAAAATCACCAATAAATTCAACAACAAACTATATATTGAAAATCACCAACTAATTTAACAACAACCTCAACAATGAAAAACATCAAACAATTCAACAACAACCTCAACATTCAAAAACACCAACAAATTCAACAACAACCTCATCAATGAAAAACACCAAAAAATTCATCAACAACCTCAACATTCAAAAACACCAACAAATTCAACAAAAACCTCAACAATTAAAAACACCAAAAAATTCAACAACAACGTCAACTTTGAAAAATACCAATAAATTCAACAACCTCAATAATGAAAATCACCAACAAATTAAATAAAAACCTCAACCATGAAAAACATCAAATAATGCATCAACAACCTCAACATTCAAAAACAACAAAAAAATTCAACAAAAACCTCAACAATGAAAAACTCCGAAAAATTCAACAACAAACTCAACATTGAAAATCACCAACAAATTCAACAACAACATCAACTTTGAAAAACACCAACAAATTCAAAAACCTCAACATGGAAAAACACCAACAAATTCAACCACAACCTCAGCATTGAAAATCACCAACAAATTCAACAACAACCTCAACAATGAAAAACACCAACAAATTGAACAAAAACCTCAACAACGAAAATCACCGAAAGATTCATCAACAACCTCAACATTCAAAAGTACCAACAAATTCAACAGAAACCACAACAATGTTAAACACCTAATAACTCAACAACAACCTCATCATTGAAAATCACCAACAAATTCAACAACAACCTCAACAATGAAAAACACCAAATAATGCATCAAAAACCTCAACATTCAAAAACAACAAAAACTTCAACAAAAACCTCAACAATGAAAAACACCGAAAAATTCAACAACAACCCCAACTTACAACAACACCAACAACTTCAACAACCTCAACATTGAAAAACACCAACAATATCAACTGCAACCTCAACTTTGAAAAATAGAAAAATGATCAAAAAAAACCATTAATAACACCAATGAATTCAACAACCTCAACATTGAAAATCAACAACAAATTCAACAACAACCTCAGCAATGAAAAACATCAAAAAATGCAACAACAACCTCAACATTGAAAATCACCAATAAATTCAACAACAACCTTTATATTGAAAATCACCAACTAATTTAACAACAACCTCAACAATGAAAAACATCAAACAATTCAACAACAACCTCAACATTCAAAAACAGCAACAAATTCAACAACAACCTCATCAATGAAAAACACCAAAAAATTCATCAACAACCTCAACATTCAAAAACACCAACAAATTCAACAAAAACCTCAACAATTAAAAACACCAAAAAATTCAACAACAACGTCAACTTTGAAAAATACCAATAAATTCAACAACCTCAATAATGAAAAAGAGCAACAAATTCAATAAAAAAATCAACCATGAAAAACATCAAATAATGCATCAACAACCTCAACATTCAAAAACAACAAAAAATTCAACAAAAACCTCAACAATGAAAAACATCGAAAAATTCAACAACAAACTCAACATTGAAAATCACCAACAAATTCAACAACAACATCAACTTTGAAAAACACCAACAAATTCAAAAACCTCAACATGGAAAAACACCAACAAATTCAACCACAACCTCAACATTGAAAATCACCAACAAATTCAACAACAACCTCAACAATGAAAAATACCTAAAAATTCAGCAACAACCTCAACATTGAAAGTCACCAACAAATTCAACAAAAACCTCAACAATGAAAAGCACCAAATAATGCATCAACAACCTCAACATTCAAAAACACCAAAAGATTCAACAAAAACCTCAACAATGTAAAACACCGAAAAAATTAAACAACAACCTCAACTTTGAAAAACACCAACAACTTCAACAACCTCAACATTGAAAAACACCAACAAATTCAACTGCAAGCTCAACTTTGAAAAATACAAAAATGATCAAAAAAAACCATTCATAACACCAATGAATTCAACAACCTCAACATTGAAAATCACCAACAAATTCAACAACAACCTCAACAATGAAAAACACCAACAAATTCAACAAAAACCTCAAGAATGAAAAACACCAAATAATGCATCAACAACCTCAACATTCAAAAACAACAAAAAATTCAACAAAAACCTCAACAATGAAAAACACCGAAAAATTCAACAACAACCTCAACTTTCAACAACACCAACAACTTCACCAACCTCAACATTGAAAACACCAACAATTTCAACTGCAACCTCAACTTTGAAACATAGAAAAATGATCAAAAAAAACCATTGATAACACCAATGAATTCAACAACCTCAACATTGAAAATCACCAACAAATTCAACAACAACCTCAACTTTGAAAAACACCAACAAATTCAAAAACCTCAACATGGAAAAACAACAACAAATTGAACCAGAACCTCAATATTGAAAATCACCAACAAATTCAACAACAACCTCAACAATGAAAAACACAAACAATTTCAACAAAAACCTCAACAATGAAAAACACCAAAAAATTCATCAACAACCTCAACATTCAAAACCGCTAACAAATTCAACAAAAACCTCAACAGTGAAAAACAACAAAAAATTCAACAACAACCTCAACTTTCAAAAATACAAAAAGGTTCAACAAAATAAAAATTGATAACAACAACAAATTCAACAACAACCTCAATATTGAAAATCACCAACAAATTTAACAACAACCTCAACAATGAAAAACATCAAACAATTCAACAACAACCTCAACATTCAGAAACAGCAACAAATTCAACAACAACCTCATCAATGAAAAACACCAAAAAATTCATCAACAACCTCAACATTCAAAAAGAGCAACAAATTCAACAAAAACCTCAACAATTAATAACACCAAAAAATTCAACTACAACGTCAACCTTGAAAAATACCAATAAATTCAACAAACTCAACAATGAAAAACACCAACAAATTCAACAACAAACTCAACATTGAAAATCACCAAAAAATTCAACAACAACCTCAACATTGAAAAACTCCAACAATTTCAGCAACAACCTCAACAATGAATAACACCAAAAAATTCAACAACAAACTCAACATTGAAAATCACCAACAAATTCAACAACAACATCAACTTTGAAAAACACCAACAAATTCAAAAACCTCAACATGGAAAAACACCAACAAATTCAACCACAACCTCAACATTGAAAATCACCAACAAATTCAACAACAACCTCAACAATGAAAAACACCAACAATTTGAACAAAAACCTCAACAACGAAAATCACCGAAAGATTCATCATCAACCTCAACATTCAAAAGTACCAACAAATTCAACAGAAACCACAACAATGATAAGCACCTAAAAACTCAACAACAACCTCATCATTGAAAATCACCAACAAATTCAACAACAACCTCAACAATGAAAAACACCAAATAATGCATCAACAACCTCAACATTCAAAAACAACAAAAACTTCAACAAAAGCTCAACAATGAAAAACACCGAAAAATTCAACAACAACCTCAACTTTCAACAACACCAACAACTTCAACAACCTCAACATTGAAAAACACCAACAATATCAACTGCAACCTCAACTTTGAAAAATAGAAAAATGATCAAAAAAAACCATTATTAACACCAATGAATTCAACATCCTCAACATTGAAAATCACCAACTAATTTAACAACAACCTCAGCAATGAAAAACATCAAACAATTCAACAACAACCTCAACATTCAAAAACAGCAACAAATTCAACAACAACCTCATCAATGAAAAACACCAAAAAATTCATCAACAACCTCAACATTCAAAAACAGCAACAAATTCAACAAAAACCTCAACAATTAATAACACCAAAAAATTCAACAACAACGTCAACCTTGAAAAATACCAATAAATTCAACAAACTCAACAATGAAAAACACCAACAAATTCAACAACAAACTCAACATTGAAAATCACCAAAAAATTCAACAACAACCTCAACATTGAAAAACTCCAACAATTTCAGCAACAACCTCAACAATGAATAACACCAAAAAATTCAACAACAAACTCAACATTGAAAATCACCAACAAATTCAACAACAACATCAACTTTGAAAAACACCAACAAATTCAAAAACCTCAACATGGAAAAATACCAACAAATTCAACCACAACCTCAACATTGAAAATCACCAACAAATTCAACAACAACCTCAACAATGAAAAACACCAACAAATTGAACAAAAACCTCAACAACGAAAATCAACGAATGATTCATCAACAACCTCAACAATGAAAAATACCTAAAAATTCAGCAACAACCTCAACATTGAAAGTCACCAACAAATTCAACAAAAACCTCAACAATGAAAAGCACCAAATAATGCATCAACAACCTCAACATTCAAAAACAGCAAAAGATTCAACAAAAACCTCAACAATGTAAAACACCGAAAAAATTAAACAACAACCTCAACTTTGGAAAACACCAACAACTTCAACAACCTCAACATTGAAAAACACCAACAAATTCAACTGCAAGCTCAACTTTGAAAAATACAAAAATGATCAAATAAAACCATTCATAACACCAATGAATTCAACAACCTCAACATTGAAAATCACCAACAAATTCAACAACAACCTCAACAATGAAAAACACCAACAAATTCAACAAAAACCTCAAGAATGAAAAACACCAAATAATGCATCAACAACCTCAACATTCAAAAACAACAAAAAATTCAACAATAACCTCAACAATGAAAAACACCAAAAAATTCAACAACAAACTCAACATTGAAAAACACCAACAAATTCAACAACAACCTCAACTTTGAAAAACACCAACAAATTCAAAAACCTCAACATGGAAAAACAACAACAAATTGAACCAGAACCTCAATATTGAAAATCAGCAACAAATTCAACAACAACCTCAACAATGAAAAACACAAACAATTTCAACAAAAACCTCAACAATGAAAAACACCAAAAAATTCATCAACAACCTCAACATTCAAAACCGCTAACAAATTGAACAAAAACCTCAACAATGAAAAACAACAAAAAATTCAACAACAACCTCAACATTGAAAATCACCAACAAATTCAACAAAAACTTCAACAATCAAAAACACCAAAAAATTCAACAACAACCTCAACTTGGAAAAACACCAACAAATTCAACAACCTCAACATTGCAAAACACCAACAATTTCAACTGCAACCTCAACTTTGAAAAATACAAAAAAGATTTAAAAAAACCATTGATAACACCAATAATTTCAACAACATCAACTTTGAAAAACACCAACAAATTCAACAACAACCTCAACATTGAAAAACTCCAACAATTTCAGCAACAACCTCAACAATGAATAACACCAAAAAATTCAACAACAAACTCAACATTGAAAATCACCAACAAATTCAACAACAACATCAACTTTGAAAAACACCAACAAATTCAAAAACCTCAACATGGAAAAACACCAACAAATTCAACCACAACCTCAACATTGAAAATCACCAACAAATTCAACAACAACCTCAACAATGAAAAACACCAACAATTTGAACAAAAACCTCAACAACGAAAATCACCGAAAGATTCATCATCAACCTCAACATTCAAAAGTACCAACAAATTCAACAGAAACCACAACAATGATAAGCACCTAAAAACTCAACAACAACCTCATCATTGAAAATCACCAACAAATTCAACAACAACCTCAACAATGAAAAACACCAAATAATGCATCAACAACCTCAACATTCAAAAACAACAAAAACTTCAACAAAAGCTCAACAATGAAAAACACCGAAAAATTCAACAACAACCTCAACTTTCAACAACACCAACAACTTCAACAACCTCAACATTGAAAAACACCAACAATATCAACTGCAACCTCAACTTTGAAAAATAGAAAAATGATCAAAAAAAACCATTATTAACACCAATGAATTCAACATCCTCAACATTGAAAATCACCAACTAATTTAACAACAACCTCAGCAATGAAAAACATCAAACAATTCAACAACAACCTCAACATTCAAAAACAGCAACAAATTCAACAACAACCTCATCAATGAAAAACACCAAAAAATTCATCAACAACCTCAACATTCAAAAACAGCAACAAATTCAACAAAAACCTCAACAATTAATAACACCAAAAAATTCAACAACAACGTCAACCTTGAAAAATACCAATAAATTCAACAAACTCAACAATGAAAAACACCAACAAATTCAACAACAAACTCAACATTGAAAATCACCAAAAAATTCAACAACAACCTCAACATTGAAAAACTCCAACAATTTCAGCAACAACCTCAACAATGAATAACACCAAAAAATTCAACAACAAACTCAACATTGAAAATCACCAACAAATTCAACAACAACATCAACTTTGAAAAACACCAACAAATTCAAAAACCTCAACATGGAAAAATACCAACAAATTCAACCACAACCTCAACATTGAAAATCACCAACAAATTCAACAACAACCTCAACAATGAAAAACACCAACAAATTGAACAAAAACCTCAACAACGAAAATCAACGAATGATTCATCAACAACCTCAACAATGAAAAATACCTAAAAATTCAGCAACAACCTCAACATTGAAAGTCACCAACAAATTCAACAAAAACCTCAACAATGAAAAGCACCAAATAATGCATCAACAACCTCAACATTCAAAAACAGCAAAAGATTCAACAAAAACCTCAACAATGTAAAACACCGAAAAAATTAAACAACAACCTCAACTTTGGAAAACACCAACAACTTCAACAACCTCAACATTGAAAAACACCAACAAATTCAACTGCAAGCTCAACTTTGAAAAATACAAAAATGATCAAATAAAACCATTCATAACACCAATGAATTCAACAACCTCAACATTGAAAATCACCAACAAATTCAACAACAACCTCAACAATGAAAAACACCAACAAATTCAACAAAAACCTCAAGAATGAAAAACACCAAATAATGCATCAACAACCTCAACATTCAAAAACAACAAAAAATTCAACAATAACCTCAACAATGAAAAACACCAAAAAATTCAACAACAAACTCAACATTGAAAAACACCAACAAATTCAACAACAACCTCAACTTTG
Organism: Cetorhinus maximus; assembly: GCF_964194155.1. Lineage (NCBI taxonomy): Eukaryota > Metazoa > Chordata > Chondrichthyes > Lamniformes > Cetorhinidae > Cetorhinus > Cetorhinus maximus. The sequence goes on along the minus strand of NW_027596287.1, from coordinate 245,089 downwards.
AAAAACACCAACAAATTCAAAAACCTCAACATGGAAAAACAACAACAAATTGAACCAGAACCTCAATATTGAAAATCAGCAACAAATTCAACAACAACCTCAACAATGAAAAACACAAACAATTTCAACAAAAACCTCAACAATGAAAAACACCAAAAAATTCATCAACAACCTCAACATTCAAAACCGCTAACAAATTGAACAAAAACCTCAACAATGAAAAACAACAAAAAATTCAACAACAACCTCAACATTGAAAATCACCAACAAATTCAACAAAAACTTCAACAATCAAAAACACCAAAAAATTCAACAACAACCTCAACTTGGAAAAACACCAACAAATTCAACAACCTCAACATTGCAAAACACCAACAATTTCAACTGCAACCTCAACTTTGAAAAATACAAAAAAGATTTAAAAAAACCATTGATAACACCAATAATTTCAACAACATCAACTTTGAAAAACACCAACAAATTCAACCACAACCTCAACATTGAAAATCACCAACAAAGTCAACAACAACCTCAACAATGAAAAACACCAACAAATTCAACAAAAACCTCAAAAATGAAAAACACCAAAAATTCAACAACAAACTCAGCTTTGAAAAGCACAAACAAATTCAACAACCTCAACATTGAAAAACCCCAGCAAATTCAACAACAACCTCAACTTTCAAAAATACAAAAAGGTTCAACAAAATAAAAATTGATAGCAACAACAAATTCAACAACAACCTCAATATTGAAAATCACCAACAAATTTAACAACAACCTCAACAATGAAAAACATCAAACAATTCAACAACAACCTCATCATTCAGAAACAGCAACAAATTCAACAACAACCTCATCAATGAAAAACACCAAAAAATTCATCAACAACCTCAACATTCAAAAACAGCAACAAATTCAACAAAAACCTCAACAATTAAAAACACCAAAAAATTCAACAACAGCGTCAACCTTGAAAAATACCAATAAATTCAACAAACTCAACAATGAAAAACACCAACAAATTCAACAACAAACTCAACATTGAAAATCACCAAAAAATTCAACAACAACCTCAACATTGAAAAACTCCAACAATTTCAGCAACAACCTCAACAATGAATAACACCAAAAAATTCAACAACAAACTCAACATTGAAAATCACCAACAAATTCAACAACAACATCAACTTTGAAAAACACCAACAAATTCAAAAACCTCAACATGGAAAAACACCAACAAATTCAACCACAACCTCAACATTGAAAATCACCAACAAATTCAACAACAACCTCAACAATGAAAAACACCAACAATTTGAACAAAAACCTCAACAACGAAAATCACCGAAAGATTCATCATCAACCTCAACATTCAAAAGTACCAACAAATTCAACAGAAACCACAACAATGATAAGCACCTAAAAACTCAACAACAACCTCATCATTGAAAATCACCAACAAATTCAACAACAACCTCAACAATGAAAAACACCAAATAATGCATCAACAACCTCAACATTCAAAAACAACAAAAACTTCAACAAAAGCTCAACAATGAAAAACACCGAAAAATTCAACAACAACCTCAACTTTCAACAACACCAACAACTTCAACAACCTCAACATTGAAAAACACCAACAATATCAACTGCAACCTCAACTTTGAAAAATAGAAAAATGATCAAAAAAAACCATTATTAACACCAATGAATTCAACATCCTCAACATTGAAAATCACCAACTAATTTAACAACAACCTCAGCAATGAAAAACATCAAACAATTCAACAACAACCTCAACATTCAAAAACAGCAACAAATTCAACAACAACCTCATCAATGAAAAACACCAAAAAATTCATCAACAACCTCAACATTCAAAAACAGCAACAAATTCAACAAAAACCTCAACAATTAATAACACCAAAAAATTCAACAACAACGTCAACCTTGAAAAATACCAATAAATTCAACAAACTCAACAATGAAAAACACCAACAAATTCAACAACAAACTCAACATTGAAAATCACCAAAAAATTCAACAACAACCTCAACATTGAAAAACTCCAACAATTTCAGCAACAACCTCAACAATGAATAACACCAAAAAATTCAACAACAAACTCAACATTGAAAATCACCAACAAATTCAACAACAACATCAACTTTGAAAAACACCAACAAATTCAAAAACCTCAACATGGAAAAATACCAACAAATTCAACCACAACCTCAACATTGAAAATCACCAACAAATTCAACAACAACCTCAACAATGAAAAACACCAACAAATTGAACAAAAACCTCAACAACGAAAATCAACGAATGATTCATCAACAACCTCAACAATGAAAAATACCTAAAAATTCAGCAACAACCTCAACATTGAAAGTCACCAACAAATTCAACAAAAACCTCAACAATGAAAAGCACCAAATAATGCATCAACAACCTCAACATTCAAAAACAGCAAAAGATTCAACAAAAACCTCAACAATGTAAAACACCGAAAAAATTAAACAACAACCTCAACTTTGGAAAACACCAACAACTTCAACAACCTCAACATTGAAAAACACCAACAAATTCAACTGCAAGCTCAACTTTGAAAAATACAAAAATGATCAAATAAAACCATTCATAACACCAATGAATTCAACAACCTCAACATTGAAAATCACCAACAAATTCAACAACAACCTCAACAATGAAAAACACCAACAAATTCAACAAAAACCTCAAGAATGAAAAACACCAAATAATGCATCAACAACCTCAACATTCAAAAACAACAAAAAATTCAACAATAACCTCAACAATGAAAAACACCAAAAAATTCAACAACAAACTCAACATTGAAAAACACCAACAAATTCAACAACAACCTCAACTTTGAAAAACACCAACAAATTCAAAAACCTCAACATGGAAAAACAACAACAAATTGAACCAGAACCTCAATATTGAAAATCAGCAACAAATTCAACAACAACCTCAACAATGAAAAACACAAACAATTTCAACAAAAACCTCAACAATGAAAAACACCAAAAAATTCATCAACAACCTCAACATTCAAAACCGCTAACAAATTGAACAAAAACCTCAACAATGAAAAACAACAAAAAATTCAACAACAACCTCAACATTGAAAATCACCAACAAATTCAACAAAAACTTCAACAATCAAAAACACCAAAAAATTCAACAACAACCTCAACTTGGAAAAACACCAACAAATTCAACAACCTCAACATTGCAAAACACCAACAATTTCAACTGCAACCTCAACTTTGAAAAATACAAAAAAGATTTAAAAAAACCATTGATAACACCAATAATTTCAACAACATCAACTTTGAAAAACACCAACAAATTCAACCACAACCTCAACATTGAAAATCACCAACAAAGTCAACAACAACCTCAACAATGAAAAACACCAACAAATTCAACAAAAACCTCAAAAATGAAAAACACCAAAAATTCAACAACAAACTCAGCTTTGAAAAGCACAAACAAATTCAACAACCTCAACATTGAAAAACCCCAGCAAATTCAACAACAACCTCAACTTTCAAAAATACAAAAAGGTTCAACAAAATAAAAATTGATAGCAACAACAAATTCAACAACAACCTCAATATTGAAAATCACCAACAAATTTAACAACAACCTCAACAATGAAAAATATCAAACAATTCAACAACAACCTCATCATTCAGAAACAGCAACAAATTCAACAACAACCTCATCAATGAAAAACACCAAAAAATTCATCAACAACCTCAACATTCAAAAACAGCAACAAATTCAACAAAAACCTCAACAATTAAAAACACCAAAAAATTCAACAACAGCGTCAACCTTGAAAAATACCAATAAATTCAACAAACTCAACAATGAAAAACACCAACAAATTCAACAACAAACTCAACATTGAAAATCACCAAAAAATTCAACAACAACCTCAACATTGAAAAACTCCAACAATTTCAGCAACAACCTCAACAATGAATAACACCAAAAAATTCAACAACAAACTCAACATTGAAAATCACCAACAAATTCAACAACAACATCAACTTTGAAAAACACCAACAAATTCAAAAACCTCAACATGGAAAAACACCAACAAATTCAACCACAACCTCAACATTGAAAATCACCAACAAATTCATCAACAACCTCAACATTCAAAAACAACAAAAAATTCAACAGTAACCTCTACAATGAAAAACACCGAAAAATTCAACAACAAACTCAACATTGAAAATCACCAACAAATTCAACAACAACATCAACTTTGAAAAACACCAACAAATTCAAAAACCTCAACATGGAAAAACACCAACAAATTCAACCACAACCTCAACATTGAAAATCACCAACAAATTCACAACAACCTCAACAATGAAAAACACCAACAATTTGAACAAAAACCACAACAACGAAAATCACCGAAAGATTCATCATCAACCTCAACATTCAAAAGTACCAACAAATTCAACAGAAACCACAACAATGATAAGCACCTAAAAACTCAACAACAACCTCATCATTGAAAATCACCAACAAATTCAACAACAACCTCAACATTGAAAAACACCAAATAATGCATCAACAACCTCAACATTCAAAAACAACAAAAACTTCAACAAAAACCTCAACAATGAAAAACACCGAAAAATTCAACAACAACCTCAACTTTCAACAACACCAACAACTACAACAACCTCAACATTGAAAAACACCAACAATATCAACTGCAACCTCAACTTTGAAAAATAGAAAAATGATCAAAAAAAACCATTAATAACACCAATGAATTCAACAACCTCAACATTGAAAATCACCAACTAATTTAACAACAACCTCAACAATGAAAAACATCAAACAATTCAACAACAACCTCAACATTCAAAAACAGCAACAAATTCAACAACAACCTCATCAATGAAAATCACCAAAAAATTCATCAACAACCTCAACATTCAAAAACAGCAACAAATTCAACAAAAACCTCAACAATTAATAACACCAAAAAATTCAACAACAACGTCAACCTTGAAAAATACCAATAAATTCAACAAACTCAACATTGAAAAACACCAACAAATTCAACAACAAACTCAACATTGAAAATCACCAAAAAATTCAACAACAACCTCAACATTGAAAAACACCAACAAATTCAAAAACCTCAACATGGAAAAATACCAACAAATTCAACCACAACCTCAACATTGAAAATCACCAACAAATTCAACAACAAACTCAACAATGAAAAACACCAACAAATTGAACAAAAACCTCAACAACGAAAATCTCCGAATGATTCATCAACAACCTCAACATTCAAAAGTACCAACAAATTCAACAGAAACCACAACAATGATAAACACCTAAAAACTCAACAACAACCTCATCATTGAAAATCACCAACAAATTCAACAACAACCTCAACAATGAAAAACACCAAATAATGCATCAACAACCTCAACATTCAAAAACAACAAAAACTTCAACAAAAACCTCAACAATGAAAAACACCGAAAAATTCAACAACAACCTCAACTTTCAACAACACCAACAACTTCAACAACCTCAACATTGAAAAACACCAACAATATCAACTGCAACCTCAACTTTGAAAAATAGAAAAATGATCAAAAGAAACCATTAATAACACCAATGAATTCAACAACCTCAACATTGAAAATCACCAACTAATTTAACAACAACCTCAACAATGAAAAACATCAAACAATTCAACAACAACCTCAAAATTCAAAAACAGCAACAAATTCAACAACAACCTCATCAATGAAAAACACCAAAAAATTCATCAACAACCTCAACATTCAAAAACAGCAACAAATTCAACAAAAACCTCAACAATTAATAACACCAAAAAATTCAACAACAACGTCAAACTTGAAAAATAACAATAAATTCAACAAACTCAACAATGAAAAACACCAACAAATTCAACAACAAACTCAACATTGAAAATCACCAAAAAATTCAACAACAACCTCAACATTGAAAAACTCCAACAATTTCAGCAACAACCTCAACAATGAATAACACCAAAAAATTCAACAACAAACTCAACATTGAAAATCACCAACAAATTCAACAACAACATCAACTTTGAAAAACACCAACAAATTCAAAAACCTCAACATGGAAAAATACCAACAAATTCAACCACAACCTCAACATTGAAAATCACCAACAAATTCAACAACAACCTCAACAATGAAAAACACCAACAAATTGAACAAAAACCTCAACAACGAAAATCAACGAATGATTCATCAACAACCTCAACAATGAAAAATACCTAAAAATTCAGCAACAACCTCAACATTGAAAGTCACCAACAAATTCAACAAAAACCTCAACAATGAAAAGCACCAAATAATGCATCAACAACCTCAACATTCAAAAACACCAAAAGATTCAACAATAACCTCAACAATGTAAAACACCGAAAAAATTAAACAACAACCTCAACTTTGAAAAACACCAACAACTTCAACAACCTCAACATTGAAAAACACCAACAAATTCAACTGCAAGCTCAACTTTGAAAAATACAAAAATGATCAAATAAAACCATTCATAACACCAATGAATTCAACAACCTCAACATTGAAAATCACCAACAAATTCAACAACAACCTCAACAATGAAAAACACCAACAAATTCAACAAAAACCTCAAGAATGAAAAACACCAAATAATGCATCAACAACCTCAACATTCAAAAACAACAAAAAATTCAACAAAAACCTCAACAATGAAAAACACCGAAAAATTCAACAACAACCTCAACTTTCAACAACACCAACAACTTCACCAACCTCAACATTGAAAACACCAACAATTTCAACTGCAACCTCAACTTTGAAACATAGAAACATGATCAAAAGAAACCATTGATAACACCAATGAATTCAATAACCTCAACATTGAAAATCACCAACAAATTCAACAACAACCTCAACTTTGAAAAACACCAACAAATTCAAAAACCTCAACATGGAAAAACAACAACAAATTGAACCAGAACCTCAATATTGAAAATCACCAACAAATTCAACAACAACCTCAACAATGAAAAACACAAACAATTTCAACAAAAACCTCAACAATGAAAAACACCAAAAAATTCATCAACAACCTCAACATTCAAAACCGCTAACAAATTCAACAAAAACCTCAACAATGAAAAACACCAAAAAATTCAACAACAGCCTCAACATTGAAAATCACCAACAAATTCAACAAAAACTTCAACAATCAAAAACACCAAAAAATTCAACAACAACCTAAACTTGGAAAAACACCAACAAATTCAACAACCTCAACATTGCAAAACACCAACAATTTCAACTGCAACCTCAACTTTGAAAAATACAAAAAAGATTTAAAAAAAACCATTGATAACACCAATAATTTCAACAACATCAACTTTGAAAAACACCAACAAATTCAACCACAACCTCAACATTGAAAATCACCAACTAATTTAACAACAACCTCAACAATGAAAAACATCAAACAATTCAACAACAACCTCAACATTCAAAAACAGCAACAAATTCAACAACAACCTCATCAATGAAAAACACCAAAAAATTCATCAACAACCTGAACATTCAAAAACAGCAACAAATTCAACAAAAACCTCAACAATTAATAACACCAAAAAATTCAACAACAACGTCAAACTTGAAAAATACCAATAAATTCAACAAACTCAACAATGAAAAACACCAACAAATTCAACAACAAACTCAACATTGAAAATCACCAAAAAATTCAACAACAACCTCAACATTGAAAAACTCCAACAATTTCAGCAACAACCTCAACAATGAATAACACCAAAAAATTCAACAACAAACTCAACATTGAAAATCACCAACAAATTCAACAACAACATCAACTTTGAAAAACACCAACAAATTCAAAAACCTCAACATGGAAAAATACCAGCAAATTCAACCACAACCTCAACATTGAAAATCACCAACAAATTCAAAAACAACCTCAACAATGAAAAACACCAACAAATTGAACAAAAACCTCAACAACGAAAATCAACGAATGATTCATCAACAACCTCAACAATGAAAAATACCTAAAAATTCAGCAACAACCTCAACATTGAAAGTCACCAACAAATTCAACAAAAACCTCAACAATGAAAAGCACCAAATAATGCATCAACAACCTCAACATTCAAAAACACCAAAAGATTCAACAAAAACCTCAACAATGTAAAACACCGAAAAAATTAAACAACAACCTCAACTTTGAAAAACACCAACAACTTCAACAACCTCAACATTGAAAAACACCAACAAATTCAACTGCAAGCTCAACTTTGAAAAATACAAAAATGATCAAATAAAACCATTCATAACACCAATGAATTCAACAACCTCAACATTGAAAATCACCAACAAATTCAACAACAACCTCAACAATGAAAAACACCAACAAATTCAACAAAAACCTCAAGAATGAAAAACACCAAATAATGCATCAACAACCTCAACATTCAAAAACAACAAAAAATTCAACAAAAACCTCAACAATGAAAAACACCGAAAAATTCAACAACAACCTCAACTTTCAACAACACCAACAACTTCACCAACCTCAACATTGAAAACACCAACAATTTCAACTGCAACCTCAACTTTGAAACATAGAAAAATGATCAAAAAAAACCATTGATAACACCAATGAATTCAATAACCTCAACATTGAAAATCACCAACAAATTCAACAACAACCTCAACTTTGAAAAACACCAACAAATTCAAAAACCTCAACATGGAAAAACAACAACAAATTGAACCAGAACCTCAATATTGAAAATCACCAACAAATTCAACAACAACCTCAACAATGAAAAACACAAACAATTTCAACAAAAACCTCAACAATGAAAAACACCAAAAAATTCATCAACAACCTCAACATTCAAAATCGCTAACAACTTCAACAAAAACCTCAACAATGAAAAACACCAAAAAATTCAACAACAACCTCAACATTGAAAATCACCAACAAATTCAACAAAAACTTCAACAATCAAAAACACCAAAAAATTCAACAACAACCTCAACTTTGAAAAACACCAACAAATTCAACAACCTCAACATTGCAAAACACCAACAATTTCAACTGCAACCTCAACTTTGAAAAATACAAAAAAGATTTAAAAAAACCATTGATAACACCAATAATTTCAACAACATCAACTTTGAAAAACACCAACAAATTCAACCACAACCTCAACATTGAAAATCACCAACAAAGTCAACAACAACCTCAACAATGAAAAACACCAATAAATTCAACAAAAACCTCAACAATGAAAAACACCAAAAATTCAACAACAAACTCAGCTTTGAAAAGCACAAACAAATTCAACAACCTCAACATTGAAAAACCCCAGCAAATTCAACAACAACCTCAACTTTCAAAAATACAAAAAGGTTCAACAAAATAAAAATTGATAACAACAACAAATTCAACAAAAACCTCAATATTGAAAATCACCAACAAATTTAACAACAACCTCAACAATGAAAAACATCAAACAATTCAACAACAACCTCAACATTCAGAAACAGCAACAAATTCAACAACAACCTCATCAATGAAAAACACCAAAAAATTCATCAACAACCTCAACATTCAAATACAGCAACAAATTCAACAAAAACCTCAACAATTAATAACACCAAAAAATTCAACTACAACGTCAACCTTGAAAAATACCAATAAATTCAACAAACTCAACAATGAAAAACACCAACGAATTCAACAACAAACTCAACATTGAAAATCACCAAAAAATTCAACAACAACCTCAACATTGAAAAACTCCAACAAATTCAACAACAACATCAACTTTGAAAAACACCAACAAATTCAAAAACCACAACATGGAAAAACACCAACAAATTCAACCACAACCTCAACATTGAAAATCACCAACAAATTCATCAACAACCTCAACATTCAAAAACAACAAAAAATTCAACAATAACCTCAACAATGAAAAACACCGAAAAATTCAACAACAAACTCAACATTGAAAATCACCAACAAATTCAACAACAACATCAACTTTGAAAAACACCAACAAATTCAAAAACCTCAAGATGGAAAAACACCAACAAATTCAACCACAACCTCAACATTGAAAATCACCAACAAATTCAACAACAACCTCAACAATGAAAAACACCAACAATTTGAACAAAAACCTCAACAACGAAAATCACCGAAAGATTCATCATCAACCTCAACATTCAAAAGTACCAACAAATTCAACAGAAAACAAAACAATGATAAGCACCTAAAAACTCAACAACAACCTCATCATTGAAAATCACCAACAAATTCAACAACAACCTCAACATTGAAAAACACCAAATAATGCATCAACAACCTCAACATTCAAAAACAACAAAAACTTCAACAAAAACCTCAACAATGAAAAACACCGAAAAATTCAACAACAACCTCAACTTTCAACAACACCAACAACTTCAACAACCTCAACATTGAAAAACACCAACAATATCAACTGCAACCTCAACTTTGAAAAATAGAAAAATGATCAAAAAAAACCATTAATAACACCAATGAATTCAACAACCTCAACATTGAAAATCACCAACTAATTTAACAACAACCTCAACAATGAAAAACATCAAACAATTCAACAACAACCTCAACATTCAAAAACAGCAACAAATTCAACAAAAACCTCAACAATTAATAACACCAATAAATTCAACAACAACGTCAACCTTGAAAAATACCATTAAATTCAACAAACTCAACAATGAAAAACACCAACAAATTCAACAACAAACTCAACATTGAAAATCACCAAAAAATTCAACAACAACCTCAACATTGAAAAACTCCAACAATTTCAGCAACAACCTCAACAATGAATAACACCAAAAAATTCAACAACAAACTCAACATTGAAAATCACCAACAAATTCAACAACAACATCAACTTTGAAAAACACCAACAAATTCAAAAACCTCAACATGGAAAAATACCAACAAATTCAACCACAACCTCAACATTGAAAATCACCAACAAATTCAACAACAACCTCAACAATGAAAAACACCAACAAATTGAACAAAAACCTCAACAACGAAAATCAACGAATGATTCATCAACAACCTCAACAATGAAAAATACCTAAAAATTCAGCAACAACCTCAACATTGAAAGTCACCAACAAATTCAACAAAAACCTCAACAATGAAAAGCTCCAAATAATGCATCAACAACCTCAACATTCAAAAACACCAAAAGATTCAACAAAAACCTCAACAATGTAAAACACCGAAAAAATTAAACAACAACCTCAACTTTGAAAAACACCAACAACTTCAACAACCTCAACATTGAAAAACACCAACAAATTCAACTGCAAGCTCAACTTTGAAAAATACAAAAATGATCAAATAAAACCATTCATAACACCAATGAATTCAACAACCTCAACATTGAAAATCACCAACAAATTCAACAACAACCTCAACAATGAAAAACACCAACAAATTCAACAAAAACCTCAAGAATGAAAAACACCAAATAATGCATCAACAACCTCAACATTCAAAAACAACAAAAAATTCAACAAAAACCTCAACAATGAAAAACACCGAAAAATTCAACAACAACCTCAACTTTCAACAACACCAACAACTTCACCAACCTCAACATTGAAAACACCAACAATTTCAACTGCAACCTCAACTTTGAAACATAGAAAAATGATCAAAAAAAACCATTGATAACACCAATGAAATCAATAACCTCAACATTGAAAATCACCAACAAATTCAACAACAACCTCAACTTTGAAAAACACCAACAAATTCAAAAACCTCAACATGGAAAAACAACAACAAATTGAACCAGAACCTCAATATTGAAAATCACCAACAAATTCAACAACAACCTCAACAATGAAAAACACAAACAATTTCAACAAAAACCTCAACAATGAAAAACACCAAAAAATTCATCAACAACCTCAACATTCAAAACAGCTAACAAATTCAACAAAAACCTCAACAATGAAAAACACCAAAAAATTCAACAACCTCAACATTGCAAAACACCAACAATATCAACTGCAACCTCAACTTTGAAAAATACAAAAAAGATTTAAAAAAACCATTGATAACACCAATAATTTCAACAACATCAACTTTGAAAAACACCAACAAATTCAACCACAACCTCAACATTGAAAATCACCAACAAAGTCAACAACAACCTCAACAATGAAAAACACCAACAAATTCAACAAAAACCTCAACAATGAAAAACACCAGAAATTCAACAACAAACTCAGCTTTGAAAAGCACAAACAAATTCAACAACCTCAACATTGAAAAACCCCAGCAAATTCAACAACAACCTCAACTTTCAAAAATACAAAAAGGTTCAACAAAATAAAAATTGATAACAACAACAAATTCAACAACAACCTCAATATTGAAAATCACCAACAAAATTAACAACAACCTCAACAATGAAAAACATCAAACAATTCAACAACAACCTCAACATTCAGAAACAGCAGCAAATTCAACAACAACCTCATCAATGAAAAACACCAAAAAATTCATCAACAACCTCAACATTCAAAAACAGCAACAAATTCAACAAAAACCTCAACAATTAATAACACCAAAAAATTCAACTACAACGTCAACCTTGAAAAATACCAATAAATTCAACAAACTCAACAATGAAAAACACCAACAAATTCAACAACAAAGTCAACATTGAAAATCTCCAAAAAATTCAACAACAACCTCAACATTGAAAAACTCCAACAATTTCAGCAACAACCTCAACAATGAATAACACCAAAAAATTCAACAACAAACTCAACATTGAAAATCACCAACAAATTCAACAACAACATCAACTTTGAAAAACACCAACAAATTCAAAAACCACAACATGGAAAAACACCAACAAATTCAACCACAACCTCAACATTGAAAATCACCAACAAATTCATCAACAACCTCAACATTCAAAAACAACAAAAAATTCAACAATAACCTCAACAATGAAAAACACCGAAAAATTCAACAACAAACTCAACATTGAAAATCACCAACAAATTCAACAACAACATCAACTTTGAAAAACACCAACAAATTCAAAAACCTCAAGATGGAAAAACACCAACAAATTCAACCACAACCTCAACATTGAAAATCACCAACAAATTCAACAACAACCTCAACAATGAAAAATACCTAAAAATTCAGCAACAACATCAACATTGAAAGTCACCAACAAATTCAACAAAAACCTCAACAATGAAAAGCACCAAATAATGCATCAACAACCTCAACATTCAAAAACACCAAAAGATTCAACAAAAACCTCAACAATGTAAAACACCGAAAAAATTAAACAACAACCTCAACTTTGAAAAACACCAACAACTTCAACAACCTCAACATTGAAAAACACCAACAAATTCAACTGCAAGCTCAACTTTGAAAAATACAAAAATGATCAAAAAAAACCATTCATAACACCAATGAATTCAACAACCTCAACATTGAAAATCACCAACAAATTCAACAACAACCTCAACAATGAAAAACACCAACAAATTCAACAAAAACCTCAAGAATGAAAAACACCAAATAATGCATCAACAACCTCAACATTCAAAAACAACAAAAAATTCAACAAAAACCTCAACAATGAAAAACACCGAAAAATTCAACAACAACCTCAACTTTCAACAACACCAACAACTTCACCAACCTCAACATTGAAAACACCAACAATTTCAACTGCAACCTCAACTTTGAAACATAGAAAAATGATCAAAAAAAACCATTGATAACACCAATGAATTCAACAACCTCAACATTGAAAATCACCAACAAATTCAACAACAACCTCAACTTTGAAAAACACCAACAAATTCAAAAACCTCAACATGGAAAAACAACAACAAATTGAACCAGAACCTCAATATTGAAAATCACCAACAAATTCAACAACAACCTCAACAATGAAAAACACAAACAATTTCAACAAAAACCTCAACAATGAAAAACACCAAAAAATTCATCAACAACCTCAACATTCAAAACCGCTAACAAATTCAACAAAAACCTCAACAATGAAAAACAACAAAAAATTCAACAACAACCTCAACATTGAAAATCACCAACAAATTCAACAAAAACTTCAACAATCAAAAACACCAAAAAATTCAACAACAACCTCAACTTTGAAAAACACCAACAAATTCAACAACCTCAACATTGCAAAACACCAACAATTTCAACTGCAACCTCAACTTTGAAAAATACAAAAAAGATTTAAAAAAACCATTGATAACACCAATAATTTCAACAACATCAACTTTGAAAAACACCAACAAATTCAACCACAACCTCAACATTGAAAATCACCAACAAAGTCAACAACAACCTCAACAATGAAAAACACCAATAAATTCAATAAAAACCTCAACAATGAAAAACACCAATAATTCAACAACAAACTCAGCTTTGAAAAGCACAAACAAATTCAACAACCTCAACATTGAAAAACCCCATCAAATTCAACGACAACCTCAACTTTCAAAAATACAAAAAGGTTCAACAAAATAAAAATTGATAACAACAACAAATTCAACAACAACCTCAATATTGAAAATCACCAACAAATTTAACAACAACCTCAACAATGAAAAACATCAAACAATTCAACAACAACCTCAACATTCAGAAACAGCAACAAATTCAACAACAACCTCATCAATGAAAAACACCAAAAAATTCATCAACAACCTCAACATTCAAAAACAGCAACAAATTCAACAAAAACCTCAACAATTAATAACACCAAAAAATTCAACTACAACGTCAACCTTGAAAAATACCAATAAATTCAACAAACTCAACAATGAAAAACACCAACAAATTCAACAACAAACTCAACATTGAAAATCACCAAAAAATTCAACAACAACCTCAACATTGAAAAACTCCAACAATTTCAGCAACAACCTCAACAATGAATAACACCAAAAAATTCAACAACAAACTCAACATTGAAAATCACCAACAAATTCAACAACAACATCAACTTTGAAAAACACCAACAAATTCAAAAACCACAACATGGAAAAACACCAACAAATTCAACCACAACCTCAACATTGAAAATCACCAACAAATTCATCAACAACCTCAACATTCAAAAACAACAAAAAATTCAACAATAACCTCAACAATGAAAAACACCGAAAAATTCAACAACAAACTCAACATTGAAAATCACCAACAAATTCAACAACAACATCAACTTTGAAAAACACCAACAAATTCAAAAACCTCAAGATGGAAAAACACCAACAAATTCAACCACAACCTCAACATTGAAAATCACCAACAAATTCAACAACAACCTCAACAATGAAAAACACCAACAATTTGAACAAAATCCTCAACAACGAAAATCACCGAAAGATTCATCATCAACCTCAACATTCAAAAGTACCAACAAATTCAACAGAAACCACAACAATGATAAGCACCTAAAAACTCAACAACAACCTCATCATTGAAAATCACCAACAAATTCAACAACAACCTCAACATTGAAAAACACCAAATAATGCATCAACAACCTCAACATTCAAAAACAACAAAAACTTCAACAAAAACCTCAACAATGAAAAACACCGAAAAATTCAACAACAACCTCAACTTTCAACAACACCAACAACTTCAACAACCTCAACATTGAAAAACACCAACAATATCAAATGCAACCTCAACTTTGAAAAATAGAAAAATGATCAAAAAAAACCATTAATAACACCAATGAATTCAACAACCTCAACATTGAAAATCACCAACTAATTTAACAACAACCTCATCAATTAAAAACATCAAACAATTCAACAACAACCTCAACATTCAAAAACAGCAACAAATTCAACAAAAACCTCAACAATTAATAACACCAATAAATTCAACAACAACGTCAACCTTGAAAAATACCATTAAATTCAACAAACTCAACAATGAAAAACACCAACAAATTCAACAACAAACTCAACATTGAAAATCACCAAAAAATTCAACAACAACCTCAACATTGAAAAACTCCAACAATTTCAGCAACAACCTCAACAATGAATAACACCAAAAAATTCAACAACAAACTCAACATTGAAAATCACCAACAAATTCAACAACAACATCAACTTTGAAAAACACCAACAAATTCAAAAACCACAACATGGAAAAATACCAACAAATTCAACCACAACCTCAACATTGAAAATCACCAACAAATTCAACAACAACCTCAACAATGAAAAACACCAACAAATTGAACAAAAACCTCAACAACGAAAATCAACGAATGATTCATCAACAACCTCAACAATGAAAAATACCTAAAAATTCAGCAACAACCTCAACATTGAAAGTCACCAACAAATTCAACAAAAACCTCAACAATGAAAAGCACCAAATAATGCATCAACAACCTCAACATTCAAAAACACCAAAAGATTCAACAAAAACCTCAACAATGTAAAACACCGAAAAAATTAAACAACAACCTCAACTTTGAAAAACACCAACAACTTCAACAACCTCAACATTGAAAAACACCAACAAATTCAACTGCAAGCTCAACTTTGAAAAATACAAAAATGATCAAATAAAACCATTCATAACACCAATGAATTCAACAACCTCAACATTGAAAATCACCAACAAATTCAACAACAACCTCAACAATGAAAAACACCAACAAATTCAACAAAAACCTCAAGAATGAAAAACACCAAATAATGCATCAACAACCTCAACATTCAAAAACAACAAAAAATTCAACAAAAACCTCAACAATGAAAAACACCGAAAAATTCAACAACAACCTCAACTTTCAACAACACCAACAACTTCACCAACCTCAACATTGAAAACACCAACAATTTCAACTGCAACCTCAACTTTGAAACATAGAAAAATGATCAAAAAAAACCATTGATAACACCAATGAATTCAATAACCTCAACATTGAAAATCACCAACAAATTCAACAACAACCTCAACTTTGAAAAACACCAACAAATTCAAAAACCTCAACATGGAAAAACAACAACAAATTGAACCAGAACCTCAATATTGAAAATCACCAACAAATTCAACAACAACCTCAACAATGAAAAACACAAACAATTTCAACAAAAACCTCAACAATGAAAAACACCAAAAAATTCAACAACAACCTCAACATTCAAAACCGCTAACAAATTCAACAAAAACCTCAACAATGAAAAACACCAAAAAATTCAACAACAACCTCAACATTGAAAATCACCAACAAATTCAACAAAAACTTCAACAATCAAAAACACCAAAAATTCAACAACAAACTCAGCTTTGAAAAGCACAAACAAATTCAACAACCTCAACATTGAAAAACCCCAGCAAATTCAACAACAACCTCAACTTTCAAAAATACAAAAAGGTTCAACAAAATAAAAATTGATAACAACAACAAATTCAACAACAACCTCAATATTGAAAATCACCAACAAATTTAACAACAACCTCAACAATGAAAAACATCAAACAATTCAACAACAACCTCAACATTCAGAAACAGCAACAAATTCAACAACAACCTCATCAATGAAAAACACCAAAAAATTCATCAACAACCTCAACATTCAAAAACAGCAACAAATTCAACAAAAACCTCAACAATTAATAACACCAAAAAATTCAACTACAACGTCAACCTTGAAAAATACCAATAAATTCAACATACTCAACAATGAAAAACACCAACAAATTCAACAACAAACTCAACATTGAAAATAACCAAAAAATTCAACAACAACCTCAACATTGAAAAACTCCAACAATTTCAGCAACAACCTCAACAATGAATAAAACCAAAAAATTCAACAACAAACTCAACATTGAAAATCACCAACAAATTCAACAACAACATCAACTTTGAAAAACACCAACAAATTCAAAAACCTCAACATGGAAAAACACCAACAAATTCAACCACAACCTCAACATTGAAAATCACCAACAAATTCATCAACAACCTCAACATTCAAAAACAACAAAAAATTCAACAATAACCTCAACAATGAAAAACACCGAAAAATTCAACAACAAACTCAACATTGAAAATCACCAACAAATTCAACAACAACATCAACTTTGAAAAACACCAACAAATTCAACCACAACCTCAACATTGAAAATCACCAACAAATTCAACAACAACCTCAACAATGAAAAACACCAACAATTTGAACAAAAACCTCAACAACGAAAATCACCGAAAGATTCATCATCAACCTCAACATTCAAAAGTACCAACAAATTCAACAGAAATCACAACAATGATAAGCACCTAAAAACTCAACAACAACCTCATCATTGAAAATCACCAACAAATTCAACAACACCCTCAACATTGAAAAACACCAAATAATGCATCAACAACCTCAACATTCAAAAACAACAAAAACTTCAACAAAAACCTCAACAATGAAAAACACCGAAAAATTCAACAACAACCTCAACTTTCAACAACACCAACAACTTCAACAACCTCAACATTGAAAAACACCAACAATATCAACTGCAACCTCAACTTTGAAAAATAGAAAAATGATCAAAAAAAACCATTAATAACACCAATGAATTCAACAACCTCAACATTGAAAATCACCAACTAATTTAACAACAACCTCAACAATGAAAAACATCAAACAATTCAACAACAACCTCAACATTCAAAAACAGCAACAAATTCAACAACAACCTCATCAATGAAAATCACCAAAAAATTCATCAACAACCTCAACATTCAAAAACAGCAACAAATTCAACAAAAACCTCAACAATTAATAACACCAAAAAATTCAACAACAACGTCAACCTTGAAAAATACCATTAAATTCAACAAACTCAACAATGAAAAACACCAACAAATTCAACAACGAACTCAACATTGAAAATCACCAAAAAATTCAACAACAACCTCAACATTGAAAAACTCCAACAATTTCAGCAACAACCTCAACAATGAATAACACCAAAAAATTCAACAACAAACTCAACATTGAAAATCACCAACAAATTCAACAACAACATCAACTTTGAAAAACACCAACAAATTCAAAAACCTCAACATGGAAAAATACCAACAAATTCAACCACAAGCTCAACATTGAAAATCACCAACAAATTCAACAACAACCTCAACAATGAAAAACACCAACAAATTGAACAAAAACCTCAACAACGAAAATCACCGAATGATTCATCAACAACCTCAACATTCAAAAGTACCAACAAATTCAACAGAAACCACAACAATGATAAACACCTAAAAACTCAACAACAACCTCATCATTGAAAATCACCAACAAATTCAACAACAACCTCAACAATGAAAAACACCAAATAATGCATCAACAACCTCAACATTCAAAAACAACAAAAACTTCAACAAAAACCTCAACAATGAAAAACACCGAAAAATTCAACAACAACCTCAACTTTCAACAACACCAACAACTTCAACAACCTCAACATTGAAAAACACCAACAATATCAACTGCAACCTCAACTTTGAAAAATAGAAAAATGATAAAAAAAAACCATTAATAACACGAATGAATTCAACAACCTCAACATTGAAAATCACCAACAAATTCAACCACAATCTCAGCAATGGAAAACATCAAAAAATGCAACAACAACCTCAGCATTGAAAATCACCAATAAATTCAACAACAACCTATATATTGAAAATCACCAACTAATTTCACAACAACCTCAACAATGAAAAACATCAAACAATTCAACAACAACCTCAACATTCAAAAACACCAACAAATTCAACAAAAACCTCATCAATGAAAAACACCAAAAAATTCATCAACAACCTCAACATTCAAAAACAGCAACAAATTCAACAAAACCTCAACAATTAAAAACACCAAAAAATTCAACAACAACGTCAACTTTGAAAAATACCAATAAATTCAACAACCTCAATAATGAAAAAGAGCAACAAATTCAATAAAAAAATCAACCATGAAAAACATCAAATAATGCATCAACAACCTCAACATTCAAAAACAACAAAAAATTCAACAAAAACCTCAACAATGAAAAACATCGAAAAATTCAACAACAAACTCAACATTGAAAATCACCAACAAATTGAACAACAACATCAACTTTGAAAAACACCAACAAATTCAAAAACCTCAACATGGAAAAACACCAACAAATTCAACCACAATCTCAACATTGAAAATCACCAACAAATTCAACAACAACCTCAACAATGAAAAATATCTAAAAATTCAACAACAACCTCAACATTGAAAGACACCAACAAATTCATCAAAAACCTCAACAATGAAAAGCACCAAATAATGCATCAACAACCTCAACATTCAAAAACACCAAAAGATTCAACAAAAACCTCAACAATGAAAAACACCGAAAAAATTAAACAACAACCTCAACTTTGAATAACACCAACAACTTCAACAACCTCAACATTGAAAAACACCAACAAATTCATTTCCAAGCTCAACTTTGAAAAATACAAAAATGATCAAAAAAAACCATTCATAACACCAATGAATTCAACAACCTCAACATTGAAAATCACCAACAAATTCAACAACAACCTCAACAATGAAAAACACCAACAAATTCAACAAAAACCTCAAGTATGAAAAACACCAAATAATGCATCAACAACCTCAACATTCAAAAACAACAAAATATTCAACAAAAACCTCAACAATGAAAAACACCGAAAAATTCAACAACAACCTCAACTTTCAACAACACCAACAACTTCACCAACCTCAACATTGAAAACGCCAACAATTTCAACTGCAACCTCAACTTTGAAACATAGAAAAATGATTAAAAAAAACCATTGATAACACCAATGAATTCAACAACCTCAACATTGAAAATCACCAACAAATTCAACAACAACCTCAACTTTGAAAAACACCAACAAATTCAAAAACCTCAACATGGAAAAACAACAACAAATTGAACCAGAACCTCAATATTGAAAATCACCAACAAATTCAACAACAACCTCAACAATGAAAAACACAAACAATTTCAACAAAAACCTTAACAATGAAAAACACCAAAAAATTCATCAACAACCTCAACATTCAAACCCGCTAACAAATTCAACAAAAACCTCAACAATGAAAAACACCAAAAAATTCAACAACAACCTCAACATTGAAAATCACCAACAAATTCAACAAAAACCTCAACAATCAAAAACACCAAAAAATTCAACAACAACCTCAACTTTGAAAAACACCAACAAATTCAACAACCTCAACATTGCAAAACAACAACAATTTCAACGGCAACCTCAACTTTGAAAAATACAAAAAAGATTTAAAAGAACCATTGATAACACCAATAATTTCAACAACATCAACTTTGAAAAACACCAACAAATTCAACCACAACCTCAACATTGAAAATCACCAACAAAGTCAACGACAACCTCAACAATGAAAAACACCAACAAATTCATCAACAACCTCAACATTCAAAAACAGCAACAAATTCAACAAAAACCTCAACAATTAATAACACCAAAAAATTCAACAACAACGTCAACCTTGAAAAATACCAATAAATTCAACAAACTCAACAATGAAAAACACCAAAAAATTCAACAACAACCTCAACATTGAAAAACTCCAACAATTTCAGCAACAACCTCAACAATGAAAAACACCAAAAAATTCAACAACAAACTCAACATTGAAAATCACCAACAAATTCAACAACAACATCAACTTTGAAAAACACCAACAAATTCAAAAACCTCAACATGGAAAAACACCAACAAATTCAACCACAACCTCAACATTGAAAATCACCAACAAATACAACAACAACCTCAACAATGAAAAACACCAACAAATTGAACAAAAACCTCAACAACGAAAATCACCGAATGATTCATCAACAACCTCAACATTCAAAAGTACCAACAACTTCAACAGAAACCACAACAATGAAAAACACCTAAAATCTCAACAACAACCTCATCAGTGAAAATCACCAACAAATTCAACAACGACCGCAACAATGAAAAACACCAAATAATGCATCAACAACCTCAACATTCAAAAACAACAAAAAATTCAACAAAAACCTCAACAATGAAAAACACCGAAAAATTCAATAACAACCTCAACTTTCAACAACACCAACAACTTCAACAACCTCAACATTGAAAAACACCAACAATTTCAACTGCAACCTCACCTTTGAAAAATAGAAAAATGATCAAAAAAAAACATTAATAAAACCAATGAATTCAACAACCTCAACATTGAAAATCACCAACATATTCAACAACAACCTCAGCAATGAAAAAAATCAAAAAATGCAACAACAACCTCAACATTGAAAATCACCAATAAATTCAACAACAACCTATATATTGAAAATCACCAACTAATTTAACAACAACCTCAACAATGAAAAACATCAAACAATTCAACAACAACCTCAACATTCAGAAACAGCAACAAATTCAACAACAACCTCATCAATGAAAAACACCAAAAAATTCATCAACAACCTCAACATTCAAAAACAGCAACAAATTCAACAAAAGCCTCAACAATTAAAATCACCAAAAAATTCAACAACAACTTCAACATTGAAAAATACCAATAAATTCAACAACCTCAATAATGAAAAACACCAACAAATTCAATAAAAACCTCAACCATGAAAAACATCAAATAATGCATCAACAACCTCAACATTCAAAAACAACAAAAAATTCAACAAAAACCTCAACAATGAAAAACACCGAAAAATTCATCAACAAACTCAACATTGAAAATCACCAACAAACTCAACAACAACATCAACTTTGAAAAACACCAACAAATTCAAAAACCTCAACATGGAAAAACACCAACAAATTCAACCACAACCTCAACATTGAAAATCACCAACAAATTCAACAACAACCTCAACAATGAAAAATACCTAAAAATTCAACAACAACCTCAACATTGAAAGTCACCAACAAATTCAACAAAAACCTCAACAATGAAAAGCACCAAATAATGCATCAACAACCTCAACATTCAAAAACACCAAAAGATTCAACAAAAACCTCATCAATGAAAAACACCGAAAAAATTAAACAACAACCTCAGCTTTGAAAATCACCAACAACTTCAACAACCTCAACATTGAAAAACACCAACAAATTCAACTGCAAGCTCAACTTTGAAAAATAGAAAAATGATCAAAAAAAACCATTCATAACACCAATGAATTCAACAACCTCAACATTGAAAATCACCAACAAATTCATCAACAACTTCAACAATGAAAAACACCAACAATTCAACAAAAATCTCAAGAAAAAAAACACCAAATAATGCATCAACAAGCTCAACATTCAAAAACAATAAAAAAATTCAACAAAAACCTCAACAATGAAAAACACCGAAAAATTCAACAACAACCTCAACTTTCAACAACACCAACAACTTCAACAACCTCAACATTGAAAAACACCAACAATTTCAACTGCAACCTCAACTTTGAAACATAGAAAAATGATTAAACAAAACCATTGATAACACCAATGAATTCAACAACCTCAACATTGAAAATCACCAATAAATTCAACAACAACCTCAGCAATGAAAAACATCAAAAAATGCAACAACAACCTCAACATTGAAAATCACCAACAAATTCAACAACAAACTCAGCAATGAAAAACACCAACAAATTCAACAAAAACCTCAAGTATGAAAAACACCAAATAATGCATCAACAACCTCAACATTCAAAAACAACAAAATATTCAACAAAAACCTCAACAATGAAAAACACCGAAAAATTCAACAACAACCTCAACTTTCAACAACACCAACAACTTCACCAACCTCAACATTGAAAACACCAACAATTTCAACTGCAACCTCAACTTTGAAACATAG
Organism: Cetorhinus maximus; assembly: GCF_964194155.1. Taxonomy (NCBI): domain Eukaryota; kingdom Metazoa; phylum Chordata; class Chondrichthyes; order Lamniformes; family Cetorhinidae; genus Cetorhinus; species Cetorhinus maximus. The sequence goes on along the minus strand of NW_027596287.1, from coordinate 220,910 downwards.
AAAAATGATTAAAAAAAACCATTGATAACACCAATGAATTCAACAACCTCAACATTGAAAATCACCAACAAATTCAACAACAACCTCAACTTTGAAAAACACCAACAAATTCAAAAACCTCAACATGGAAAAACAACAACAAATTGAACCCGAACCTCAATATTGAAAATCACCAACAAATTCAACAACAACCTCAACAATGAAAAACACCAACAAATTCAACCAAAACCTCAACAATGAAAAACACCAAAAAATTCATCAACAACCTCAACATTCAAACCCGCTAACAAATTCAACAAAAACCTCAACAATGAAAAACAACAAAAAATTCAACAACAACCTCAACATTGAAAATCACCAACAAATTCAACAAAAACCTCAACAATCAAAAACACCAAAAAATTCAACAACAACCTCATCTTTGAAAAACACCAACAAATTCAACAACCTCAACATTGCAAAACAACAACAATTTCAACGGCAACCTCAACTTTGAAAAATACAAAAAAGATTTAAAAGAACCATTGATAACACCAATAATTTCAACAACATCAACTTTGAAAAACACCAACAAATTCAACCACAACCTCAACATTGAAAATCACCAACAAAGTCAACAACAACCTCAACAATGAAAAACACCAACAAATTCATCAACAACCTCAACATTCAAAAACAGCAACAAATTCAACAAAAACCTCAACAATTAATAACACCAAAAAATTCAACAACAACGTCAACCTTGAAAAATACCAATAAATTCAACAAACTCAACAATGAAAAACACCAAAAAATTCAACAACAACCTCAACATTGAAAAACTCCAACAATTTCAGCAACAACCTCAACAATGAAAAACACCAAAAAATTCAACAACAAACTCAACATTGAAAATCACCAACAAATTCAACAACAACATCAACTTTGAAAAACACCAACAAATTCAAAAACCTCAACATGGAAAAACACCAACATATTCAACCACAACCTCAACATTGAAAATCACCAACAAATACAACAACAACCTCAACAATGAAAAACACCAACAAATTGAACAAAAACCTCAACAACGAAAATCACCGAATGATTCATCAACAACCTCAACATTCAAAAGTACCAACAAATTCAACAGAAACCACAAAAATGAAAAACACCTAAAATCTCAACAACAACCTCATCAGTGAAAATCACCAACAAATTCAAAAACGACCTCAACAATGAAAAACACCAAATAATGCATCAACAACCTCAACATTCAAAAACAACAAAAAATTCAACAAAAACGTCAACAATGAAAAACACCGAATAATTCAATAACAACCTCAACTTTCAACAACACCAACAACTTCAACAACCTCAACATTGAAAAACACCAACAATTTCAACTGCAACCTCAACTTTGAAAAATAGAAAAATGATCAAAAAAAAACATTAATAAAACCAATGAATTCAACAACCTCAACATTGAAAAGCACCAACATATTCAACAACAACCTCAGCAATGAAAAAAATCAAAAAATGCAACAACAACCTCAACATTGAAAATCACCAATAAATTCAACAACAACCTATATATTGAAAATCACCAACTAATTTAACAACAACCTCAACAATGAAAAACATCAAACAATTCAACAACAACCTCAACATTCAGAAACAGCAACAAATTCAACAACAACCTCATCAATGAAAAACACCAAAAAATTCATCAACAACCTCAACATTCAAAAACAGCAACAAATTCAACAAAAGCCTCAACAATTAAAATCACCAAAAAATTCAACAACAACTTCAACTTTGAAAAATACCAATAAATTCAACAACCTCAATAATGAAAAACAGCAACAAATTCAATAAAAACCTCAGCCATGAAAAACATCAAATAATGCATCAACAACCTCAACATTCAAAAACAACAAAAAATTCAACAAAAACCTCAACAATGAAAAACACCGAAAAATTCATCAACAAACTCAACATTGAAAATCACCAACAAACTCAACAACAACATCAACTTTCAAAAACACCAACAAATTCAAAAACCTCAACATGGAAAAACACCAACAAATTCAACCACAACCTCAACATTGAAAATCACCAACAAATTCAACAACAACCTCAACAATGAAAAATACCTAAAAATTCAACAACAACCTCAACATTGAAAGTCACCAACAAATTCATCAAAAACCTCAACAATGAAAAGCACCAAATAATGCATCAACAACCTCAACATTCAAAAACACCAAAAGATTCAACAAAAACCTCATCAATGAAAAACACCGAAAAAATTAAACAACAACCTCAGCTTTGAAAATCACCAACAACTTCAACAACCTCAACATTGAAAAACACCAACAAATTCAACTGCAAGCTCAACTTTGAAAAATAGAAAAATGATCAAAAAAAACCATTCATAACACCAATGAATTCAACAACCTCAACATTGAAAATCACCAACAAATTCATCAACAACTTCAACAATGAAAAACACCAACAATTCAACAAAAATCTCAAGAAAAAAAACACCAAATAATGCATCAACAAGCTCAACATTCAAAAACAATAAAAAAATTCAACAAAAACCTCAACAATGAAAACACCGAAAAATTCAACAACAACCTCAACTTTCAACAACACCAACAACTTCAACAACCTCAACATTGAAAAACACCAACAATTTCAACTGCAACCTCAACTTTGAAACATAGAAAAATGATTAAACAAAACCATTGATAACACCAATGAATTCAACAACCTCAACATTGAAAATCACCAATAAATTCAACAACAACCTCAGCAATGAAAAACATCAAAAAATGCAACAACAACCTCAACATTGAAAATCACCAACAAATTCAACAACAACCTCAACTTTGAAAAACACCAACAAATTCAACAACCTCAACATTGCAAAACACCAACAATTTCAACTGCAACCTCAACTTTGAAAAATACAAAAAAGATTTAAAAAAACCATTGATAACACCAATAATTTCAACAACATCAACTTTGAAAAACACCAACAAATTCAACCACAACCTCAACATTGAAAATCACCAACAAAGTCAACAACAACCTCAACAATGAAAAACACCAACAAATTCAACCAAAACCTCAACAATGAAAAACACCAAAAATTCAACAACAAACTCAGCTTTGAAAAGCACAAACAAATTCAACAACCTCAACATTGAAAAACACCAACAAATTCAACAACAACCTCAGCTTTCAAAAATACAAAAAGGTTCAACAAAATAAAAATTGATAACAACAACAAATTCAACAACAAACTCAATAATGAAAATCACCATTAAAATTAACAACAACCTCAACAATGAAGAACATCAAACAATTCAACAACAACCTCAACATTCAGAAACAGCAACAAATTCAACAAAAACCTCAACAATTAAAAACACCAAAAAATTCAACAACAACGTCAACTTTGAAAAATACCAATAAATTCAACAACCTCAATAATGAAAAACACCAACAAATTCAACAAAAACCTCAACAATGAAAAACATCAAATAATGCATCAACAACCTCAACATTCAAAAACAACATAAAATTCAACAATAACCTCAACAATGAAAAACACCGAAAAATTCAACAACAAACTCAACATTGAAAAACACCAACAAATTCAACAACAACATCAACTTTGAAAAACACCAACAAATTCAAAAACCTCAACATGGAAAAACACCAACAAATTCAACCACAACCTCAATATTGAAAATCAGCAACAAATTCAACAACAACCTCAACAATGAAAAACACCGACAAATTGAACAAAAACCTCAACAAGGAAAAACACCGAAAGATTCATCAACAACTTCAACATTCAAAAACACCAACAAATTCAACAGAAACCACAACAATGAAAAACACCTAAAAATTCAACAACAACCTCAACATTGAAAGTCACCAACAAATTCAACCAAAACCTCAACAATGAAAAACACCAAAAATTCAACAACAAACTCAGCTTTGAAAAGCACAAACAAATTCAACAACCTCAACATTGAAAAACACCAACAAATTCAACAACAACCTCAACTTTCAAAAATACAAAAAGGTTCAACAAAATAAAAATTGATAACAACAACAAATTCAACAACAAACTCAATAATGAAAATCACCATTAAAATTAACAACAACCTCAACAATGAAGAACATCAAACAATTCAACAACAACCTCAACATTCAGAAACAGCAACAAATTCAACAAAAACCTCAACAATTAAAAACACCAAAAAATTCAACAACAACGTCAACTTTGAAAAATACCAATAAATTCAACAACCTCAATAATGAAAAACACCAACAAATTCAACAAAAACCTCAGCAATGAAAAACATCAAATAATGCATCAACAACCTCAACATTCAAAAACAACATAAAATTCAACAATAACCTCAACAATGAAAAACACCAAAAAATTCAACAACAAACTCAACATTGAAAAACACCAACAAATTCAACAACAACATCAACTTTGAAAAACACCAACAAATTCAAAAACCTCAACATGGAAAAACACCAACAAATTCAACCACAACCTCAATATTGAAAATCAGCAACAAATTCAACAACAACCTCAACAATGAAAAACACCAACAAATTGAACAAAAACCTCAACAAGGAAAAACACCGAAAGATTCATCAACAACCTCAACATTCAAAAAGACCAACAAATTCAACAGAAACCACAACAATGAAAAACACCTAAAAATTCAACAACAACCTCAACATTGAAAGTCACCAACAAATTCAACAAAAACCTCAACAATGAAAAGCACCAAATAATGCATCAACAACCTCAACATTCAAAAACACCAAAAGATTCAACAAAAACCTCAACAATGAAAAACACCGAAAAATTCAACAACAACCTCAACTTTGAAAAACAGCAACAACTTCAACAACCTCAACATTGAAAAACACCAACAAATTCAACTGCAAGCTCAACTTTGAAAAATACAAAAATGATTAAAAATAAACCATTCATAACACCAATGAATTCAACAACCTCAACATTGAAAATCACCAACAAATTCAACAACAACCTCAACAATGAAAAACACCAACAAATTCAACAAAAACCTCAACAATGAAAAACACCGAAAGATTCATCAACAACCTCAACATTCAAAAAAACCAACAAACTCAACAGAAACCTCAACAATGAAAAACACCTAAAAATTCAACAACAACCACAACATTGAAAATCACCAACAAATTCAACAACAACCTCAAGAATGAAAAACACCAAATAATGCATCAACAACCTCAACATTCAAAAACAACAAAAAATTCAACAAAAACCTCAACAATGAAAAACACCGAAAAATTCAACAACAACCTCAACTTTCAACAACACCAACAACTTCACCAACCTCAACATTGAATAACACCAACAATTTCAACTGCAACCTCAACTTTGAAACATAGAAAAATGATCAAAAGAAACCATTGATAACACCAATGAATTCAACAACCTCAACATTGAAAATCACCATCAAATTCAACAACAACCTCAGCAATGAAAAACATCAAAAAATGCAACAACAACCTCAACATTGAAAATCACCAACAAATTCAACAACAACCTCAACTTTGAAAAACACCAACAAATTCAAAAACCTCAACATGGAAATACAACAACAAATTGATCCAGAACCTCAATATTGAAAATCACCAACAAATTCAACAACAACCTCAACAATGAAAAACACAAACAATTTCAACAAAAACCTCAACAATGAAAAACACCAAAAAATTCATCAACAACCTCAACATTCAAAACAGCTAACAAATTCAACAAAAACCTCAACAATGAAAAACACCAAAAAATTCAACAATAACCTCAACATTGAAAACCACCAACAAATTCAACAAAAACCTCAACAATGAAAAACACCAAAAAATTCAACGACAACCTCAACTTTGAAAAACACCAACAAATTCAACAACCTCAACATTGCAAAACACCAACAATTTCAACTGCAACCTCAACTTTGAAAAATACAAAAAAGATTTTAAAAAACCATTGATAACACCAATAATTTCAACAACATCAACTTTGAAAAACAGCAACAAATACAACCACAACCTCAACATTGAAAATCACCAACAAAGTCAACAACAACCTCAAGAATGAAAAACACCAACAAATTCAACAAAAACCTCAACAATGAAAAACACCAAAAATTCAACAACAAACTCAGCTTTGAAAAGCACAAACAAATTCAACAACCTCAACATTGAAAAACACCAACAAATTCAACAACAACCTCAACTTTCAAAAATACAAAAAGGTTCAACAAAATAAAAATTGATAACAACAACAAATTCAACAACAAACTCAATAATGAAAATCACCATTAAAATTAACAACAACCTCAACAATGAAGAACATCAAACAATTCAACAACAACCTCAACATTCAGAAACAGCAACAAATTCAACAAAAACCTCAACAATTAAAAACACCAAAAAATTCAACAACAACGTCAACTTTGAAAAATACCAATAAATTCAACAACCTCAATAATGAAAAACACCAACAAATTCAACAAAAACCTCAGCAATGAAAAACATCAAATAATGCATCAACAACCTCAACATTCAAAAACAACATAAAATTCAACAATAACCTCAACAATGAAAAACACCAAAAAATTCAACAACAAACTCAACATTGAAAAACACCAACAAATTCAACAACAACATCAACTTTGAAAAACACCAACAAATTCAAAAACCTCAACATGGAAAAACACCAACAAATTCAACCACAACCTCAATATTGAAAATCAGCAACAAATTCAACAACAACCTCAACAATGAAAAACACCAACAAATTGAACAAAAACCTCAACAAGGAAAAACACCGAAAGATTCATCAACAACCTCAACATTCAAAAAGACCAACAAATTCAACAGAAACCACAACAATGAAAAACACCTAAAAATTCAACAACAACCTCAACATTGAAAGTCACCAACAAATTCAACAAAAACCTCAACAATGAAAAGCACCAAATAATGCATCAACAACCTCAACATTCAAAAACACCAAAAGATTCAACAAAAACCTCAACAATGAAAAACACCGAAAAATTCAACAACAACCTCAACTTTGAAAAACAGCAACAACTTCAACAACCTCAACATTGAAAAACACCAACAAATTCAACTGCAAGCTCAACTTTGAAAAATACAAAAATGATTAAAAATAAACCATTCATAACACCAATGAATTCAACAACCTCAACATTGAAAATCACCAACAAATTCAACAACAACCTCAACAATGAAAAACACCAACAAATTCAACAAAAACCTCAACAATGAAAAACACCGAAAGATTCATCAACAACCTCAACATTCAAAAAAACCAACAAACTCAACAGAAACCTCAACAATGAAAAACACCTAAAAATTCAACAACAACCACAACATTGAAAATCACCAACAAATTCAACAACAACCTCAAGAATGAAAAACACCAAATAATGCATCAACAACCTCAACATTCAAAAACAACAAAAAATTCAACAAAAACCTCAACAATGAAAAACACCGAAAAATTCAACAACAACCTCAACTTTCAACAACACCAACAACTTCACCAACCTCAACATTGAATAACACCAACAATTTCAACTGCAACCTCAACTTTGAAACATAGAAAAATGATCAAAAGAAACCATTGATAACACCAATGAATTCAACAACCTCAACATTGAAAATCACCATCAAATTCAACAACAACCTCAGCAATGAAAAACATCAAAAAATGCAACAACAACCTCAACATTGAAAATCACCAACAAATTCAACAACAACCTCAACTTTGAAAAACACCAACAAATTCAAAAACCTCAACATGGAAATACAACAACAAATTGATCCAGAACCTCAATATTGAAAATCACCAACAAATTCAACAACAACCTCAACAATGAAAAACACAAACAATTTCAACAAAAACCTCAACAATGAAAAACACCAAAAAATTCATCAACAACCTCAACATTCAAAACAGCTAACAAATTCAACAAAACCCTCAACAATGAAAAACACCAAAAAATTCAACAATAACCTCAACATTGAAAACCACCAACAAATTCAACAAAAACCTCAACAATGAAAAACACCAAAAAATTCAACGACAACCTCAACTTTGAAAAACACCAACAAATTCAACAACCTCAACATTGCAAAACACCAACAATTTCAACTGCAACCTCAACTTTGAAAAATACAAAAAAGATTTTAAAAAACCATTGATAACACCAATAATTTCAACAACATCAACTTTGAAAAACAGCAACAAATACAACCACAACCTCAACATTGAAAATCACCAACAAAGTCAACAACAACCTCAAGAATGAAAAACACCAACAAATTCAACAAAAACCTCAACAATGAAAAACACCAAAAATTCAACAACACACTCAGCTTTGAAAAGCACAAACAAATTCAACAACCTCAACATTGAAAAACACCAACAAATTCAACAACAACCTCAACTTTCAAAAATACAAAAAGGTTCAACAAAATAAAAATTGATAACAACAACAAATTCAACAACAACCTCAACATTGAAAATCACGAACAAAGTCAACAACAACCTCAACAATGAAAAACACCAAAAAATTCATCAACAACCTCAACATTCAAAAACAGCAACAAATTCAAAGAAAACCTCAGCAATTAATAACACCAAAATATTCAACAACAACGTCAACCTTGAAAAATACCAATAATTTCAACAAACTCAACAATGAAAAACACCAGCAAATTCAACAACAAACTCAACATTGAAAATCACCAAAAAATTCAACAACAACCTCAACATTGAAAAACTCCAACAATTTCAGCAACAACCTCAACAATGAAAAAGACCAAAAAATTCAACAACAAACTCAACATTGAAAATCACCAACAAATTCAACAACAACATCAACTTTGAAAACACCAACAAATTCAAAAACCTCAACATGGAAAAACACCAACAAATTCAACCACAACCTCAACATTGAAAATCACCAACAAATTCCACAACAACCTCAACAATGAAAAACACCAACAAATTGAACAAAAACCTCAACAACGAAAATCACCGAAAGATTCATCAACAACCTCAACATTCAAAAGTACCAACAAATTCAACAGAAACCACAACAATGAAAAACACCTAAAAACTCAACAACAACCTCATCATTGAAAATCACCAACAAATTCAACAACAACCTCAACAATGAAAAACACCAAGTAATGCATCAACAACCTCAACATTCAAATGCAACAAAAAATTCAACAAAAACATCAACAATGAAAAACACCGAAAAATTCAACAACAACCTCAACTTTCAACAACACCAACAACTTCAACATCCTCAACATTGAAAAACACCAACAATTTCAACTGCAACCTCAACTTTGAAAAATAGAAAAATGATCAAAAAAAACCATTAATAACACCAATGAATTCAACAACCTCAACATTGAAAATCGCCAACAAATTCAACAACAACCTCAGCAATGAAAAACATCTAAAAATGCAACAACAACCTCAACATTGAAAATCACCAATAAATTCAACAACAACCTCAATATTGAAAATCACCAACAAATTTAACAACAACCTCAACAATGAAAAACATCAAACAATTCAACAACAACGTCAACATTCAAAAACACCAACAAATTCAGCAACAACTTCATCAATGAAAAACACCAAAAAATTCATCAACAACCTCAACATTCAAAAACAGCAACAAATTCAACAAAAACCTCAACAATTAAAAACACCAAAAAATTCATCAACAACCTCAACATTCAAAAACAACAAAAAATTCAACAAAAACCTCAACAATGAAAAACACCGAAATATTCAACAACAAACTCAACATTGAAAATCACCAACAAATTCAACAACAACATCAACTTTGAAAAACACCAACAAATTCAAAAACCTCAACATGGAAAAACACCAACAAATTCAACCACAACCTCAACATTGAAAATCACCAACAAATTCAACGACAACCTCAACAATGAAAAATACCTAAAAATTCAACAACAACCTCAACATTGAAAGTCACCAACAAATTCAACAAAAACCTCAACAATGAAAAACACCGAAAAAATTAAACAACAACCTCAACTTTGAAAAACACCAACAACTTCAACAACCTCAGCATTGAAAAACACCAACAAATTCAACTGCAAGCTCAACTTTGAAAAATACAAAAATGATCAAAAAAAACCATTCATAACACCAATGAATTCAACAACCTCAACATTGAAAATCACCAACAAATTCAACAACAACCTCAACAATGAAAAACACCAACAAATTCAACAAAAACCTCAAGAATGAAAAACACCAAATAATGCATCAACAACCTCAACATTCAAAAACAACAAAAAATTCAACAAAAACCTCAACAATGAAAAACACCGAAAAATTCAACAACAACCTCAACTTTCAACAACACCAACAACTTCACCAACCTCAACATTGAAAAACACCAACAATTTCAACTGCAACCTCAACTTTGAAACATAGCGAAGTGATCAAAAAAAAGCATTGATAACACCAATGAATTCAACAACCTCAACATTGAAAATCACCAACAAATTCAACAACAACCTCAGCATTGAAAAACATCAAAAAATGCAACAACAACCTCAACATTGAAAATCACCAACAAATTCAACAACAACCTCAACTTTGAAAAACACAAACAAATTCAAAAACCTCAACATGGAAAAACAACAACAAATTGAACCAAAACCTTAATAATTGAAAATCACCAACAAATTCAACAACAACCTCAACATTCAAAACCGCTAACAAATTCAACAAAAACCTCAACAATGAAAAACACCAACAAATTCAACAACAATCTCAGCTTTGAAAAACACAAACAAATTCAACAACAACCTCAACTTTGAAAAACACCAACAAATTCAACAACCTCAACATTGCAAAACACCAACAATTTCAACTGCAACCTCAACTTTGAAAAATACAAAAAAGATTTAAAAAAACCATTGATAACACCAATAATTTCAACAACATCAACTTTGAAAAACACCAACAAATTCAATCACAACATCAACATTGAAAATCACCAACAAAGTCAACAACAACCTCAACAATGAAAAACACCAACAAATTCAACCAAAACCTCAACAATGAAAAACACCAAAAATTCAACAACAAACTCAGCTTTGAAAAGCACAAACAAATTCAACAACCTCAACATTGAAAAACACCAACAAATTCAACAACAACCTCAACTTTGAAAAACACCAACAAATTCAAAAACCTCAACATGGAAAAACACCAACAAATTCAACCACAACCTCAATATTGAAAATCAGCAACAAATTCAACAACAACCTCAACAATGAAAAACACCAACAAATTGAACAAAAACCTCAACAAGGAAAAACACCGAAAGATTCATCAACAACCTCAACATTCAAAAACACCAACAAATTCAACAGAAACCACAACAATGAAAAACACCTAAAAATTCAACAACAACCTCAACATTGAAAGTCACCAACAAATTCAACCAAAACCTCAACAATGAAAAACACCAAAAATTCAACAACAAACTCAGCTTTGAAAAGCACAAACAAATTCAACAACCTCAACATTGAAAAACACCAACAAATTCAACAACAACCTCAACTTTCAAAAATACAAAAAGGTTCAACAAAATAAAAATTGATAACAACAACAAATTCAACAACAAACTCAATAATGAAAATCACCATTAAAATTAACAACAACCTCAACAATGAAGAACATCAAACAATTCAACAACAACCTCAACATTCAGAAACAGCAACAAATTCAACAAAAACCTCAACAATTAAAAACACCAAAAAATTCAACAACAACGTCAACTTTGAAAAATACCAATAAATTCAACAACCTCAATAATGAAAAACACCAACAAATTCAACAAAAACCTCAGCAATGAAAAACATCAAATAATGCATCAACAACCTCAACATTCAAAAACAACATAAAATTCAACAATAACCTCAACAATGAAAAACACCGAAAAATTCAACAACAAACTCAACATTGAAAAACACCAACAAATTCAACAACAACATCAACTTTGAAAAACACCAACAAATTCAAAAACCTCAACATGGAAAAACACCAACAAATTCAACCACAACCTCAATATTGAAAATCAGCAACAAATTCAACAACAACCTCAACAATGAAAAACACCAACAAATTGAACAAAAACCTCAACAAGGAAAAACACCGAAAGATTCATCAACAACCTCAACATTCAAAAACACCAACAAATTCAACAGAAACCACAACAATGAAAAACACCTAAAAATTCAACAACAACCTCAACATTGAAAGTCACCAACAAATTCAACAAAAACCTCAACAATGAAAAGCACCAAATAATGCATCAACAACCTCAACATTCAAAAACACCAAAAGATTCAACAAAAACCTCAACAATGAAAAACACCGAAAAATTCAACAACAACCTCAACTTTGAAAAACAGCAACAACTTCAACAACCTCAACATTGAAAAACACCAACAAATTCAACTGCAAGCTCAACTTTGAAAAATACAAAAATGATTAAAAATAAACCATTCATAACACCAATGAATTCAACAACCTCAACATTGAAAATCACCAACAAATTCAACAACAACCTCAACAATGAAAAACACCAACAAATTCAACAAAAACCTCAACAATGAAAAACACCGAAAGATTCATCAACAACCTCAACATTCAAAAAAACCAACAAACTCAACAGAAACCTCAACAATGAAAAACACCTAAAAATTCAACAACAACCACAACATTGAAAATCACCAACAAATTCAACAACAACCTCAAGAATGAAAAACACCAAATAATGCATCAACAACCTCAACATTCAAAAACAACAAAAAATTCAACAAAAACCTCAACAATGAAAAACACCGAAAAATTCAACAACAACCTCAACTTTCAACAACACCAACAACTTCACCAACCTCAACATTGAATAACACCAACAATTTCAACTGCAACCTCAACTTTGAAACATAGAAAAATGATCAAAAGAAACCATTGATAACACCAATGAATTCAACAACCTCAACATTGAAAATCACCATCAAATTCAACAACAACCTCAGCAATGAAAAACATCAAAAAATGCAACAACAACCTCAACATTGAAAATCACCAACAAATTCAACAACAACCTCAACTTTGAAAAACACCAACAAATTCAAAAACCTCAACATGGAAATACAACAACAAATTGATCCAGAACCTCAATATTGAAAATCACCAACAAATTCAACAACAACCTCAACAATGAAAAACACAAACAATTTCAACAAAAACCTCAACAATGAAAAACACCAAAAAATTCATCAACAACCTCAACATTCAAAACAGCTAACAAATTCAACAAAAACCTCAACAATGAAAAACACCAAAAAATTCAACAATAACCTCAACATTGAAAACCACCAACAAATTCAACAAAAACCTCAACAATGAAAAACACCAAAAAATTCAACGACAACCTCAACTTTGAAAAACACCAACAAATTCAACAACCTCAACATTGCAAAACACCAACAATTTCAACTGCAACCTCAACTTTGAAAAATACAAAAAAGATTTTAAAAAACCATTGATAACACCAATAATTTCAAAAACATCAACTTTGAAAAACAGCAACAAATACAACCACAACCTCAGCATTGAAAATCACCAACAAAGTCAACAACAACCTCAAGAATGAAAAACACCAACAAATTCAACAAAAACCTCAACAATGAAAAACACCAAAAATTCAACAACAAACTCAGCTTTGAAAAGCACAAACAAATTCAACAACCTCAACATTGAAAAACACCAACAAATTCAACAACAACCTCAACTTTCAAACATACAAAAAGGTTCAACAAAATAAAAATTGATAACAACAACAAATTCAACAACAACCTCAACATTGAAAATCACGAACAAAGTCAACAACAACCTCAACAATGAAAAACACCAAAAAATTCATCAACAACCTCAACATTCAAAAACAGCAACAAATTCAAAGAAAACCTCAACAATTAATAACACCAAAATATTCAACAACAACGTCAACCTTGAAAAATACCAATAATTTCAACAAACTCAACAATGAAAAACACCAGCAAATTCAACAACAAACTCAACATTGAAAATCACCAAAAAATTCAACAACAACCTCAACATTGAAAAACTCCAACAATTTCAGCAACAACCTCAACAATGAAAAAGACCAAAAAATTCAACAACAAACTCAACATTGAAAATCACCAACAAATTCAACAACAACATCAACTTTGAAAACACCAACAAATTCAAAAACCTCAACATGGAAAAACACCAACAAATTCAACCACAACCTCAACATTGAAAATCACCAACAAATTCCACAACAACCTCAACAATGAAAAACACCAACAAATTGAACAAAAACCTCAACAACGAAAATCACCGAAAGATTCATCAACAACCTCAACATTCAAAATCACCAACAAATTCAACAACAACCTCAACAATGAAAAACACCAAGTAATGCATCAACAACCTCAACATTCAAATACAACAAAAAATTCAACAAAAACATCAACAATGAAAAACACCGAAAAATTCAACAACAACCTCAACTTTCAACAACACCAACAACTTCAACATCCTCAACATTGAAAAACACCAACAATTTCAACTGCAACCTCAACTTTGAAAAATAGAAAAATGATCAAAAAATACCATTAATAACACCAATGAATTCAACAACCTCAACATTGAAAATCGCCAACAAATTCAACAACAACCTCAGCAATGAAAAACATCTAAAAATGCAACAACAACCTCAACATTGAAAATCACCAATAAATTCAACAACAACCTCAATATTGAAAATCACCAACAAATTTAACAACAACCTCAACAATGAAAAACATCAAACAATTCAACAACAACCTCAACATTCAAAAACACCAACAAATTCAGCAACAACTTCATCAATGAAAAACACCAAAAAATTCATCAACAACCTCAACATTCAAAAACAGCAACAAATTCAACAAAAACCTCAACAATTAAAAACACCAAAAAATTCAACAACAACGTCAACTTTTAAAAATACCAATAAATTCAACAACCTCAATAATGAAAAACACCAACAAATTAAATAAAAACCTCAACAATGAAAAACATCAAATAATGCATCAACAACCTCAACATTCAAAAACAACAAAAAATTCAACAAAAACCTCAACAATGAAAAACACCGAAATATTCAACAACAAACTCAACATTGAAAATCACCAACAAATTCAACAACAACATCAACTTTGAAAAACACCAACAAATTCAAAAACCTCAACATGGAAAAACACCAACAAATTCAACCACAACCTCAACATTGAAAATCACCAACAAATTCAACGACAACCTCAACAATGAAAAATACCTAAAAATTCAACAACAACCTCAACATTGAAAGTCACCAAAAATTCAACAAAAACCTCAACAATGAAAAACACCGAAAAAATTAAACAACAACCTCAACTTTGAAAAACACCAACAACTTCAACAACCTCAGCATTGAAAAACACCAACAAATTCAACTGCAAGCTCAACTTTGAAAAATACAAAAATGATCAAAAAAAACCATTCATAACACCAATGAATTCAACAACCTCAACATTGAAAATCACCAACAAATTCAACAACAACCTCAACAATGAAAAACACCAACAAATTCAACAAAAACCTCAAGAATGAAAAACACCAAATAATGCATCAACAACCTCAACATTCAAAAACAACAAAAAATTCAACAAAAACCTCAACAATGAAAAACACCGAAAAATTCAACAACAACCTCAACTTTCAACAACACCAACAACTTCACCAACCTCAACATTGAAAAACACCAACAATTTCAACTGCAACCTCAACTTTGAAACATAGCGAAGTGATCAAAAAAAAGCATTGATAACACCAATGAATTCAACAACCTCAACATTGAAAATCACCAACAAATTCAACAACAACCTCAGCATTGAAAAACATCAAAAAATGCAACAACAACCTCAACATTGAAAATCACCAACAAATTCAACAACAACCTCAACTTTGAAAAACACAAACAAATTCAAAAACCTCAACATGGAAAAACAACAACAAATTGAACCAAAACCTTAATAATTGAAAATCACCAACAAATTCAACAACAACCTCAACATTCAAAACCGCTAACAAATTCAACAAAAACCTCAACAATGAAAAACACCAACAAATTCAACAACAATCTCAGCTTTGAAAAACACAAACAAATTCAACAACAACCTCAACTTTGAAAAACACCAACAAATTCAACAACCTCAACATTGCAAAACACCAACAATTTCAACTGCAACCTCAACTTTGAAAAATACAAAAAAGATTTAAAAAAACCATTGATAACACCAATAATTTCAACAACATCAACTTTGAAAAACACCAACAAATTCAACCACAACCTCAACATTGAAAATCACCAACAAAGTCAACAACAACCTCAACAATGAAAAACACCAACAAATTCAACCAAAACCTCAACAATGAAAAACACCAAAAATTCAACAACAAACTCAGCTTTGAAAAGCACAAAGAAATTCAACAACCTCAACATTGAAAAACACCAACAAATTCAACAACAACCTCAACTTTCAAAAATACAAAAAGGTTCAACAAAATAAAAATTGATAACAACAACAAATTCAACATCAAACTCAATAATGAAAATCACCATTAAAATTAACAACAACCTCAACAATGAAAAACATCAAACAATTCAACAACAACCTCAACATTCAGAAACAGCAACAAATTCAACAAAAACCTCAACAATTAAAAACACCAAAAAATTCAACAACAATGTCAACTTTGAAAAATACCAATAAATTCAACAACCTCAATAATGAAAAACACCAACAAATTCAACAAAAACCTCAACAATGAAAAACATCAAATAATGCATCAACAACCTCAACATTCAAAAACAACATAAAATTCAACAATAACCTCAACAATGAAAAACACCGAAAAATTCAACAACAAACTCAACATTGAAAAACACCAACAAATTCAACAACAACATCAACTTTGAAAAACACCAACAAATTCAAAAACCTCAACATGGAAAAACACCAACAAATTCAACCACAACCTCAATATTGAAAATCACCAACAAATTCAACAACAACCTCAACAATGAAAAACACCAACAAATTGAACAAAAACCTCAACAAGGAAAAACACCGAAAGATTCATCAACAACCTCAACATTGAAAAACACCAACAAATTCAACAGAAACCACAACAATGAAAAACACCTAAAAATTCAACAACAACCTCAACATTGAAAGTCACCAACAAAATCAACAAAAACCTCAACAATGAAAAGCACCAAATAATGCATCAACAACCTCAACATTCAAAAACAGCATAAAATTCAACAATAACCTCAACAATGAAAAACACCGAAAAATTCAACAACAAACTCAACATTGAAAAACACCAACAAATTCAACAACAACATCAACTTTGAAAAACACCAACAAATTCAAAAACCTCAACATGGAAAAACACCAACAAATTCAACCACAACCTCAATATTGAAAATCAGCAACAAATTCAACAACAACCTCAACAATGAAAAACACCAACAAATTGAACAAAAACCTCAACAAGAAAAAACACCGAAAGATTCATCAACAACCTCAACATTCAAAAACACCAACAAATTCAACAGAAACCACAACAATGAAAAACACCTAAAAATTCAACAACAACCTCAACATTGAAAGTCACCAACAAAATCAACAAAAACCTCAACAATGAAAAGCACCAAATAATGCATCAACAACCTCAACATTCAAAAACACCAAAAGATTCAACAAAAACCTCAACAATGGAAAACACCGAAAAATTCAACAACAACCTCAACATTGAAAAACAGCAACAACTTCAACAACCTCAACATTGAAAAACACCAACAAATTCAACAGCAAGCTCAACTTTGAAAAATACAAAAATGATCAAAAAAAAACATTCATAATACCAATGAATTCAACAACCTCAACATTGAAAATCACCAACAAATTCAACAACAACCTCAACAATGAAAAACAACAACAAATTCAACAAAAACCTCAACAATGAAAAACACCGAAAGATTCATTAACAACCTCAACATTCAAAAAAACCAACAAACTCAACAGAAACCTCAACAATGAAAAACACCATAAAATTCAACAACAACCACAACATTGAAAATCACCAACAAATTCAACAACAACCTCAACAATGAAAAACACCAAATAATGCATCAAAAAACTCAACATTCAAAAACAACAAAAAATTCAACAAAAACCTCAACAATGAAAAACACCATAAAATTCAACAACAGCCTCAACATTGAAAATCACCAACAAATTCAACAACAACCTCAGCAATGAAAAACATCAAAAAATGCAACAACAACCTCAACATTGAAAATCACCAACAAATTCAACAACAACCTCAACTTTCAACAACACCAACAACTTCACCAACCTCAACATTGAACAACACCAACAATTTCAACTGCAACCTCAACTTTGAAACATAGAAAAATGATCAAAAGAAACCATTGATAACACCAATGAATTCAACAACCTCAACATTGAAAATCACCATCAAATTCAACAACAACCTCAGCAATGAAAAACATCAAAAAATGCAACAACAACCTCAACATTGAAAATCACCAACAAATTCAACAACAACCTCAACTTTGAAAAACACCAACAAATTCAAAAACCTCAACATGGAAATACAACAACAAATTGAACCAGAACCTCAATATTGAAAATCACCAACAAATTCAACAACAACCTCAACAATGAAAAACACAAACAATTTCAACAAAAACCTCAACAATGAAAAACACCAAAAAATTCATCAACAACCTCAACATTCAAAACAGCTAACAAATTCAACAAAAACCTCAACAATGAAAAACACCAAAAAATTCAACAATAACCTCAACATTGAAAATCACCAACAAATTCAACAAAAACCTCAACAATGAAAAACACCAAAAAATTCAACGACAACCTCAACTTTGAAAAACACCAACAAATTCAACAACCTCAACATTGCAAAACAACAACAATTTCAACTGCAACCTCAACTTTGAAAAATACAAAAAAGATTTTAAAAAACCATTGATAACACCAATAATTTCAACAACATCAACTTTGAAAAACAGCAACAAATTCAACCACAACCTCAACATTGAAAATCACCAACAAAGTCAACAACAACCTCAAGAATGAAAAACACCAACAAATTCAACAAAAACCTCAACAATGAAAAACACCAAAAATTCAACAACAAACTCAGCTTTGAAAAGCACAAACAAATTCAACAACCTCAACATTGAAAAACACCAACAAATTCAACAACAACCTCAACTTTCAAAAATACAAAAAGGTTCAACAAAATAAAAATTGATAACAACAACAAATTCAACAACAACCTCAACATTGAAAATCACGAACAAAGTCAACAACAACCTCAACAATGAAAAACACCAAAAAATTCATCAACAACCTCAACATTCAAAAACAGCAACAAATTCAAAGAAAACCTCAACAATTAATAACACCAAAATATTCAACAACAACGTCAACCTTGAAAAATACCAATAATTTCAACAAACTCAACAATGAAAAACACCAGCAAATTCAACAACAAACTCAACATTGAAAATCACCAACAAATTCAACAACAACATCAACTTTGAAAACACCAACAAATTCAAAAACCTCAACATGGAAAAACACCAACAAATTCAACCACAACCTCAACATTGAAAATCACCAACAAATTCCACAACAACCTCAACAATGAAAAACACCAACAAATTGAACAAAAACCTCAACAACGAAAATCACCGAAAGATTCATCAACAACCTCAACATTCAAAAGTACCAACAAATTCAACAGAAACCACAACAATGAAAAACACCTAAAAACTCAACAACAACCTCATCATTGAAAATGACCAACAAATTCAACATCAACCTCAACAATGAAAAACACCAAGTAATGCATCAACAACCTCAACATTCAAAAACAACAAAAAATTCAACATAAACATCAACAATGAAAAACACCGAAAAATTCAACAACAACCTCAACTTTCAACAACACCAACAACTTCAACATCCTCAACATTGAAAAACACCAACAATTTCAACTGCAACCTCAACTTTGAAAAATAGAAAAATGATCAAAAAAAACCATTAATAACACCAATGAATTCAACAACCTCAACATTGAAAATCGCCAACAAATTCAACAACAACCTCAGCAATGAAAAACATCTAAAAATGCAACAACAACCTCAACATTGAAAATCACCAATAAATTCAACAACAACCTCAATATTGAAAATCACCAACAAATTTAACAACAACCTCAACAATTAAAAACATCAAACAATTCAACAACAACCTCAACATTCAAAAACACCAACAAATTCAGCAACAACTTCATCAATGAAAAACACCAAAAAAGTCATCAACAACCTCAACATTCAAAAACAGCAACAAATTCAACAAAAACCTCAACAATTAAAAACACCAAAAAATTCAACAACAACGTCAACTTTTAAAAATACCAATAAATTCAACAACCTCAATAATGAAAAACACCAACAAATTAAATAAAAACCTCAACAATGAAAAACATCAAATAATGCATCAACAACCTCAACATTCAAAAACAACAAAAAATTCAACAAAAACCTCAACAATGAAAAACACCGAAATATTCAACAACAAACTCAACATTGAAAATCACCAACAAATTCAACAACAACATCAACTTTGAAAAACACCAACAAATTCAAAAACCTCAACATGGAAAAACACCAACAAATTCAACCACAACCTCAACATTGAAAATCACCAACAAATTCAACGACAACCTCAACAATGAAAAATACCTAAAAATTCAACAACAACCTCAACATTGAAAGTCACCAACAAATTCAACAAAAACCTCAACAATGAAAAACACCGAAAAAATTAAACAACAACCTCAACTTTGAAAAACACCAACAACTTCAACAACCTCAGCATTGAAAAACACCAACAAATTCAACTGCAAGCTCAACTTTGAAAAATACAAAAATGATCAAAAAAAACCATTCATAACACCAATGAATTCAACAACCTCAACATTGAAAATCACCAACAAATTCAACAACAACCTCAACAATGAAAAACACCAACAAATTCAACAAAAACCTCAAGAATGAAAAACACCAAATAATGCATCAACAACCTCAACATTCAAAAACAACAAAAAATTCAACAAAAACCTCAACAATGAAAAACACCGAAAAATTCAACAACAACCTCAACTTTCAACAACACCAACAACTTCACCAACCTCAACATTGAAAAACACCAACAATTTCAACTGCAACCTCAACTTTGAAACATAGCGAAGTGATCAAAAAAAAGCATTGATAACACCAATGAATTCAACAACCTCAACATTGAAAATCACCAACAAATTCAACAACAACCTCAGCATTGAAAAACATCAAAAAATGCAACAACAACCTCAACATTGAAAATCACCAACAAATTCAACAACAACCTCAACTTTGAAAAACACAAACAAATTCAAAAACCTCAACATGGAAAAACAACAACAAATTGAACCAAAACCTCAAAATTGAAAATCACCAACAAATTCAACAACAACCTCAACATTCAAAACCGCTAACAAATTCAACAAAAACCTCAACAATGAAAAACACCAACAAATTCAACAACAATCTCAGCTTTGAAAAACACAAACAAATTCAACAACAACCTCAACTTTGAAAAACACCAACAAATTCAACAACCTCAACATTGCAAAACACCAACAATTTCAACTGCAACCTCAACTTTGAAAAATACATAAAAAGATTTAAAAAAACCATTGATAACACCAATAATTTCAACAACATCAACTTTGAAAAACACCAACAAATTCAACCACAACCTCAACATTGAAAATCACCAACAAAGTCAACAACAACCTCAACAATGAAAAACACCAACAAATTCAACAAAAACCTCAACAATGAAAAACACCAAAAATTCAACAACAAACTCAGCTTTGAAAAGCACAAACAAATTCAACAACCTCAACATTGAAAAACACCAACAAATTCAACAACAACCTCAACTTTCAAAAATACAAAAAGGTTCAACAAAATAAAAATTGATAACAACAACAAATTCAACAACAAACTCAATAATGAAAATCACCATTAAAATTAACAACAACCTCAACAATGAAAAACATCAAACAATTCAACAACAACCTCAACATTCAGAAACACCAACAAATTCAACAAAAACCTCAACAATGAAAAACATCAAATAATGCATCAACAACCTCAACATTCAAAAACAACATAAAATTCAACAATAACCTCAACAATGAAAAACACCAATAAATTCAACAACAACCTCAATATTGAAAATCACCAACAAATTTAACAACAACCTCAACAATGAAAAACATCAAACAATTCAACAACAACCTCAACATTCAAAAACACCAACAAATTCAGCAACAACTTCATCAATGAAAAACACCAAAAAATTCATCAACAACCTCAACATTCAAAAACAGCAACAAATTCAACAAAAACCTCAACAATTAAAAACACCAAAAAATTCAACAACAACGTCAACTTTTAAAAATACCAATAAATTCAACAACCTCAATAATGAAAAACACCAACAAATTAAATAAAAACCTCAACAATGAAAAACATCAAATAATGCATCAACAACCTCAACATTCAAAAACAACAAAAAATTCAACAAAAACCTCAACAATGAAAAACACCGAAATATTCAACAACAAACTCAACATTGAAAATCACCAACAAATTCAACAACAACATCAACTTTGAAAAACACCAACAAATTCAAAAACCTCAACATGGAAAAACACCAACAAATTCAACCACAACCTCAACATTGAAAATCACCAACAAATTCAACGACAACCTCAACAATGAAAAATACCTAAAAATTCAACAACAACCTCAACATTGAAAGTCACCAACAAATTCAACAAAAACCTCAACAATGAAAAACACCGAAAAAATTAAACAACAACCTCAACAATGAAAAACACCAACAACTTCAACAACCTCAGCATTGAAAAACACCAACAAATTCAACTGCAAGCTCAACTTTGAAAAATACAAAAATGATCAAAAAAAACCATTCATAACACCAATGAATTCAACAACCTCAACATTGAAAATCACCAACAAATTCAACAACAACCTCAACAATGAAAAACACCAACAAATTCAACAAAAACCTCAAGAATGAAAAAAACCAAATAATGCATCAACAACCTCAACATTCAAAAACAACAAAAAATTCAACAAAAACCTCAACAATGAAAAACACCGATAAATTCAACAACAACCTCAACTTTCAACAACACCAACAACTTCACCAACCTCAACATTGAAAAACACCAACAATTTCAACTGCAACCTCAACTTTGAAACATAGCGAAGTGATCAAAAAAAAGCATTGATAACACCCATGAATTCAACAACCTCAACATTGAAAATCACCAACAAATTCAACAACAACCTCAGCATTGAAAAACATCAAAAAATGCAACAACAACCTCAACATTGAAAATCACCAACAAATTCAACAACAACCTCAACTTTGAAAAACACAAACAAATTCAAAAACCTCAACATGGAAAAACAACAACAAATTGAACCAAAACCTCAAAATTGAAAATCACCAACAAATTCAACAACAACCTCAACATTCAAAACCGCTAACAAATTCAACAACAACCTCAACTTTGAAAAACACCAACAAATTCAACAACCTCAACATTGCAAAACACCAACAATTTCAACTGCAACCTCAACTTTGAAAAATACAAAAAAGATTTAAAAAAACCATTGATAACACCAATAATTTCAACAACATCAACTTTGAAAAACACCAACAAATTCAACCACAACCTCAACATTGAAAATCACCAACAAAGTCAACAACAACCTCAACAATGAAAAACACCAACAAATTCAACAAAAACCTCAACAATGAAAAACACCAAAAATTCAACAACAAACTCAGCTTTGAAAAGCACAAACAAATTCAACAACCTCAACATTGAAAAACACCAACAAATTCAACAACAACCTCAACTTTCAAAAATACAAAAAGGTTCAACAAAATAAAAATTGATAACAACAACAAATTCAACAACAAACTCAATAATGAAAATCACCATTAAAATTAACAACAACCTCAACAATGAAAAACATCAAACAATTCAACAACAACCTCAACATTCAGAAACAGCAACAAATTCAACAAAAACCTCAACAATTAAAAACACCAAAAAATTCAACAACAACGTCAACTTTGAAAAATACCAATAAATTCAACAACCTCAATAATGAAAAACACCAACAAATTCAACAAAAACCTCAACAATGAAAAACATCAAATAATGCATCAACAACCTCAACATTCAAAAACAACATAAAATTCAACAATAACCTCAACAATGAAAAACACCGAAAAATTCAACAACAAACTCAACATTCAAAAACACCAACAAATTCAACAGAAACCACAACAATGAAAAACACCTAAAAATTCAACAACAACCTCAACATTGAAAGTCACCAACAAAATCAACAAAAACCTCAACAATGAAAAGCACCAAATAATGCATCAACAACCTCAACATTCAAAAACACCAAAAGATTCAACAAAAAACTCAACAATGAAAAACACCGAAAAATTCAACAACAACCTCAACTTTGAAAAACAGCAACAACTTCAACAACCTCAACATTGAAAAACACCAACAAATTCAACTGCAAGCTCAACTTTGAAAAATACAAAAATGATCAAAAAAAAACATTCATAATACCAATGAATTCAACAACCTCAACATTGAAAATCACCAACAAATTCAACAACAACCTCAACAATGAAAAACACCAACAAATTCAACAAAAACCTCAACAATGAAAAACACCGAAAGATTCATTAACAACCTCAACATTCAAAAAAATCCAACAAACTCAACAGAAACCTCAACAATGAAAAACACCATAAAATTCAACAACAACCACAACATTGAAAATCACCAACAAATTCAACAACAACCTCAACAATGAAAAACACCAAATAATGCATCAAAAAACTCAACATTCAAAAACAACAAAAAATTCAACCAAATCCTCAACAATGAAAAACACCATAAAATTCAACAACAACCTCAACATTGAAAATCACCAACAAATTCAACAACAACCTCAGCAATGAAAAACATCAAAAAATGCAACAACAACCTCAACATTGAAAATCACCAACAAATTCAACAACAACCTCCACTTTGAAAAACACCAACAAATTCAAAAACCTCAACATGGAAAAACAACAACAAATTGAACCAGAACCTCAATATTGAAAATCACTAACAAATTCAACAACAACCTCAACAATGAAAAACACAAACAATTTCAACAAAAACCTCGACAATGAAAAACACCAAAATATTCATCAACAACCTCAACATTCAAAAACGCTAACAAATTCAACAAAAACCTCAACAATGAAATACACCAAAAAATTCAACAACAACCTCAACATTGAAAATCACCAACAAATTCAACAAAAACCTCAACAATGAAAATCACCAAAAAATTCAACAACAACCTAAACTTTGAAAAACACCAACAAATTCAACAACCTCAACATTGCAAAACACCAACAATTTCAACTGCAACCTCAACTTTGAAAAATACAAAAAAGATTTTAAAAAACCATTGATAACACCAATAATTTCAACAACATCAACTTTGAAAAACACCAACAAATTCAACCACAACATCAACATTGAAAATCACCAACAAAGTCAACAACAACCTCAACAATGAAAAATACCAACAAATTCAACAAAAACCTCAACATTGAAAAACACCAACAAATTCAACAAAAACCTCAACAGTGAAAAACACCAACAAATTCAACAACAACCTCAACATTAAAAAACACAAACAAATTCAAAAACCTCAACATGGAAAAACAACAACAAATTGAACCAGAACCTCAATATTGAAAATCACCAACAAATTCAACAACAACCCCAACAATAAAAAACATAAACAATTTCAACAAAAACCTCAACAATGAAAATCACCAAAAAATTCATCAACAACCTCAACATTCAAAAACGCTAACTAATTCAACAAAAACATCAACAATGAAAAACACCAAAAAATTCAACAACAACCTCAACATTGAAAATTACCAACAAATTCAACAAAAACCTCAATAATGAAAAACACCAAAAAATTCAACAACAACCTCAACTTTGAAAAACACCAACAAATTCAACAACCTCAACATTGCAAAACACCAACAATTGCAACTGAAACCTCAACTTTGAAAAATACAAAAAAGATTTAAAAGAACAATTGATAACACCAATAATTTCAACAACAACAACTTTGAATAACACCAACAAATTCAACCACAACCTCAACATTGAAAATCACCAACAAAGTCAATAACAACCTCAACAATGAAAAACACCAACAAATTCAACAAAAACCTCAACAATGAAAAACACCAAAAAATTCAACAACAAACTCAGCTTTGAAAAACACAAACAAATTCAACAACCTCAACATTGAAAAACACCAACAAATTCAACAAAAACCTCAACAATGAAAAACACCAACAAATTCAACAGAAACCTCAACAATGAAAAACACCAACAAATTCAACAACAAACTCAGCTTTGAAAAACACAAACAAATTCAACAACCTCAACATTGAAAAACACCAACAAATTCAATAACAACCTCAACTTTCAAAAATACAAAAAGTTTCAACAAAATAATAATTGATAACAACAACAAATTCAACAACAACCTCAATAGTGAAAATCAACAACAAATTTAACAACAACCTCAAACAGGAAAAACATCAAACAATTCAACAACAACCTCAACATTCAAAAACATCAACAAATTCAACAACAACCTCATCAATGAAAAACACCAACAAATTCAACAAAAGCCTCAACAATGAAAAACATCAAATAATGCATCAACAACCTCAACATTCAAAAACAACAAAAAATTCAGCAATAACCTCAACAATGAAAAACACCGAAAAATTCAACAACAAACTCAACATTGAAAAACACCAACAAATTCAACAACAACATCAACTTTGAAAAACACCAACAAATTCAAAAACCTCAACATGGAAAAACACAAACAAATTCAACAACAACCTCAACTTTGAAAAACACCAACAAATTCAACAACCTCAACATTGAAAAACACCAACAAATTCAACAAAAACCTCAACAATGAAAAACACCAACAAATTCAACAACAAACTTAGTTTTGAAAAACACAAACAAATTCAAAAACCTCAACAGGGAAAATCAACAACAAATTGAACCAGAACCTCAATATTGAAAATCACCAACAAATTCAACAACAACCCCAACAATAAAAAACACAAACAATTTCAACAAAAACCTCAACAATGAAAAACACCAAAAAATTCATCAACAACCTCAACATTCAAAAACGCTAACAAATTCAACAAAAACATCAACAATGAAAAACACCAAAAAATTCAACAACACCCTCAACATTGAAAATCACCAACAAATTCAACAAAAACCTCAATAATGAAAAACACCAAATAATTCAACAACAACCTCAACTTTGAAAAACACCAACAAATTCAACAACCTCAACATTGCAAAACACCAACAATTGCAACTGCAACCTCAACTTTGAAAAATACAAAAAAGATTTAAAAGAACCATTGATAACACCAATAATTTCAACAACATCAACTTTGAAAAACACCAACAAATTCAACCACAACCTCAACATTGAAAATCACCAACAATGTCAACAACAACCTCAACAATGAAAAACACCAATAAATTCAACAAAAACCTCAACAATGAAAAACACCGAAAGATTCATTAACAACCTCAACATTCAAAAAAATCCAACAAACTCAACAGAAACCTCAACAATGAAAAACACCATAAAATTCAACAACAACCACAACATTGAAAATCACCAACAAATTCAACAACAACCTCAACAATGAAAAACACCAAATAATGCATCAAAAAACTCAACATTCAAAAACAACAAAAAATTCAACCAAATCCTCAACAATGAAAAACACCATAAAATTCAACAACAACCTCAACATTGAAAATCACCAACAAATTCAACAACAACCTCAGCAATGAAAAACATCAAAAAATGCAACAACAACCTCAACATTGAAAATCACCAACAAATTCAACAACAACCTCCACTTTGAAAAACACCAACAAATTCAAAAACCTCAACATGGAAAAACAACAACAAATTGAACCAGAACCTCAATATTGAAAATCACTAACAAATTCAACAACAACCTCAACAATGAAAAACACAAACAATTTCAACAAAAACCTCGACAATGAAAAACACCAAAATATTCATCAACAACCTCAACATTCAAAAACGCTAACAAATTCAACAAAAACCTCAACAATGAAATACACCAAAAAATTCAACAACAACCTCAACATTGAAAATCACCAACAAATTCAACAAAAACCTCAACAATGAAAATCACCAAAAAATTCAACAACAACCTAAACTTTGAAAAACACCAACAAATTCAACAACCTCAACATTGCAAAACACCAACAATTTCAACTGCAACCTCAACTTTGAAAAATACAAAAAAGATTTTAAAAAACCATTGATAACACCAATAATTTCAACAACATCAACTTTGAAAAACACCAACAAATTCAACCACAACATCAACATTGAAAATCACCAACAAAGTCAACAACAACCTCAACAATGAAAAATACCAACAAATTCAACAAAAACCTCAACATTGAAAAACACCAACAAATTCAACAAAAACCTCAACAGTGAAAAACACCAACAAATTCAACAACAACCTCAACATTAAAAAACACAAACAAATTCAAAAACCTCAACATGGAAAAACAACAACAAATTGAACCAGAACCTCAATATTGAAAATCACCAACAAATTCAACAACAACCCCAACAATAAAAAACATAAACAATTTCAACAAAAACCTCAACAATGAAAATCACCAAAAAATTCATCAACAACCTCAACATTCAAAAACGCTAACTAATTCAACAAAAACATCAACAATGAAAAACACCAAAAAATTCAACAACAACCTCAACATTGAAAATTACCAACAAATTCAACAAAAACCTCAATAATGAAAAACACCAAAAAATTCAACAACAACCTCAACTTTGAAAAACACCAACAAATTCAACAACCTCAACATTGCAAAACACCAACAATTGCAACTGAAACCTCAACTTTGAAAAATACAAAAAAGATTTAAAAGAACAATTGATAACACCAATAATTTCAACAACAACAACTTTGAATAACACCAACAAATTCAACCACAACCTCAACATTGAAAATCACCAACAAAGTCAACAACAACCTCAACAATGAAAAACACCAACAAATTCAACAAAAACCTCAACAATGAAAAACACCAAAAAATTCAACAACAAACTCAGCTTTGAAAAACACAAACAAATTCAACAACCTCAACATTGAAAAACACCAACAAATTCAACAAAAACCTCAACAATGAAAAACACCAACAAATTCAACAGAAACCTCAACAATGAAAAACACCAACAAATTCAACAACAAACTCAGCTTTGAAAAACACAAACAAATTCAACAACCTCAACATTGAAAAACACCAACAAATTCAATAACAACCTCAACTTTCAAAAATACAAAAAGTTTCAACAAAATAATAATTGATAACAACAACAAATTCAACAACAACCTCAATAGTGAAAATCAACAACAAATTTAACAACAACCTCAAACAGGAAAAACATCAAACAATTCAACAACAACCTCAACATTCAAAAACATCAACAAATTCAACAACAACCTCATCAATGAAAAACACCAACAAATTCAACAAAAGCCTCAACAATGAAAAACATCAAATAATGCATCAACAACCTCAACATTCAAAAACAACAAAAAATTCAGCAATAACCTCAACAATGAAAAACACCGAAAAATTCAACAACAAACTCAACATTGAAAAACACCAACAAATTCAACAACAACATCAACTTTGAAAAACACCAACAAATTCAAAAACCTCAACATGGAAAAACACAAACAAATTCAACAACAACCTCAACTTTGAAAAACACCAACAAATTCAACAACCTCAACATTGAAAAACACCAACAAATTCAACAAAAACCTCAACAATGAAAAACACCAACAAATTCAACAACAAACTTAGTTTTGAAAAACACAAACAAATTCAAAAACCTCAACAGGGAAAATCAACAACAAATTGAACCAGAACCTCAATATTGAAAATCACCAACAAATTCAACAACAACCCCAACAATAAAAAACACAAACAATTTCAACAAAAACCTCAACAATGAAAAACACCAAAAAATTCATCAACAACCTCAACATTCAAAAACGCTAACAAATTCAACAAAAACATCAACAATGAAAAACACCAAAAAATTCAACAACACCCTCAACATTGAAAATCACCAACAAATTCAACAAAAACCTCAATAATGAAAAACACCAAATAATTCAACAACAACCTCAACTTTGAAAAACACCAACAAATTCAACAACCTCAACATTGCAAAACACCAACAATTGCAACTGCAACCTCAACTTTGAAAAATACAAAAAAGATTTAAAAGAACCATTGATAACACCAATAATTTCAACAACATCAACTTTGAAAAACACCAACAAATTCAACCACAACCTCAACATTGAAAATCACCAACAATGTCAACAACAACCTCAACAATGAAAAACACCAATAAATTCAACAAAAACCTCAACAATGAAAAACACCAACAAATTCAATAACAAACTCAGCTTTGAAAAACACAAACAAATTCAACAACCTCAACATTGAAAAACACCAACAAATTCAGCAGAAACCTCAACAATGAAAAACACCAACAAATTCAACAACAACCTCAACATTGAAAATCACCAACAAATTCAACAAAAACCTCAATAATGAAAAACACCAAAAAATTCAACAACAACCCCAACTTTGAAAAACACCAACAAATTCAACAACCTCAACATTGCAAAACACCAACAATTGCAACTGAAACCTCAACTTTGAAAAATACAAAAAAGATTTAAAAGAACCATTGATAACACCAATAATTTCAACAACAACAACTTTGAATAACACCAACAAATTCAACCACAACCTCAACATTGAAAATCACCAACAAAGTCAACAACAACCTCAACAATGAAAAACACCAACAAATTCAACAAAAACCTCAACAATGAAAAACACCAACAAATTCAACAACAAACTCAGCTTTGAAAAACACAAACAAATTCAACAACCTCAACATTGAAAAACACCAACAAATTCAACAAAAACCTCAACAATGAAAAACACCAACAAATTCAACAGAAACCTCAACAATGAAAAACACCAACAAATTCAACAACAAACTCAGCTTTGAAAAACACAAACAAATTCAACAACCTCAACATTGAAAAACACCAACAAATTCAACAACAACCTCAACTTTCAAAAATACAAAAAGTTTCAACAAAATAATAATTGATAACAACAACAAATTCAACAACAACCTCAATAGTGAAAATCAACAACAAATTTAACAACAACCTCAAACAGGAAAAACATCAAACAATTCAACAACAACCTCAACATTCAAAAACACCAACAAATTCAACAACAACCTCATCAATGAAAAACACCAACAAATTCAACAAAAGCCTCAACAATGAAAAACATCAAATAATGCATCAACAACCTCAACATTCAAAAACAACAAAAAATTCAACAATAACCTCAACAATGAAAAACACCGAAAAATTCAACAACAACATCAAGTTTGAAAAACACCAACAAATTCAACAACAACATCAACTTTGAAAAACACCAACAAATTCAAAAACCTCAACATGGAAAAACACAAACAAATTCAACAACAACCTCAACTTTGAAAAACACCAACAAATTCAACAACCTCAACATTGAAAAACACCAACAAATTCAACAAAAACCTCAACAATGAAAAACACCAACAAATTCAACAACAAACTTAGTTTTGAAAAACACAAACAAATTCAAAAACCTCAACAGGGAAAATCAACAACAAATTGAACCAGAACCTCAATATTGAAAATCACCAACAAATTCAACAACAACCCCAACAATAAAAAACACAAACAATTTCAACAAAAACCTCAACAATGAAAAACACCAAAAAATTCATCAACAACCTCAACATTCAAAAACGCTAACAAATTCAACAAAAACATCAACAATGAAAAACACCAAAAAATTCAACAACACCCTCAACATTGAAAATCACCAACAAATTCAACAAAAACCTCAATAATGAAAAACACCAAATAATTCAACAACAACCTCAACTTTGAAAAACACCAACAAATTCAACAACCTCAACATTGCAAAACACCAACAATTGCAACTGCAACCTCAACTTTGAAAAATACAAAAAAGATTTAAAAGAACCATTGATAACACCAATAATTTCAACAACATCAACTTTGAAAAACACCAACAAATTCAACCACGACCTCAACATTGAAAATCACCAACAATGTCAACAACAACCTCAACAATGAAAAACACCAATAAATTCAACAAAAACCTCAACAATGAAAAACACCAACAAATTCAATAACAAACTCAGCTTTGAAAAACACAAACAAATTCAACAACCTCAACATTGAAAAACACCAACAAATTCAGCAGAAACCTCAACAATGAAAAACACCAACAAATTCAACAACAACCTCAACATTGAAAATCACCAACAAATTCAACAAAAACCTCAATAATGAAAAACACCAAAAAATTCAAAAACAACCCCAACTTTGAAAAACACCAACAAATTCAACAACCTCAACATTGCAAAACACCAACAATTGCAACTGAAACCTCAACTTTGAAAAATACAAAAAAGATTTAAAAGAACCATTGATAACACCAATAATTTCAACAACAACAACTTTGAATAACACCAACAAATTCAACCACAACCTCAACATTGAAAATCACCAACAAAGTCAACAACAACCTCAACAATGAAAAACACCAACAAATTCAACAAAAACCTCAACAATGAAAAACACCAACAAATTCAACAACAAACTCAGCTTTGAAAAACACAAACAAATTCAACAACCTCAACATTGAAAAACACCAACAAATTCAACAAAAACCTCAACAATGAAAAACACCAACAAATTCAACAGAAACCTCAACAATGAAAAACACCAACAAATTCAACAACAAACTCAGCTTTGAAAAACACAAACAAATTCAACAACCTCAACATTGAAAAACACCAACAAATTCAACAACAACCTCAACTTTCAAAAATACAAAAAGTTTCAACAAAATAATAATTGATAACAACAACAAATTCAACAACAACCTCAATAGTGAAAATCAACAACAAATTTAACAACAACCTCAAACAGGAAAAACATCAAACAATTCAACAACAACCTCAACATTCAAAAACACCAACAAATTCAACAACAACCTCATCAATGAAAAACACCAACAAATTCAACAAAAGCCTCAACAATGAAAAACATCAAATAATGCATCAACAACCTCAACATTCAAAAACAACAAAAAATTCAACAATAACCTCAACAATGAAAAACACCGAAAAATTCAACAACAACATCAACTTTGAAAAACACCAACAAATTCAAAAACCTCAACATGGAAAAACACCAACAAATTCAACAACAACCTCAACTTTGAAAAACACCAACAAATTCAACAACCTCAACATTGAAAAACACCAACAAATTCAACAACAAACTCAGTTTTGAAAAACACAAACAAATTCAAAAACCTCAACATGGAAAATCAACAACAAATTGAACCAGAACCTCAATATTGAAAATCACCAACAAATTCAACAACAACCCCAACAATAAAAAACACAAACAATTTCAACAAAAACCTCAACAATGAAAAACACCAAAAAATTCATCAACAACCTCAACATTCAAAAACGCTAACAAATTCAACAAAAACATCAACAATGAAAAACACCAAAAAATTCAACAACACCCTCAACATTGAAAATCACCAACAAATTCAACAAAAACCTCAATAATGAAAAACACCAAATAATTCAACTACAACCTCAACTTTGAAAAACACCAACAAATTCAACAACCTCAACATTGCAAAACACCAACAATTGCAACTGCAACCTCAACTTTGAAAAATACAAAAAAGATTTAAAAGAACCATTGATAACACCAATAATTTCAACAACATCAACTTTGAAAAACACCAACAAATTCAACCACAACCTCAACATTGAAAATCACCAACAAAGTCAACAACAGCCTCAACAATGAAAAACACCAACAAATTCAACAAAAACCTCAACAATGAAAAACACCAACAAATTCAATAACAAACTCAGCTTTGAAAAACACAAACAAATTCAACAACCTCAACATTGAAAAACACCAACAAATTCAACAGAAACCTCAACAATGAAAAACACCAACAAATTCAACAACAAACTCAGCTTTGAAAAACACAAAGAAATTCAACAACCTCAACATTGAAAAACACCAACAAATTCAACAACAACCTCAACTTTCAAAAATACAAAAAGGTTCAACAAAATAATAATTGATAACAACAACAAATTCAACAACAACCTCAATATTGAAAATCAACAACAAATTTAACAACAACCTCAAACAGGAAAAACATCAAACAATTCAACAACAACCTCAACATTCAAAAACACCAACAAATTCAACAACAACCTCATCAATGAAAAACACCAAAAAATTCATCAACAACCTCAACATTCAAAAACAGCAACAAATTCAACAAAAACCTCAACAATTAAAAACACCAAAAAATTCAACAACAACGTCAACTTTGAAAAATACCAATAAATTCAACAACCTCAATAATGAAAAACACCAACAAATTCAACAAAAACCTCAACAATGAAAAACATCAAATAATGCATCAACAACCTCAACATTGAAAATCACCAACAAATTCAACAACAACATCAACTTTGAAAAACACCAACAAATTCAAAAACCTCAACATGGAAAAACACCAAAAAATTCAACCACAACCTCAACATTGAAAATCACCAACAAATTCAACAACAACCTCAACAATGAAAAACACCAACAAATTGAACAAAAACCTCAACAATGAAAAACATCAAATAATGCATCAACAACCTCAACATTCAAAAACATCAAAAAATTCAACAAAATCCTCAACAATGAAAAACACCGAAAAATTCAACAACAAACTCAACATTGAAAATCACCAACAAATTCAACAACAACATCAACTTTGAAAAACACCAACAAATTCAAAACCCTCAACATGGAAAAACACCAACAAATTCAACCACAACCTCAACATTGAAAATCACCAACAAATTCAACAACAACCTCAACAATGAAAAACACCAACAAATTGAACAAAATCCTCAACAAGGAAAAACACCGAAAGATTCATCAACAACCTCAACATTCAAAAACACCAACAAATTCAACAGAAACCACAACAATGAAAAACACCTAAAAATTCAACAACAACCTCAACATTGAAAGTCACCAACAAATTCAACGAAAACCTCAACAATGAAAAGCACCAAATAATGCATCAACAACCTCAACACTCAAAAACACCAAAAGATTCAAAAAAAACCTTAATAATGAAAAACACCGAAAAAATTAAACAACAACCTCAACTTTGAAAAACACCAACAATTTCAACAACCTCAACATTGAAAAACACCAACAAATTCAACTGCAAGATCAACTTTGAAAAATACAAAAATGATCAAAAAAAACCATTGATAACACCAATGAATTCAACAACCTCAACATTGAATATCACCAACAAATTCAACAACAACCTCAACAATGAAAAACACCAAAAAATTCAACAAAAACCTCAACAATGAAAAACACCGAAAAATTCAACAGCAACCTGAACTTTCAACAACACCAACAACTTCAACAACCTCAACATTGAAAAACACCAACAATTTCAACTGCAAGCTCAACTTTGAAAAATAGAAAAATGATCAAATAAAACCATTGATATCACCAATGAATTCAACAACCTCAACATTGAAAATCACCAACAAATTCATCAACAACCTCAGCAATGAAAAACATCAAAAAATGCAACAACAACCTCAACATTGAAAATCACCAACAAATTCAACAACAACCTCAACTTTGAAAAACACCAACAAATTCAAAAACCTCAACATGGAAAAACAACAACAAATTGAACCAGAACCTCAATATTGAAAATCACCAACAAATTCAACAACAACCTCAACAATGAAAAACACCAACAAATTCAACAAAAACCTCAACAATGAAAAACACCAACAAATTCAACAACAAACTCAGCTTTGAAAAACACAAACAAATTCAACAACCTCAACATTGAAAAACATCAGCAAATTCAACAAAAACCTCAACAATGAAAAACACCAACAAATTCAACAACAAACTCAGCTTTGAAAAACACAAACAAATTCAACAACCTCAACATTGAAAAACACCAACAAATTCAACAACAACCTCAACTTTCAAAAATACAAAAAGGTTCAACAAAATAATAATTGATAACAACAACAAATTCAACAACAACCTCAATATTGAAAATCACCAACAAATTTAACAACAACATCAACCATGAAAAATATCAAACAATTCAACAACAACCTCAACATTCAAAAACACCAACAAATTCATCAACAACCTCATCAATGAAAAACACCAAAAAATTCATCAACAACCTCAACATTCAAAAACAGCAACAAATTCAACAAAAACCTCAACAATTATAAACACCAAAAAATTCAACAACAACGTCAACTTTGAAAAATACCAATAAATTCATCAACCTCAATAATGAATAACACCAACAAATTCTACAAAAACCTCAACAATGAAAAACATCAAATAATGCATCAACAACCTCAACATTCAAAAACACCAAAAGATTCAACAAAAACCTCAATAGTGAAAAACATCGAAAAAATTAAACAACAACCTCAACTTTGAAAAACACCAATAACTTCAACAAAATCAACATTGAAAAACACCAACAAATTCAACTGCAAGCTCTACTTTGAAAAATACAAAAATGATCAAATAAAACCATTGATAACACCAATGAATTCAACAACCTCAACATTGAATATCACCAACAAATTCAACAACAACCTCAACAATGAAAAACACCAACAAATTCAACAAAAACCTCAACAATGAAAAACACCGAAAGATTCACCAACAACGTCAACATTCAAAAAAACCAACAAACTCAACAGAAACCTTAACAATGAAAAACACCTAAAAATTTAACAACAACCACAACATTGAAAATCACCAACAAATTCAACAACAACCTCAACAATGAAAAACACCAAATAATGCATCAACAACCTCAACATTCAAAAACAACAAAAAATTCAACAAAAACCTCAACAATGAAAAACACCGAAAAATTCAACAACAACCTCAACTTTCAACAACACCAACAACTTCAACAACCTCAACATTGAAAAACACCAACAATTTCAAATGCAACCTCAACTTTGAGAAATAGAAAAATAATCAAAAAAAATCTTTGATAACACCAATGAATTCAACAACCTCAACATTGAAAATCACCAACAAATTCAACCACAACCTCAGCAATGATAAACATCAAAAAATGCAACAACAACCTCAACATTGAAAATCACCAACATATTGAACAACAACCTCAACTTTGAAAAACACCAACAAATTCTAAAACCTCAACATGGAAAAACAACAACAAATTGAACCAGAATCTCAATATTGAAAATCACCAACAAATTCAACAACAACCTCAACAATGAAAAACACAAACAATTTCAACAAAGACCTCAACAATGAAAAACACCAAAAAATTCATCAACAACCTCAACATTCAAAAACGCTAACAAATTCAACAAAACCCTCAACAATGAAAAACACCAAAAAATTCAACAACAACCTCAACTTTGAAAAACACCAACAAATTCAACAACCTCAACATTGCAAAACAACAACAATTTCAACTGCAACCTCAACTTTGAAAAATACAAAAAAGATTTAAAAAAACCATTGATAACACCAATAATTTCAACAACATCAACTTTGAAAAACAGCAACAAATTCAACCACAACCTCAACATTGAAAA
The DNA here is from genome assembly GCF_964194155.1 of Cetorhinus maximus. Lineage (NCBI taxonomy): Eukaryota > Metazoa > Chordata > Chondrichthyes > Lamniformes > Cetorhinidae > Cetorhinus > Cetorhinus maximus. The sequence goes on along the minus strand of NW_027596287.1, from coordinate 182,307 downwards.
TCACCAACAAAGTCAACAACAACCTCAACAATGAAAAACACCAACAAATTCAACAAAAACCTCAACAATGAAAAACACCAACAAATTCAACAACAAACTCAGCTTTGAAAAACACAAACAAATTCAACAACCTCAACATTGAAAAACACCAACAAATTCAACAACAACCTCAACTTTCAAAGATACAAAAAGGTTCAACAAAATAAAAATTGATAACAACAACAAATTTAACAACAACCTCAATATTGAAAATCACCAAAAAATTTAACAACAACCTCAACATTCAAAAACGCCAACAAATTCAACAACAACCTCATCGATGAAAAACACCAAAAAATTGATCAACAACCTCAACATTCAAAAACAGCAACAAATTCAACAAAAACTCAACAATTAAAAACACCAAAAAATTCAACAACCACCTCAACTTTAAAAACACCAACAAATTCAACAACCTCAACATTGCAAAACACCAACAATTTCAACTGCAACCTCAACTTTGAAAAATACAAAAAAGATTTTAAAAAACCATTGATAACACCAATAATTTCAACAACATCAATTTTTAAAACACCAACAAATTCAACCACAACCTCAACATTGAAAATCACCAACAAAGTCAACAACAACCTCAACAATGAAAAACACCAACAAATTCAACAAAAACCTCAACAATGCAAAACACCAACAAATTCAACAACAAACTCAGCTTTGAAAAACACAAACAAATTCAACAACCTCAACAATGAAAAACACCAAAAAATTCATCAACAACCTCAACATTCAAAAACAGCAACAAATTCAACAAAAACCTCAACAATTAATAACACCAAAAAATTCAACAACAACGTCAACCTTGAAAAATACCAATAAATTCAACAAACTCAACAATGAAAAACACCAAAAAATTCAACAACAACCTCAACATTGAAAATCACCAAAAAATTCAACAACAACCTCAACATTGAAAAACTCCAACAATATCAGCAACAACCTCAACAATGAAAAACACCAAAAAATTCAACGACAAACTCAACATTGAAAATCACAAACAAATTCAACAACAACGTCAACTTTGAACAACACCAACAAATTCAAAAACCTCAACATGGAAAAACACCAACATATTCAACCACAACCTCAACATTGAAAATCACCAACAAATTCAACAACAACCTCAACAATGAAAAACACAAACGATTTCAACAACAACCTCAACATTGAAAATCACCAACAAATTCAACAACAACCTCAACTTTGAAAAACACCAACAAATTCAAAAACCTCAACATGGAAAAACAACAACAAATTGAACCAGAACCTCAATATTGAAAATCACCAACAAATTCAACAACAACATCAACAATGAAAAACACAAACAAATTGAACAAAAACCTCAAAAAGGAAAAACACCGAAAGATTCATCAACAACCTCAACATTCAAAAACACCAACAAATTCAACAGAAACCACAACAATGAAAAACACCTAAAAATTCAACAGCAACCTCAACATTGAAAGTCACCAACAAATTCAACAAAAACCTCAACATTGAAGAACACCGAAAAATTCAACAACAACCTCAACTTTGAAAAACACCAACAACTTCAACTGCAAGCTCAACTTTGAAAAATACAAAAATGATCAAAAAAACCATTCATAACACCAATGAATTCAACAACCTCAACATTGAAAAACACCGAAAAATTCAACAACAAACTCAACTTTCAACAACACCAACAACTTCAAAAACCTCAACATTGAAAAACACCCACAATTTCAACTGCAACCTCAACTTTGAAACATAGAAAAATGATCAAAAAAAACCATTGATAACACCAATGAATTCAACAACCTCAACATTGAAAATCACCAACAAATTCAACAACAACCTCAGTATTGAAAAACATCTAAAAATGCAACAACAATCTCAACATTGAAAATCACCAACAAATTCAACAACAACCTCAACTTTGAAAAACACCAACATATTCAAAAACCTCAACATGGAAAAACAACAACAAATTGAACCAGAACCTCAATATTGAAAATCACTAACAAATTCAACAACATCCTCAACAATGAAAAACACAAACAATTTCAACAAAAACCTCGACAATGAAAAACACCAAAATATTCAACAACAACCTCAACATTGAATATCACCAACAAATTCAACAAAAACCTCAACAATGAAAAACACCAAAAAATTCAACAACAACCTCAACTTTGAAAAACACCAACAAATTCAACAACACAACATTGCAAAACACCAACAATTTCAACTGCAACCTCAACTTTGAAAAATACAAAAAAGATTTTAAAAAACCATTGATAACACCAATAATTTCAACAACATCAACGTTGAAAAACACCAAAAATTTAACCTTAACATCAAATTGAAAATCACCAACAAAGTCAACAACAACCTCAACAATGAAAAACACCAACAAATTCAACAAAAACCTCAACAATGAACAACACCAACAAATTCAACAACAAACTCAGCTTTGAAAAACACAAACACATTCAACAACCTCAACATTGAAAAAAACCAACAAATTCAACAAAAACCTCAACTTTCAAAAACACAAACACATTCAACAACCTCAACAATGAAAAACACCAACAAATTCAACAACAAACTCAGCTTTGAAAAACACAAACAAATTCAACAACCTCAACAATGAAAAACACCAACAAATTCAACAAAAACCTCAACAATGAAAAACACCAACAAATTCAACAACAAACTCAGCTTTGAATAACATCAAACAATTCAACAACAACAGCAACATTCAAAAACACCAACAAATTCAACATCAACCTCAACAATGAAAAACACCAAAAAATTCATCAACAACCTCAACATTCAAAAACACCAACAAATTCAACAAAAACCTCAACAATGAAAAACACCAAAAAATTCAACAACAACCTCAACATTGAAAATCTCTTACAAATTAAACAAAAACCTCAACTATGAAAAACACCAAAAAATTCAACAACAACCTCAACTTTTAAAAACACCAACAAATTCAACAACCTCAGCATTGAAAATCACCAACAATTTCAACTGCAACCTCAACTTTGAAAAATACAAAAAAGATTTTAAAAAACCACTGATAACACCAATAAATTCAACAACCTCAGCATTGAAAATCACCAACAAATTCAACAACAACCTCAGCAATGAAAAACATCAAAAAATTCAAAAACAACCTCAACTTTGAAAAACACCAAAAAAATTCAACAACCTCAACTTTGTGAAACAGCAACAAATTCAACTGCAACCTCAACTATCAAAATAACAATAAGATTCAAAAAAAAACATTGAATACACCAAAAAATTCAACAGCAACCTCAACTTTGAAAATCACCAACAAATTCAACATAAACCTCAACAATGAAGAGCACCTAAAAATTAAACAACAACCTCAACATTCAAATATACCAACAAATTCAACAACAACCTCAACCATGAAAATCACCAACAAATTCAACAAAAACCTCAACAATGAATAACACCGAAAGATTCATCAACAACCTCAACATTCAAAAAAACCAACAAACTCAACAGAAACCTCAACAAAGAAAAACACCTAAAAATTCAACAACAACCTCAACATTGAAAATCACCAACAAATTCCACAACAACCTCAACAATGAAAAACACCAAATAATGCATCAACAACCTCAACATTCAAAAACAACAAAAAATTCAACAAAAACCTCAACAATGAAAAACATCGAAAAATTCAGCAACAACCTCAACTTTGAACAACACCAACAACTTCAACAACCTCAACAATGAAAAACACCAACAATTTCAACTGCAACCTCAACTTTGAAACATAGAAAAATGATCAAAAAAAAACCATTGATAACACCAATGAATTCAACAACCTCAACATTCAAAATCACCAACAAATTAAACAACAACCTCAACTTTGAAAAACACCAATAACTTCAACAACCTCAACATTGAAAAACACCAACAAATTCAACTGCAAGCTCTACTTTGAAAAATACAAAAATGATCAAATAAAACCATTGATAACACCAATGAATTCAACAACCTCAACATTGAATATCACCAACAAATTCAACAACAACCTCAACAATGAAAAACACCAACAAATTCAACAAAAACCTCAACAATGAAAAACACCGAAAGATTCACCAACAACGTCAACATTCAAAAAAACCAACAAACTCAACAGAAACCTCAACAATGAAAAACACCTAAAAATTTAACAACAACCACAACATTGAAAATCACCAACAAATTCAACAACAACCTCAACAATGAAAAACACCAAATAATGCATCAACAACCTCAACATTCAAAAACAACAAAAAATTCAACAAAAACCTCAACAATGAAAAACACCGAAAAATTCAACAACAACCTCAACTTTCAACAACACCAACAACTTCAACAACCTCAACATTGAAAAACACCAACAATTTCAACTGCAACCTCAACTTTGAGAAATAGAAAAATAATCAAAAAAAATCTTTGATAACACCAATGAATTCAACAACCTCAACATTGAAAATCACCAACAAATTCAACCACAACCTCAGCAATGAAAAACACCAGCAAATTCAACAACAACCTCAACATTGAAAATCACCAACAAATTGAACAACAACCTAAACTTTGAAAAACACCAACAAATTCTAAAACCTCAACATGGAAAACCAACAACAAATTGAACCAGAATCTCAATATTGAAAATCACCAACAAATTCAACAACAACCTCAACAATGAAAAACACAAACAATTTCAACAAAGACCTCAACAATGAAAAACACCAAAAAATTCATCAACAACCTCAACATTCATAAACGCTAACAAATTCAACAAAACCCTCAACAATGAAAAACACCAAAAAATTCAACAACAACCTCAACATTGAAAATCAGCAACAAATTCAACAAAAACCTCAACAATCAAAAACACCAAAAAATTCAACAACAACCTCAACTTTGAAAAACACCAACAAATTCAACAACCTCAACATTGCAAAACAACAACAATTTCAACTGCAACCTCAACTTTGAAAAATACAAAAAAGATTTAAAAGAACCATTGATAACACCAATAATTTCAACAACATCAACTTTGAAAAACACCAACAAATTCAACCACAACCTCAACATTGAAAATCACCAACAAAGTCAACAACAACCTCAACAATGAAAAACACCAACAAATTCAACAAAAACCTCAACAAAGAAAAACACCAACAAATTCAACAACAAACTCAGCTTTGAAAAACACAAACAAATTCAACAACCTCAACATTGAAAAACACCAACAAATTCAACAACAACCTCAACTTTCAAAGATACAAAAAGGTTCAACAAAATAAAAATTGATAACAACAACAAATTTAACAACAACCCCAATATTGAAAATCACCAAAAAATTTAACAACAACCTCAACAAAGAAAAACATCAAACAATTCAACAACAACCTCAACATTCAAAAACACCAACAAATTCAACAACAACCTCATCGATGAAAAACACCAAAAAATTCATCAACAACCTCAACATTCAAAAACAGCAACAAATTCAACAAAAACTCAACAATGAAAAACACCAAAAAATTCAACAACCACCTCAACTTTAAAAACACCAACAAATTCAACAACCTCAACATTGCAAAACACCAACAATTTCAAATGCAACCTCAACTTTGAAAAATACAAAAAAGATTTTAAAAAACCATTGATAACACCAATAATTTCAACAACATCAATATTTAAAACACCAACAAATTCAACCACAACCTCAACATTGAAAATCACCAACAAAGTAAACAACAACCTCAACAATGAAAAACACCAACAAATTCAACAAAAACCTCAACACTGCAAAACACCAACAAATTCAACAACAAACTCAGCTTTGAAAAACACAAACAAATTCAACAACCTCAACATTGAAAAACACCAACAATTTCAGCAACAACCTCAACAATGAAAAACACCAAAAAATTCAACAACAACCTCAACATTGAAAATCACCAACAAATTCAACAACAACCTCAACTTTGAAAAACACCAACAAATTCAAAAACCTCAACATGGAAAAACAACAACAAATTGAACCAGAACCTCAATATTGAAAATCACCAACAAATTCAACAACAACATCCACAATGAAAAACACAAACAAATTGAACAAAAACCTCAACAAGGAAAAACACCGAAAGATTCATCAACAACCTCAACATTCAAAAGTACCAACAAATTCAACAGAAACCACAAAAATGAAAAACACCTAAAAATTCAACAACAACCTCAACATTGAAAGTCACCAACAAATTCAACAAAAACCTCAACATTGAAGAACACCGAAAAATTCAACAACAACCTCAACTTTGAAAAACACCAACAACTTCAACTGCAAGCTCAACTTTGAAAAATACAAAAATGATCAAAAAAAACCATTCATAACACCAATGAATTCAACAACCTCAACATTGAAAAACACCGAAAAATTCAACAACAAACTCAACTTTCAACAACACCAACAACTTCAAAAACCTCAACATTGAAAAACACCAACAATTTCAACTGCAACCTCAACTTTGAAACATAGAAAAATGATCAAAAAAAACCATTGATAACACCAATGAATTCAACAACCTCAACATTGAAAATCACCAACAAATTCAACAACAACCTCAGTATTGAAAAACATCTAAAAATGCAACAACAATCTCAACATTGAAAATCACCAACAAATTCAACAACAACCTCAACTTTGAAAAACACCAACAAATTCAAAAACCTCAACATGGAAAAACAACAACAAATTGAACCAGAACCTCAATATTGAAAATCACTAACAAATTCAACAACATCCTCAACAATGAAAAACACAAACAATTTCAACAAAAACCTCGACAATGAAAAACACCAAAAAATTCATCAACAACCTCAACATTCAAAAACGCTAACAAATTCAACAAAAACCTCAACAATGAAAAACACCAAAAAATTCAACAACAACCTCAGCATTGAAAATCACCAACAAATTCAACAAAAACCTCAACAATGAAAAACACCAAAAAATTCAACAACAACCTCAACTTTGAAAAACACCAACAAATTCAACAACACAACATTGCAAAACACCAACAATTTCAACTGCAACCTCAACTTTGAAAAATACAAAAAAGATTTTAAAAAACCATTGATAACACCAATAATTTCAACAACATCAACGTTGAAAAACACCAAAAATTCAACCTTAACATCAAATTGAAAATCACCAACAAAGTCAACAACAACCTCAACAATGAAAAACACCAACAAATTCAACAAAACCTCAACAATGAACAACACCAACAAATTCAACAAGAAACTCAGCTTTGAAAAACACAAACAAATTCAACAACCTCAACATTGAAAAAAACCAACAAATTCAACAAAAACCTCAACTTTCAAAAACACAAACAAATTCAACAACCTCAACAATGAAAAACACCAACAAATTCAACAACAAACTCAGCTTTGAAAAACACAAACAAATTCAACAACCTCAACAATGAAAAACACCAACAAATTCAACAAAAACCTCAACAATGAAAAACACCAACAAATTCAACAACAAACTCAGCTTTGAATAACATCAAACAATTCAACAACAACAGCAACATTCAAAAACACCAACAAATTCAACATCAACCTCAACAATGAAAAACACCAAAAAATTCATCAACAACCTCAACATTCAAAAACACCAACAAATTCAACAAAAACCTCAACAATGAAAAACACCAAAAAATTCAACAACAACCTCAACATTGAAAATCTCTTACAAATTAAACAAAAACCTCAACTATGAAAAACACCAAAAAATTCAACAACAACCTCAACTTTTAAAAACACCAACAAATTCAACAACCTCAGCATTGAAAATCACCAACAATTTCAACTGCAACCTCAACTTTGAAAAATACAAAAAAGATTTTAAAAAACCACTGATAACACCAATAAATTCAACAACCTCAGCATTGAAAATCACCAACAAATTCAACAACAACCTCAGCAATGAAAAACATCAAAAAATTCAAAAATAACCTCAACTTTGAAAAACACCAAAAAAATTCAACAACCTCAACATTGTGAAACAGCAACAAATTCAACTGCAACCTCAACTATCAAAAAAACAATAAGATTCAAAAAAAAACATTGAATACACCAAAAAATTCAACAGCAACCTCAAATTTGAAAATCACCAACAAATTCAACATAAACCTCAACAATGAAGAGCACCTAAAAATTCAACAACAACCTCAACATTCAAATATACCAACAAATTCAACAACAACCTCAACAATGAAAATCACCAACAAATTCAACAAAAACCTCAACAATGAATAACACCGAAAGATTCATCAACAACCTCAACATTCAAAAAAACCAACAAACTCAACAGAAACCTCAACAATGAAAAACACCTAAAAAGTCAACAACAACCTCAACATTGAAAATCACCAACAAATTCCACAACAACCTCAACAATGAAAAACACCAAATAATGCATCAACAACCTCAACATTCAAAAACAACAAAAAATTCAACAAAAACCTCAACAATGAAAAACACCGAAAAATTCAGCAACAACCTCAACTTTGAACAACACCAACAACTTCAACAACCTCAACATTGAAATACACCAACAATTTCAACTGCAACCTCAACTTTGAAACATAGAAAAATGATCAAAAAAAAACCATTGATAACACCAATGAATTCAACAACCTCAACATTCAAAATCACCAACAAATTCAACAACAACCTCAGCAATGAAAAAAATCAAAAAATGCAACAACAACCTCAACATTGAAAATCACCAACAAATTCAACAACAACCTCAACTTTGAAAAACACCAACAAATTCAAAAACCTCAACATGGAAAAACGACAACAAATTGAACCAGAACCTCAATATTGAAAATCACCAACAAATTCAACAACAACCTCAACGATGAAAAACACAAACAATTTCAACAAAAACCTCAACAGTGAAAAACACCAAAAAATTCATCAACAAACTCAACATTCAAAAACGCTAACAAATTCAACAAAAACCTCAACAATGAAAAACACCAACAAATTCAACAAAAACCTCAACAATGAAAAACACCAAAAAATTCAACAACAACCTCAACTTTGAATAACACCAACAAATTCAACAACCTCAACATTGCAAAACACCAACAATTTCAACTGCAACCTCAACTTTGAAAAACACAAAAAGTATTTAAAAAAACCATTGATAACACCAATAGTTTCAAGAACATCAACTTTGAAAAACACCAACAAATTCAACCACAACCTCAAAATTGAAAATCACCAACAAAGTCAACAACAACCTCAACAATGAAAAACACCAATAAATTCAACAAAAACCTCAACAATGAAAAACACCAACAAATTCAACAACAAACTCAGCTTTGAAAAACACCAACAAATTCTACAACCTCAACATTGAAAAATACCAACAAATTCAACAACAACCTCAACTTTCAAAAATACAAAAAGGTTCAACAAAATAAAAATTGATAACAACAACAAATTGAACAACAACCTCAATACTGAAAATTACCAACAAATTTAACAACAACCTCAACAATGAAAAACATCACACAATTCAACAACAACCTCAACATTAAAAAACACCAGCAAATTCAACAACAACCTCAACAATGAAAAACACCAAAAAATTCATCAACAACCTCAACATTCAAAAACAGCAAAAAATTCAACAAAAACCTCAACAATTAAAAACACCAAATAAATCGACAACAACGTCAACTTTGAAAAATACCAACAAATTCAAGAACCTCAACAATGAAAAACACCAACAAATTCAACAACAAACTCAACATTGAAAATCAACAAAAAATTCAACAACAACCTCAACATTGAAAAACTTCAACAATTTCAACAACAACCTCAACAATGAAAAACACCAAAAAATTCAACAACAAGCTCAACATTGAAAATCACCAACAAATTCAACAACAACATCAACTTTGATAAACACCAACAAATTCAAAAACCTCAACATGGAAAAACACCAACAAATTCAACAGCAACCTCAACTTTGAAAATCACCAACAAATTCAACATAAACCTCAACAATGAAGAGCACCTAAAAATTCATCAACAACCTCAACATTCCAAAATACAAACAAATTCAACAACAACCTCAACAATGAAAATCACCAGCAAATTCAACAAAAACCTCAACAATGAATAACACCGAAAGATTCATCAACAACCTCAACATTCAAAAAAACCAAAAAACTCAACAGAAACCTCAACAATGAAAAACACCTAAAAATTCAACAACAACCTCAACATTGAAAATCACCAACAAATTCCACAACAACCTCAACAATGAAAAACACCAAATAATGCATCAACAACCACAACATTCAAAAACAACAAAAAATTCAACAAAAACCTCAACAATGAAAAACACCGAAAAATTCAGCAACAACCTCAACTTTGAACAACACCAACAACTTCAACAACCTCAACATTGAAAAACACCAACAATTTCAACTGCAACCTCAACTTTGAAACATAGAAAAATGATCAAAAAAAACCATTGATAACACCAATGAATTCAACAACCTCAACATTCAAAATCACCAACAAATTCAACAACAACCTCAGTATTGAAAAACATCTAAAAATGCAACAACAACTTCAACATTGAAAATCACCAACAAATTCAACAACAACCTCAACTTTGAAAAACACCAACAAATTCAAAAACCTCAACATGGAAAAACAACATCAAATTGAACCAGAGCCTCAATATTGAAAATCACCAACAAATTCAACAACAACTTCAACAATGAAAAACACAAACAATTTCAACAAAAACCTCAACAATGAAAAACACCAAAAAATTCAACAACAAACTCATCATTGAAAATCACCAACAAATTCAACCACAACCTCAACATTGAAAAACACAAACAATTTCAACAAAAACTTCAACAATGATAAACACCAAATAATTCATCAACAACCTCAACATTCAAAAACGCCAACAAATTCAACAAAAACCTCAACAATGAAAAACACCAAAAAATTCAACAACAACCTCAACATTGAAAATCACCAACAAATTCAACAAAAACCTCAACAATGAAAAACACCAAATAATTCAACAACAACCTCAACTTTGAAAAACACCAACAAATTCAACAACCTCAACATTGCAAAACACCAACAATTTCAACTGCAACCTCAACTTTGAAAAATACAAAAAAGATTTAAAAAAACCATTGATAACACCAATAATTTCAACAACATCAACTTTGAAAAACATCAACAAATTCAACCACAACCTCAACATTTAAAATCACCAACAAATTCAACAACAATCTCAACAATGAAAAACACCAACAAATTCAACAAAAACCTCAACAATGAAATACACCAACAAATTCAACAACAAACTCAGCTTTGAAAAACACAAACAAATTCAACAACAACCTCAACTTTCAAAAATACAAAAAGGTTCAACAAAATAAGAATTGATAACAACAACAAATTCAACAACAACCTCAACAATTCAAAACACCAAAAAATTCAACATCAAGGTCAACTTTGAAAAATGCCAACAAATTCAACAACCTCAACAATGATAAACACCAACAAATTCAACAACAAACTCAACATTGAAAATCACCAAAAATTCAACAACAACCTCAACATTGAAAATCACCAACAAATTCAACAACAACATCAACTTTGAAAAACACCAACAAATTCAAAAACCTCAACATTGAAAATCACCAACAAATTCAACAACAACCTCAACAATGAAAAACACCAACAAATTGAACAAAAACCTCAACAAGGAAAAACACCGAAAGATTCATCAACAACCTCAACATTCAAAAACACCAACAAATTCAACAGAAACCACAACAATGAAAAACACCTAATAATTCAACAACAACCTCAACATTGAAAGTCACCAACAAATTCAACAAAAACATCAACAATGAAAAGCACCGAAAAATTCAACAACAACCTCAATTTTGAAAAACACCAACAACTTCAACAACCTCAACATTGAAAAACCCCAACAAATTCAACTGCAAGCTCAACTTTGAAAAATACAAAAATGATCAAAAAAAACCATTCATAACACCAATGAATTCAACAGCCTCAACATTGAAGATCACCAACAAATTCAACAACAACCTCAGCAATGAAAAGCATCAAAAAACTCAACAACAACCTCAACATTGAAATTCACCAACAAATTCTACAACAACCTCAACTTTGAAAAACACTAACAAATTCAAAAAGCTCAACATGGAAAAACTCCAACAAATTCAAACAGAACCTCAACATTGAAATTCAACAACAAATTCATCAACAACCTCAACCTTCAATAACACCAACAAATTCAACAGAAACCACAACAATGAAAAACACCTAAAAATTCAACAACAACCTCAACATTGAAAATCAACAACAAATTCAACAACAACCTCAACAATGAAAAACACCAAATAATGCATCAACAACCTCAACATTCAAAAACAACAAAAAATTCAACAAAAACCTCAACCATGAAAAACAACGAAGAATTCAGCAACAACGTCAACTTTGAACAACACCAACAACTACAACAACCTCAACATTGAAAAACACCAACAATTTCAACTGCAACCTCAACTTTGAAACATAGAAAAATGATCAAAAAAAACCATTGATAACACCAATGAATTCAACAACCTCAACATTCAAAATCACCAACAAATTCAACAACAACCTCAGCAATGAAAAACATCAAAAAATGCAACAATAACCTCAACATTGAAAATCACCAACAAATTCAACAGCAATCTCAACTTTGAAAAACACCAACAAATTCAAAAACCTCAACATGGAAAAACAACAACAAATTGAACCAGAACCTCAATATTGAAAATCACCAACAAATTCAACAACAACCTCAACAATGAAAAACACAAACAATTTCAACAAAAACCTCAACAATGAAAAACACCAAAAAAATCAACAACAACCTCAACATTGAAAATCACCAACAAATTCAACAAAAACCTCAACAATGAAAAACACCAAAGAATTCAACAACAACCTCAACTTTGAAAAACACCAACAAATTCAACAACCTCAAAATTGTAAAACATCAACAATTTCAACTGCAACCTCAACTTTGAAAAATACAAAAAAGATTTAAAAAAACCATTGATAACACCAATAATTTCAACAACATCAACGTTGAAAAACAACAACAAATTCAACCTTAACATCAAAATTGAAAATCACCAACAAAGTCAACAACAACCTCAACAATGAAAAACACCAACAAATTCAACAAAAACCTCAACAATGAAAAACACCAACAAATTCAACAACAAACTCAGCTTTGAAAAACACAAACAAATTCAACAACCTCAACATTGAAAAACACCAACAGATTCAACAAAAAACTCAACTTTCAAAAACACAAACAAATTCAACAACCTCAACAATGAAAAACACCAACAAATTCAACAACAAACTCAGCTTTGAAAAGCACAAACAAATTCAACAACCTCAACAATGAAAAACACCAACAAATTCATCAACAACCTCAACATTCAAAAACACCAACAAATTCAACAAAAACCTCAACAATGAAAAACACCAAAAAATTCAACAACGACCTCAACATTGAAAATCACTTACAAATTCAACAAAAACCTCAACTATGAAAAACACCAAAAAATTCAACAACAACCTCAACTTTTAAATACACCAATAAATTCAACAACCTCAGCATTGAAAATCACCAACAAATTCAACAACAACCTCAGCAATGAAAAACATCAAAAAATTCAAAAACAACCTCAACTTTGAAAAACACCAAAAAAATTCAACAACCTCAACATTGTGAAACAGCAACAAATTCAACTGCAACCTCAACTTTCAAAAAAACAATAAGATTCAAAAAAAAACATTGAATACACCAAAAAATTCAACAGCAACCTCAACTTTGAAAATCACCAACAAATTCAACATAAACCTCAACAATGAAGAGCACCTAAAAATTCATCAACAACCTCAACATTCCAAAATACAAACAAATTCAACAACAACCTCAACAATGAAAATCACCAACAATTTCAACAAAAACCTCAACAATGAATAACACCGAAAGATTCATCAACAACCTCAACATTCAAAAAAACCATCAAACTCAACAGAAACCTCAACAATGAAAAACACCTAAAAATTCAACAACAACCTCAACATTGAAAATCACCAACAAATTCCACAACAACCTCAACAATGAAAAACACCAAATAATGCATCAACAACCTCAACATTCAAAAACAACAAAAAATTCAACAAAAACCTCAACAATGAAAAACACCGAAAAATTCAGCAACAACCTCAACTTTGAACAACACCAACAACTTCAACAACCTCAACATTGAAAAACACCAACAATTTCAACTGCAACCTCAACTTTGAAACATAGAAAACTGATCAAAAAAAACCATTGATAACACCAATGAATTCAACAACCTCAACATTCAAAATCACCAACAAATTCAACAACAACCTCAGTATTGAAAAACATCAAAAAATGCAACAACAACTTCAACATTGAAAATCACCAACAAATTCAACAACAACCTCAACTTTGAAAAACACCAACAAATTCAAAAACCTCAACATGGAAAAACAACAACAAATTGAACCAGAGCCTCAATATTGAAAATCACCAACAAATTCAACAACAACTTCAACAATGAAAAACACAAACAATTTCAACAAAAACCTCAACAATGAAAAACACCAAAAAATTAAACAACAAACTCATCATTGAAAATCACCAACAAATTCAACAACAACATCAACTTTGAAAAACGCCAACAAATTCAAAAACCTCAACATGGAAAATCACCAACAAATTCAACCACAACCTCAACATTGAAAAACACAAACAATTTCAACAAAAACTTCAACAATGAAAAACACCAAATAATTCATCAACAACCTCAACATTCAAAAACGCCACCAAATTCAACAAAAACCTCAACAATGAAAAACACCAAAAAATTCAACAACAACCTCAACATTGAAAATCACCAACAAATTCAACAAAAACCTCAACAATGAAAAACACCAAATAATTCAACAACAACCTCAACTTTGAAAAACACCAACAAATTCAACAACCTCAACATTGCAAAACACCAACAATTTCAACTGCAACCTCAACTTTGAAAAATACAAAAAAGATTTAAAAAAACCATTGATAACACCAATAATTTCAACAACATCAACTTTGAAAAACATCAACAAATTCAACCACAACCTCAACATTGAAAATCAACAACAAATTCAACAACAACCTCAACAATGAAAAACACCAAATAATGCATCAACAACCTCAACATTCAAAAACAACAAAAAATTCAACAAAAACCTCAACCATGAAAAACAACGAAAAATTCAGCAACAACGTCAACTTTGAACAACACCAACAACTTTAACAACCTCAACATTGAAAAACACCAACAATTTCAACTGCAACCTCAACTTTGAAACATAGAAAAATGATCAAAAAAAACCATTGATAACACCAATGAATTCAACAACCTCAACATTCAAAATCACCAACAAATTCAACAACAACCTCAGCAATGAAAAACATCAAAAAATGCAACAATAACCTCAACATTGAAAATCACCAACAAATTCAACAGCAATCTCAACTTTGAAAAACACCAACAAATTCAAAAACCTCAACATGGAAAAACAACAACAAATTGAACCAGAACCTCAATATTGAAAATCATCAACAAATTCAACAACAACCTCAACAATGAAAAACACAAACAATTTCAACAAAAACCTCAACAATGAAAAACACCAAAAAAATCAACAACAACCTCAACATTGAAAATCACCAACAAATTCAACAAAAACCTCAAAAATGAAAAACACCAAAGAATTCAACAACAACCTCAACTTTGAAAAACACCAACAAATTCAACAACCTCAAAATTGTAAAACACCAACAATTTCAACTGCAACCTCAACTTTGAAAAATACAAAAAAGATTTAAAAAAACCATTGATAACAACAATAATTTCAACAACATCAACGTTGAAAAACACCAACAAATTCAACCTTAACATCAAAATTGAAAATCACCAACAAAGTCAACAACAACCTCAACAATGAAAAACACCAACAAATTCAACAAAAACCTCAACAATGAAAAACACCAACAAATTCAACAACAAACTCAGCTTTGAAAAACACAAACAAATTCAACAACCTCAACAATGAAAAACACCAACAAATTCAACAAAAACCTCAACAATGAAAAACACCAACAAATTCAACAACAAACTCAGCTTTGAATAACATCAAACAATTCAACAACAACATCAACATTCAAAAACACCAACAAATTCAACATCAACCTCAACAATGAAAAACACCAAAAAATTCATCAACAACCTCAACATTCAAAAACACCAACAAATTCAACAAAAACCTCAACAATGAAAAACACCAAAAAATTCAACAACGACCTCAACATTGAAAATCACTTACAAATTCAACAAAAACCTCAACTATGAAAAACACCAAAAAATTCAACAACAACCTCAACTTTTAAATACACCAATAAATTCAACAACCTCAGCATTGAAAATCACCAACAAATTCAACAACAACCTCAGCAATGAAAAACATCAAAAAATTCAAAAACAACCTCAACTTTGCAAAACACCAAAAAAATTCAACAACCTCAACATTGTGAAACAGCAACAAATTCAACTGCAACCTCAACTTTCAAAAAAACAATAAGATTCAAAAAAAAACATTGAATACACCAAAAAATTCAACAGCAACCTCAACTTTGAAAATCACCAACAAATTCAACATAAACCTCAACAATGAAGAGCACCTAAAAATTCATCAACAACCTCAACATTCAAATATACCAACAAATTCAACAACAACCTCATCAATGAAAATCACCAACAAATTCAACAAAAACCTCAACGATGAAAAACACAAACAATTTCAACAAAAACCTCAACAGTGAAAAACACCAAAAAATTCATCAACAACCTCAACATTCAAAACCGCTAACAAATTCAACAAAAACCTCAACAATGAAAAACACCAACAAATTCAACAAAAACCTCAACAATGAAAAACACCAAAAAATTCATCAACAACCTCAACATTCAAAAACAGCAACAAATTCAACAAAAGCCACAACAATTAAAAACACCAAAAAATTCGACAACAACGTCAACTTTGAAAAACACCAACAAATTCAACAACCTCAACAATGAAAAACACCAACAAATTCAACAACAAACTCAACATTGAAAATCACCAAAAAATTCAACAACAACCTCAACATTGAAAAACACGAACAATTTCAACAACAACCTCAACAATGAAAAACACCAAAAAATTCAACAACAAACTCAACATTGAAAATCACCTAAATTCAACAACAACATCAACTTTGAAAAACACCAACAAATTCAAGAACCTCAACATGGAAAAACACCAACAAATTCAACAGCAACCTCAACTTTGAAAATCACCAACAAATTCAACATAAACCTCAACAATGAAGAGCACCTAAAAATTCATCAACAACATCAACATTCCAAAATACAAACAAATTCAACAACAACCTCAACAATGAAAATCATCAACAAATTCAACAAAAACCTCAACAATGAATAACACCGAAAGATTCATCAACAACCTCAACATTCAAAAAAACCAACAAACTCAACAGAAACCTCAACAATGAAAACACCTAAAAATTCAACAACAACCTCAACATTGAAAATCACCAACAAATTACACAACAACCTCAACAATGAAAAACACCAAATAATGCATCAACAACCTCAACATTCAAAAACAACAAAAAATTCAACAAAAACCTCAACAATGAAAAACACCGAAAAATTCAGCAACAACCTCAACTTTGAACAACACCAACAACTTCAACAACCTCAACATTGAAAAACACCAACAATTTCAACTGCAACCTCAACTTTGAAACATAGAAAAATGATCAAAAAAAACCATTGATAACACCAATGAATTCAACAACCTCAACATTCAAAATCACCAACAAATTCAACAACAACCTCAGTATTGAAAAAAAATCAAAAAATGCAACAACAACTTCAACATTGAAAATCACCAACAAATTCAACAACAACCTCAACTTTGAAAAACACCAACAAATTCAAAAACCTCAACATGGAAAAACAACAACAAATTGAACCAGAGCCTCAATATTGAAAATCACCAACAAATTCAACAACAACCTCAACAATGAAAAACACAAACAATTTCAACAAAAACCTCAACAATGAAAAACACCAAAAAATTCAACAACAAACTCAACATTGAAGATCACCAACAAATTCAACAACAACCTCAACAATGAAAAACACCAACAAATTGAACTAAATCCTCAACAAGGAAAAACACCGAAAGATTCATCAACAACCTCAACATTCAAAAACACCAACAAATTCAACAGAAACCACAACAATGAAAAACACCTAAAAATACAACAACAACCTCAACATTGAAAATCACCAACAAATTCAACAACAACCTCAACAATGAAAAACATCAAATAATGCATCAACAACCACAACATTCAAAAACAACAAAAAATTCAACAAAAACCTCAACCATGAAAAACACCGAAAAATTCAGCAACAACCTCAACTTTTAACAACACCAACAACTTCAACAACCTCAACATTGAAAAACACCAGCAATTTCAAATGCAACCTCAACTTTCAAACATAGAGAAATGATCAAAAAAAACCATTGATAACACCAATGAATTCAACAACCTCAACATTGAAAATCACCAACAAATTCAACAACAACCTCACAAATGAAAAACATCAAAAAACTCAACAACAACCTCAACATTGAAAATCACCAACAAATTCAACAGCAACCTCAACTTTGAAAAACACCAACAAATTCAAAAACCTCAACATGGTAAAACAACAACAAATTGAACCAGAACCTCAATATTGAAAATCATCAACAAATTCAACAACAACCTCAACAATGAAAAACACAAACAATTTCAACAAAAACCTCAACAATGAAAAACACCAAAAAATTCATCAACAACCTCAACATTCAAAAACGCCATCAAATTCAACAAAAACCTCAACAATGAAAAACACCAAAAAATTCAACAACAACCTCAACATTGAAAATCACCAACAAACTCAACAGAAACCTCAACAATGAAAAACACCAAAGAATTCAACAACAACCTCAACTTTGAAAAACACCAACAAATTCAACAACCTCAAAATTGTAAAACACCAACAATTTCAACTGCAACCTCAACTTTGAAAAATACAAAAAAGATTTAAAAAAACCATTGATAACACCAATAATTTCAACAACATCAACGTTGAAAAACACCAACAAATTCAACCTTAACATCAAAATTGAAAATCACCAACAAAGTCAACAACAACCTCAACATTGAAAATCACCAACAAATTCCACAACAACATCAACAATGAAAAACACCAAATAATGCATCAACACCCTCAACATTCAAAAACAACAAAAAATTCAACAAAAACCTCAACAATGAAAAACACCGAAAAATTCAGCAAGAACCTCAACTTTGAACAGCACCAACAACTTCAACAACCTCAACATTGAAAAACACCAACAATTTCAACTGCAACCTCAACTTCGAAACATAGAAAAATGATCAAAAAAAACCATTGATAACACCAATGAATTCAACAACCTCAACAATCAAAATCACCAACAAATTCAACAACAACCTCAGCAATGAAAAACATCAAAAAATGCAACAAAAACCTCAACATTGAAAATCACCAACAAATTCAACAGCAACCTCAACTTTGAAAAACACCAACAAATTCAAAAACCTCAACATGGAAAAACAACAACAAATTGAACCAGAACCTCAATATTGAAAATCACCAACAAATTCAACAACAACCTCAACGATGAAAAACACAAACAATTTCAACAAAAACCTCAACAGTGAAAAACACCAAAAAATTCATCAACAACCTCAACATTCAAAAACGCCAACAAATTCAACAAAAACCTCAGCAATGAAAAACACCAACAAATTCAACGACAACTTCAACAATGAAAAACACCAAAAAATTCAACAACAACCTCAACTTTGAAAAACACCAACAAATTCAACAACCTCAACATTGCAAAACACCAACAATTTCAACTGCAACCTCAACTTTGAAAAACACAAAAAGGATTAAAAAAAACCATTGATAACACCAATAATTTCAACAACATCAACTTTGAAAAACACCAACAACTTCAACCACAACCTCAACACTGAAAATCACCAACAAAGTCAACAACAACCTCAACAATGAAAAACACCAATAAATTCAACAAAAACCTCAACAATGAAAAACACCAACAAATTCAACAACAAACTCAGCTTTGAAAAACACCAACAAATTCAACAACCTCAACATTGAAAAACACCAACAAATTCAACAACAACCTCAACTTTCAAAAATAAAAAAAGGTTCAACAAAATAAAAATTGATAACAACAACAAATTCAACAACAACCTCAATATTGAAAATCACCAACAAATTTAACAACAACCTCAACAATGAAAAACATCAAACAATTCAACAACAACCTCAACATTCAAAAACACCAACAAATTCAACATAAACCTCAACAATTAAAAACACCAAAAAATTCAACAACAACGTCAACTTTGAAAAATACCAACAAATTCAACAACCTCAACAATGAAAAACACCAACAAATTCAACAGCAAACTCAACATTGAAAATCACCAAAAAATTCAACAACAACCTCAACATTGAAAAACTCCAACAATTTCAACAACAACCTCAACAATGAAAAACACCAAAAAATTCAACAACAAACTCAACATTGAAAATCACCAACAAATTCAACAACAACATCAACTTTGAAAAACACCAACAAATTCAAAAACCTCAACATGGAAAAACACCAACAAATTCAACAGCAACCTCAACTTTGAAAATCACCAACAAATTCAACATAAACCTCAACAATGAAGAGCACCTAAAAATTCATCAACAACCTCAACATTCAAAAATACCATCAAATTCAACAACAACCTCAACAATGAAAATCACCAACAAATTCAACAAAAACCTCAACAATGAATAACACCGAAAGATTCATCAACAACCTCAACATTCAAAAAAACCAACAAACTCAACAGAAACCTCAACAATGAAAAACACCTAAAAATTCAACAACAACCTCAACATTGAAAATCACCAACAAATTCCACAACAACCTCAACAATGAAAAACACCAAATAATGCAACAACCTCAACATTCAAAAACAACAAAAAATTCAACAAAAACCTCAACAATGAAAAACACCGAAAAATTCAGCAAGAGCCTCAACTTTGAACAGCACCAACAACTTCAACAACCTCAACATTGAAAAACACCAACAATTTCAACTGCAACCTCAACATTGAAACATAGAAAAATGATCAATAAAAACCATTGATAACACCAATGAAATCAACAACCTCAACATTCAAAATCACCAATAAATTCAACAACAACCTCAGCAATGAAAAACATCAAAAAATGCAACAAAAACCTGAACATTGAAAATCACCAACAAATTCAACATAAACCTCAACAATGAAGAGCACCTAAAAATTCATCAACAACCTCAACATTCCAAAATACAAACAAATTCAACAACAACCTCAGCTTTGAAAAACACCAACAAATTCAAAAAAAACCTCAACAATGAATAACACCGAAAGATTCATCAACAACCTCAACATTCAAAAAAACCAACAAACTCAACAGAAACCTCAACAATGAAAAACACCTAAAAATTCAACAACAACCTCAACATTGAAAATCACCAACAAATTCCAGAACAACATCAACAATGAAAAACACCAAATAATGCATCAACACCCTCAACATTCAAAAACAACAAAAAATTCAACAAAAACCTCAACATTGAAAAACACCAACAATTTCAACTGCAACCTCAACTTCGAAACATAGAAAAATGATCAAAAAAAACCATTGATAACACCAATGAATTCAACAACCTCAACATTCAAAATCACCAACAAATTCAACAACAACCTCAGCAATGAAAAACATCAAAAAATGCAACAAAAACCTCAACATTGAAAATCACCAACAAATTCAACAGCAACCTCAACTTTGAAAAACACCAACAAATTCAAAAACCTCAACATGGAAAAACAACAACAAATTGAACCAGAACCTCAATATTGAAAATCACCAACAATTCAACAACAACCTCAACGATGAAAAACACAAACAATTTCAACAAAAACCTCAACAGTGAAAAACACCAAAAAATTCATCAACAACCTCAACATTCAAAAACGCCAACAAATTCAACAAAAACCTCAGCAATGAAAAACACCAACAAATTCAACAAAAACCTCAACAATGAAAAACACCAAAAAATTCAACAACAACCTCAACTTTGAAAAACACCAATAAATTCAACAACCACAACATTGCAAAACACCAACAATTTCAACTGCAACCTCAACTTTGAAAAACACAAAAAGGATTTAAAAAAACCATTGATAACACCAATAATTTCAACAACATCAACTTTGAAAAACACCAACAAATTCAACCACAACCTCAACATTTAAATTCACCAACAAAGTCAACAACAACCTCAACAATGAAAAACACCAATAAATTCAACAAAAACCTCAACAATGAAAAACACCAACAAATTCAACAACAAACTCAGCTTTGAAAAACACCAATAAATTCAACAACCTCAACATTGAAAAACACCAACAAATTCAACAACAACCTCAACTTTCAAAAATACAAAAAGGTTCAACAAAATAAAAATTGATAACAACAACAAATTCAACAACAACCTCAATACTGAAAATCACCAACAAATTCAACAAAAACCTCAACAATGAAAAACACCGAAAAATTCAGCAAGAACCTCAACTTTGAACAGCACCAACAACTTCAACAACCTCAACATTGAAAAACACCAACAATTTCAACTGCAACCTCAACTTTGAAACATAGAAAAATGATCAAAAAAAACCATTGATAACACCAATGAAATCAACTACCTCAACATTCAAAATCACCAACAAATTCAACAACAACCTCAGCAATGAAAAACATCAAAAAATGCAACAAAAACCTCAACATTAAAAATCACCAACAAATTCAACACAACATCAACTTTGAAAAACACCAACAAATTCAAAAACCTCAACATGGAAAAACAACAACAAATTGAACCAGAACCTCAATATTGAAAATCACCAACAATTCAACAACAACCTCAACGATGAAAAACATCAAACAATTTCAACAAAAACCTCAACAGTGAAAAACACCAAAAAATTCATCAACAACCTCAACATTCAAAAACGCCAACAAATTCAACAAAAACCTCAGCAATGAAAAACACCAACAAATTCAACAAAAACCTCAACAATGAAAAACACCAAAAAATTCAACAGCAACCTCAACTTTGAAAAACACCAACAAATTCAAAAACCTCAACATGGAAAAACAACAACAAATTGAACCAGAACCTCAATATTGAAAATCACCAACAAATTCAACAACAACCTCAACGATGATAAACACAAACAATTTCAACAAAAACCTCAACAGTGAAAAACACCAAAAAATTCATCAACAACCTCAACATTCAAAAACGCCAACAAATTCAACAAAAACCTCAGCAATGAAAAACACCAACAAATTCAACGACAACTTCAACAATGAAAAACACCAAAAAATTCAACAACAACCTCAACTTTGAAAAACACCAACAAATTCAACAACCTCAACATTGCAAAACACCAACAATTTCAACTGCAACCTCAACTTTGAAAAACACAAAAAGGATTAAAAAAAACCATTGATAACACCAATAATTTCAACAACATCAACTTTGAAAAACACCAACAACTTCAACCACAACCTCAACACTGAAAATCACCAACAAAGTCAACAACAACCTCAACAATGAAAAACACCAATAAATTCAACAAAAACCTCAACAATGAAAAACACCAACAAATTCAACAACAAACTCAGCTTTGAAAAACACCAACAAATTCAACAACCTCAACATTGAAAAACACCAACAAATTCAACAACAACCTCAACTTTCAAAAATAAAAAAAGGTTCAACAAAATAAAAATTGATAACAACAACAAATTCAACAACAACCTCAATATTGAAAATCACCAACAAATTTAACAACAACCTCAACAATGAAAAACATCAAACAATTCAACAACAACCTCAACATTCAAAAACACCAACAAATTCAACATAAACCTCAACAATTAAAAACACCAAAAAATTCAACAACAACGTCAACTTTGAAAAATACCAACAAATTCAACAACCTCAACAATGAAAAACACCAACAAATTCAACAGCAAACTCAACATTGAAAATCACCAAAAAATTCAACAACAACCTCAACATTGAAAAACTCCAACAATTTCAACAACAACCTCAACAATGAAAAACACCAAAAAATTCAACAACAAACTCAACATTGAAAATCACCAACAAATTCAACAACAACATCAACTTTGAAAAACACCAACAAATTCAAAAACCTCAACATGGAAAAACACCAACAAATTCAACAGCAACCTCAACTTTGAAAATCACCAACAAATTCAACATAAACCTCAACAATGAAGAGCACCTAAAAATTCATCAACAACCTCAACATTCAAAAATACCATCAAATTCAACAACAACCTCAACAATGAAAATCACCAACAAATTCAACAAAAACCTCAACAATGAATAACACCGAAAGATTCATCAACAACCTCAACATTCAAAAAAACCAACAAACTCAACAGAAACCTCAACAATGAAAAACACCTAAAAATTCAACAACAACCTCAACATTGAAAATCACCAACAAATTCCACAACAACCTCAACAATGAAAAACACCAAATAATGCAACAACCTCAACATTCAAAAACAACAAAAAATTCAACAAAAACCTCAACAATGAAAAACACCGAAAAATTCAGCAAGAGCCTCAACTTTGAACAGCACCAACAACTTCAACAACCTCAACATTGAAAAACACCAACAATTTCAACTGCAACCTCAACATTGAAACATAGAAAAATGATCAATAAAAACCATTGATAACACCAATGAAATCAACAACCTCAACATTCAAAATCACCAATAAATTCAACAACAACCTCAGCAATGAAAAACATCAAAAAATGCAACAAAAACCTGAACATTGAAAATCACCAACAAATTCAACATAAACCTCAACAATGAAGAGCACCTAAAAATTCATCAACAACCTCAACATTCCAAAATACAAACAAATTCAACAACAACCTCAGCTTTGAAAAACACCAACAAATTCAAAAAAAACCTCAACAATGAATAACACCGAAAGATTCATCAACAACCTCAACATTCAAAAAAACCAACAAACTCAACAGAAACCTCAACAATGAAAAACACCTAAAAATTCAACAACAACCTCAACATTGAAAATCACCAACAAATTCCAGAACAACATCAACAATGAAAAACACCAAATAATGCATCAACACCCTCAACATTCAAAAACAACAAAAAATTCAACAAAAACCTCAACATTGAAAAACACCAACAATTTCAACTGCAACCTCAACTTCGAAACATAGAAAAATGATCAAAAAAAACCATTGATAACACCAATGAATTCAACAACCTCAACATTCAAAATCACCAACAAATTCAACAACAACCTCAGCAATGAAAAACATCAAAAAATGCAACAAAAACCTCAACATTGAAAATCACCAACAAATTCAACAGCAACCTCAACTTTGAAAAACACCAACAAATTCAAAAACCTCAACATGGAAAAACAACAACAAATTGAACCAGAACCTCAATATTGAAAATCACCAACAATTCAACAACAACCTCAACGATGAAAAACACAAACAATTTCAACAAAAACCTCAACAGTGAAAAACACCAAAAAATTCATCAACAACCTCAACATTCAAAAACGCCAACAAATTCAACAAAAACCTCAGCAATGAAAAACACCAACAAATTCAACAAAAACCTCAACAATGAAAAACACCAAAAAATTCAACAACAACCTCAACTTTGAAAAACACCAATAAATTCAACAACCACAACATTGCAAAACACCAACAATTTCAACTGCAACCTCAACTTTGAAAAACACAAAAAGGATTTAAAAAAACCATTGATAACACCAATAATTTCAACAACATCAACTTTGAAAAACACCAACAAATTCAACCACAACCTCAACATGTAAATTCACCAACAAAGTCAACAACAACCTCAACAATGAAAAACACCAATAAATTCAACAAAAACCTCAACAATGAAAAACACCAACAAATTCAACAACAAACTCAGCTTTGAAAAACACCAATAAATTCAACAACCTCAACATTGAAAAACACCAACAAATTCAACAACAACCTCAACTTTCAAAAATACAAAAAGGTTCAACAAAATAAAAATTGATAACAACAACAAATTCAACAACAACCTCAATACTGAAAATCACCAACAAATTCAACAAAAACCTCAACAATGAAAAACACCGAAAAATTCAGCAAGAACCTCAACTTTGAACAGCACCAACAACTTCAACAACCTCAACATTGAAAAACACCAACAATTTCAACTGCAACCTCAACTTTGAAACATAGAAAAATGATCAAAAAAAACCATTGATAACACCAATGAAATCAACTACCTC
The DNA here is from genome assembly GCF_964194155.1 of Cetorhinus maximus. Classification (NCBI taxonomy): domain Eukaryota; kingdom Metazoa; phylum Chordata; class Chondrichthyes; order Lamniformes; family Cetorhinidae; genus Cetorhinus; species Cetorhinus maximus. The sequence goes on along the minus strand of NW_027596287.1, from coordinate 155,342 downwards.
AACATTCAAAATCACCAACAAATTCAACAACAACCTCAGCAATGAAAAACATCAAAAAATGCAACAAAAACCTCAACATTAAAAATCACCAACAAATTCAACACAACATCAACTTTGAAAAACACCAACAAATTCAAAAACCTCAACATGGAAAAACAACAACAAATTGAACCAGAACCTCAATATTGAAAATCACCAACAATTCAACAACAACCTCAACGATGAAAAACATCAAACAATTTCAACAAAAACCTCAACAGTGAAAAACACCAAAAAATTCATCAACAACCTCAACATTCAAAAACGCCAACAAATTCAACAAAAACCTCAGCAATGAAAAACACCAACAAATTCAACAAAAACCTCAACAATGAAAAACACCAAAAAATTCAACAACAACCTCAACTTTGAAAAACACCAACAAATTCAACAACCTCAGCATTGCAAAACACCAACAATTTCAACTGCAACCTCAACTTTGAAAAACACAAAAAGGATTAAAAAAAACCATTGATAACACCAATAATTTCAACAACATCAACTTTGAAAAACACCAACAAATTGAACCACAACCTCAACATTGAAAATCACCAACATAGTCAACAACAACCTCAACAATGAAAAACACCAATAAATTCAACAAAAACCTCAACAATGAAATACAGCAACAAATTCAACAACAAACTCAACTTTGAAAAACACCAACAAAATCAACAACCTCAACATTGAAAATCACCAACAAATTCAACAACAACCTCAACTTTGAAAAACACTAACAAATTCAAAAGGCTCAACATGGAAAAACACCAACAAATTCAACCAGATCCTCAATATTGAAAATCACCAACAAATTCAACAACAACCTCAACAATGAAAATCACCAACAAATTCAACAACAACCTCAACTTTGAAAAACACCAACAAATTCAACAAACTCAACATTGCAAAACACCAACAATTTCAACTGCAACCTCAACTTTGAAAAATACAAAACGGATTTAAAAAAACCATTGATAACACCAATAATTTCAAAAACATCAACTTTGAAAAACAGCAACAAATTCAACTACAACCACAACATTGAAAATCACCAACAAAGTCAACAACAACCTCAACAATGAAAAGCACCACCAAATTCAACAAAAACCTCAACAATGAAAAACACTAACAAATTCAACAACAACCTCAACTTTCAAAAATACATAAAGGTTCAACAAAATAAAAATTGTTAACAACAACAAATTCAACAACATCGTCAATATTGAAAATCACCAACAAATTTAACAACAACCTCAACAATGAAAAACATCAAACAATTCAACAACAACCTCAACATTAAAAAACACCAACAAATTCAACAACAACTTTAACAATGAAAAACACCAAAAAATTCATCAACAACCTCAACATTCAAAAACAGCAACAAATTCAACAAAAACCTCAACAATTAAGAACATCAACAAATTCAACAACAACGTCAACTTTGAAAAATACCAACAAATTCAACAACCTCAAGAATGAAAAACACCAACAAATTCAACAACAAACTCAACATTGAAAATCACCAAAAAATTCAACAACAACCTCAACATTGAAAAACTCCAACAATTTCAACAACAACCTCAACAATGAAAAACACCAAAAAATTCAACAACAAACTCAACATTGAAAATCACCAACAAATTCAACAACATCAACCTTGAAAAACACCAACAAATTCAAAAACCTCAACATGGAAAAACAACAACAAATTGAACCAGAACCTCAATATTGAAAATCACCATCAATTCAACAACAACCTCAACGATGAAAAACACAAACAATTTCAACAAAAACCTCAACAGTGAAAAACACCAAAAAATTCATCAACAACCTCAACATTCAAAAACGCCAACAAATTCAACAAAAACCTCAGCAATGAAAACACCAACAAATTCAACAACCTCAACATTGCAAAACACCAACAATTTCAACTGCAACCTCAACTTTGAAAAACACAAAAAGGATTTAAAAAAACCATTGATAACACCAATAATTTCAACAACATCAACTTTGAAAAACACCAACAAATTCAACCACAACCTCAACATTGAAAATCACCAACAAAGTCAACAACAACCTCAACAATGAAAAACACCAATAAATTCAACAAAAACCTCAACAATGAAAAACACCAACAAATTCAACAACAAACTCAGCTTTGAAAAACACCAACAAATTCAACAACCTCAACATTGAAAAACACCAACAAATTCAACAACAACCTCAACTTTCAAAAATACTAAAAGGTTCAACAAAATCAAAATTGATAACAACAACAAATTCAACAACAACCTCAAAACTGAAAATCACCAACAAATTTAACAACAATCTCAACAATGAAAAACACTTAATAATTCTTCAACAACTTCAACATTCAAAAACAGCAACAAATTCAACAAAATCCTCAACAATTAAAAACACCAACAAATTCAACAACAACGTCAACTTTGAAAATCACCAACAAATTCAACAACAAACTCAGCAATGAAAAGCATCAAAAAACTCAACAACAACCTCAACATTGAAAATCACCAACAAATTCAATAACAACCTCAACTTTGAAAAACACTAACAAATTCAAAAGGCTCAACATGGAAAAACACCAACAAATTCAACCAGATCCTCAATATTGAAAATCACCAACAAATTCAACAACAACCTCAACAATGAAAAACACCAAAAAATTCAACAACAACCTCAACTTTGAAAAACACCAACAAATTCAACAACCTCAACATTGCAAAACACCAACAATTTCAACTGTAACCTCAACTTTGAAAAATACAAAACGGATTTAAAAAAACCATTGATAACACCAATATTTTCAAAAACATTAACTTTGAAAAACAGCAACAAATTCAACCACAACCACAACATTGAAAATCACCAACAAAGTCAACAACAACCTCAACAATGAAAAGCACCAACAAATTCAACAAAAACCTCAACAATGAAAAACACTAACAAATTCAACAACAACCTCAACTTTCAAAAATACATAAAGGTTCAACAAAATAAAAATTGATAACAACAACAAATTCAACAACATCGTCAATATTAAAAATCACCAACAAATTTAACAACAACCTCAACAATGAAAAACATCAAACAATTCAACAACAACCTCAACATTAAAAAACGCCAACAAATTCAACAACAACTTTAAAAATGAAAAACACCAAAAATTTCATCAACAACCTCAACATTCAAAAACAGCAACAAATTCAACAAATACCTCAACAATTAAGAACACCAAAAAATTCAACAACAACGTCAACTTTGAAAAATACCAACAAATTCAACAACCTCAAGAATGAAAAACACCAACAAATTCAACAACAAACTCAACATTGAAAATCACCAAAAAATTCAACAACGACCTCAACATTGAAAAACTCCAACAATTTCAACAACAACCTCAACAATGAAAAACACCAAAAAATTCAACAACAAACTCAACATTGAAAATCACCAACAAATTCAGCAACATCAACCTTGAAAAACACCAACAAATTCAAAAACCTCAACATGGAAAATCAACAACAAATTGAACCAGAACCTCAATATTGAAAATCACCATCAATTCAACAACAACCTCAACGATGAAAAACACAAACAATTTCAACAAAAACCTCAACAGTGAAAAACACCAAAAAATTCATCAACAACCTCAACATTCAAAAACGCCAACAAATTCAACAAAACCTCAGCAATGAAAACACCAACAAATTCAACAACCTCAACATTGCAAAACACCAACAATTTCAACTGCAACCTCAACTTTGAAAAACACAAAAAGGATTAAAAAAAACCATTGATAACACCAATAATTTCAACAACATCAACTTTGAAAAACACCAACAAATTCAACAACCTCAACTTTCAAAAGTACAAAAAGGTTCAACAAAATAAAAATTGATAACAACAACAAATTCAACAACAACCTCAATACTGAAAATCACCAACAAATTTAACAACGACCTCAACAATGAAAAACATCAGCAATTCAACAACAACCTCAACATTCAAAAACACCAACAAATTCAACAAAAACCTCAACAATTAAAAACACCAAAAAATTCAACAACAACGGCAACTTTGAAAAATACCAACAAATTCAACAACCTCAACAATGAAAAACACCAACAAATTCAACAACAAACTCAACATTGAAAATCACCAAAAAATTCAACAACAACCTCAACATTGAAAAACTCCAACAATTTCAACAACAACCTCAACAATGAAAAACTCCAAAAAATTCAGCAACAAACTCAACATAAAAAATCACCAACAAATTCAACATAAACCTCAACAATGAAGAGCACCTTAAAATTCATCAACAACCTCAACATTCAAAAAAACCAACAAACTCAACAGAAACCTCAACAATGAAAAACACCTAAAAATTCAACAACAACCTCAACATTGAAAATCACCAACAAATTCAACAACAAACTCAGCTTTGAAAAACACCAACAAATTCAACAACCTCAACATGGAAAAACACGAACAAATTCAACAGCAACCTCAACTTTGAAAAAAACAATAAGATTCAATAAAAAACATTGAATACACCAAAAAATTCAACAGTAACCTCAACTTTGAAAATCACCAACAAATTCAACATAAACCTCAACAATGAAGAGCGCATAAAAATTCATCAACAACCTCAACATTCCAAAATACAAACAAATTCAACAACAACCTCAACAATGAAAATCACCAACAAATTCAACCACAACCTCAACATTGAAAATCACCAACAAAGTCAAGAACAACCTCAACAATGAAAAACACCAATAAATTCAACAAAAACCTCAACAATGAAAAACACCAACAAATTCAACAACAAACTCAGCTTTGAAAAACACCAACAAATTCAACAACCTCAACATTGAAAAACACCAACAAATTCTACAACAACCTCAACTTTCAAAAATATAAAAAGGTTCAACAAAATAAAAATTGATAACAACAACAAATTCAACAACAACCTCAATACTGAAAATCACCAACAAATTCAACAACAACCTCAACAATGAAAAACACAAACAATTTCAACAAAAACCTCAACAATGAAAAACACCAAAAAAATCATCAACAACCTCAACATTCAAAAACGCCAACAAATTCAACAAAAACCTCAACAATGAAAAACACCAAAAAATTCAACAACAACCTCAACATTGAAAATCACCAACAAATTCAACAAAAACCTCAACAATGAAAAACACCAAAAAATTCAACAACAACCTCAACTTTGAAAAACACCAACAAATTCAACAACCTCAACATTGCAAATCACCAACAATTTCAACTGCAACCTCAACTTTGAAAAATACGACAAAGATTTTAAAAAACCATTGATAACACCAATAATTTCAACAACATCAACTTTGAAAAACACCAGCAAATTCAATCACAACCTCAACATTGAAAATCACCACCAAATTCAACAAAAACCTCAACAATGAAAAACACCAACAAATTCAACAACAAACTCAGCTTAGTAAAACACCAACAAATTCAACAACCTCAACATTGAAAAACACCAACAAATTCAACAACAACCTCAACTTTCAAAAATACAAAAAGGTTCAACAAAATAAAAATTGATAACAACAACAAATTCAACAACAACCTCAATATTGAAAAGCACCAACAAATTTAACAACAACCACAACAATGAAAAACATCAAACAATTCAACAACAACCTCAACATTCAAAAAAACCAACAAATTCAACAGCAACCTCAACAATGAAAAACACCAAAAAATTCTTTAACAACTTCAACATTCAAAAACAGCAACAAATTCAACAAAATCCTAAACAATTAAAAACACCAAAAAATTCAACAACAACGTCAACTTTGAAAAATACCAACAAATTCAACAACCTCAACAATGAAAAACACCAACAAATTCAACAACAAACTCAACATTGAAAATCAACTAAAAATTCAACAACAGCCTCAACATTGAAAAACTCCAACAATTTCAACAACAACCTCAACAATGAAAAACACCAAAAAATTCAACAACAAACTCAACATTGAAAATCACCAACAAATTCAACAACAACATCAACTTTGAAAAACACCAACAAATTCAAAAACCTCAACATGGAAAAACAACAACAAATTGAACCAGAGCCTCAATATTGAAAATCACCAACAAATTCAACAACAACCTCAACAATGAAAAACACAAACAATTTCAACAAAAACCTCAGCAGTGAAAAACACCAAAAAATTCATCAACAACCTCAACATTCAAAAACGCCAACAAATTCAACAAAAACCTCAACAATGAAAAACACCAAAAAATTCAACGACAACCTCAACATTGAAAATCACCAACAAATTCAACAAAAACCTCAACAATGAAAAACACCAAAAAATTCAACAACAACCTCAACTTTGAAAAACACCAACAAATTCAACAACCTCAACATTGCAAATCACCAACAATTTCAACTGCAGCCTCAACTTTGAAAAATACGAAAAAGATTTTAAAAAACCATTGATAACACCAATAATATCAACAACATCAACTTTGAAAAACACCAGCAAATTCAACCACAACCTCAACATTGAAAATCACCAACAAAGTCAACAACAACCTCAACAATGAGAAACACCAACAAATTCAGCAAAAACCTCAACAATGAAAAACACCAACAAATTCAACAACAAACTCAGCTTTGAAAAACACTAACAAATTCAAAAGGCTCAACATGGAAAAACACCAACAAATTCAACCAGATCCTCAATATTGAAAATCACCAACAAATTCAACAACAACTTCAACAATGAAAAACACCAAAAAAATTCAACAACAACCTCAACTTTGAAAAACACCAACAAATTCAACAACCTCAACATTGCAAAACACCAACAATTTCAACTGCAACCTCAACTTTGAAAAATACAAAACGGATTTAAAAAAACCATTGATAACACCAATAATTTCAAAAACATCAACTTTGAAAAACAGCAACAAATTCATCCACAACCACAACATTGAAAATCACCAACAAAGTCAACAACAACCTCAACAATGAAAAGCACCAACAAATTCAACAAAAACCTCAACAATGAAAAACACTAACAAATTCAACAACAAACCTCAACTTTCAAAAATACATAAAGGTTCAACAAAATAAAAATTGATAACAACAACAAATTCAACAACATCGTCAATATTGAAAATCACCAACAAATTTAACAACAACCTCAACAATGAAAAACATCAAACAATTCAACAACAACCTCAACATTAAAAAACACCAACAAATTCAACAACAACTTTAACAATGAAAAACACCAAAAAATTCATCAACAACCTCAACATTCAAAAACAGCAACAAATTCAACAAAAACCTCAACAATTAAGAACACCAACAAATTCAACAACAATGTCAACTTTGAAAAATACCAACAAATTCAACAACCTCAACAATGAAAAACACCAACAAATTCAACAACAAACTCAACATTGAAAATCACCAAAAAATTCAACAACAACCTCAACATTGAAAAACTCCAACAATTTCAACAACAACCTCAACAATGAAAAACACCAAAAAATTCAACAACAAACTCAACATTGAAAATCACCAACAAATACAACAACAACATCAACTTTGAAAAACAGCAAAAAATTCATAAACCTCAACATGGAAAAACACCAACAAATTCAACAGCAACCTCAACTTTGAAAATCACCAACAAATTCAACATAAACCTCAACAATGAAGAGCACATAAAAATTCATCAACAAGCTCAACATTCCAAAATACAAACAAATTCAACAACAACCTCAACAATGAAAATCACCAACAAATTCAACAAAAACCTCAACAATGAATAACACCGAAAGATTCATCAACAACCTCAACATTCAAAAAAACCAACAAACTCAACAGAAATCTCAACAATGAAAAACACCTAAAAATTCAACAACAACCTCAACATTGAAAATCACCAACAAATTCCACAACAACATCAACAATGAAAAACACCAAATAATGCATCAACACCCTCAACATTCAAAAACAACAAAAAATTCAACAAAAACCTCAACAATGAAAAACACCGAAAAATTCAGCAAGAACCTCAACTTTGAACAGCACCAACAACTTCAACAACCTCAACATTGAAAAACACCAACAATTTCAACTGCAACCTCAACTTTGAAGCCTTGAACAATGATCAAAAAAAACCATTGATAACACCAATGAAATCAACACCCTCAACATTCAAAATCACCAACAAATTCAACAACAACCTCAGCAATGAAAAACATCAAAAAATGCAACAAAAACCTCAACATTGAAAATCACCAACAAATTCAACAGCAACCTCAACTTTGAAAAACACCAACAAATTCAAAAACCTCAACATGGAAAAACAACAACAAATTGAAACAGAACCTCAATATTGAAAATCACCAACAAATTCAACAACAACCTCAACGATGAAAAACATCAAACAAATTCAACAAAAACCTCAGCAATGAAAAACACCAACAAATTCAACGACAACCTCAACAATGAAAAACACCAAAAAATTCAACAACAACCTCAACATTGAAAAACACCAACAAATTCAACAACCTCAACATTGCAAAACACCAACAATTTCAACTGCAACCTCAACTTTGAAAAACACAAAAAGGATTTAAAAAAACCATTGATAACACCAATAATTTCAACAACATCAACTTTGAAAAACATCAACAAATTCAACCACAACCTCAACATTGAAAATCACCAACAAAGTCAACAACAACCTCAACAATGAAAAACACCAATAAATTCAACAAAAACCTCAACAATGAAAAACACCAACAAATTCAACAACAAACTCAGCTTTGAAAAACACCAACAAATTCAACAACCTCAACATTGAAAAACACCAACAAATTCAACAACAACCTCAACTTTCAAAAATACAAAAAGGTTCAACAAAATAAAAATTGATAACAACAACAAATTCAACAACAACCTCAATACTGAAAATCACCAACAAATTTAACAACAACCTCAACAATGAAAAACATCAAACAATTCAACAACAACCTCAACGTTAAAAAACACCAACAAATTCAACAAAAACCTCAACAATTAAAAACACCAAAAAATTCAACAACAACGTCAACTTTGAAAAATACCAACAAATTCAACAACCTCAACAATGAAAAACACCAACAAATTCAACAACAAACTCAACATTGATAATCACCAAAAAATTCAACAACAACCTCAACATTGAAAAACTCCTACAATTTCAACAACAACCTCAACAATGAAAAACACCAAAAAATTCATCAACAAACTCAACATTGAAAATCACCAACAAATTCAACAACAACCTCAACAATGAAAAACACAAACAATTTCAACAAAAACCTCAACAATGAAAAACACCAAAAAAATCATCAACAACCTCAACATTCAAAAACGCCAACAAATTCAACAAAAACCTCAACAATGAAAAACACCAAAAAATTCAACAACAACCTCAACATTGAAAATCACCAACAAATTCAACAAAAACCTCAACAATGAAAAACACCAAAAAATTCAACAACAACCTCAACTTTGAAAAACACCAACAAATTCAACAACCTCAACATTGCAAATCACCAACAATTTCAACTGCAACCTCAACTTTGAAAAATACGACAAAGATTTTAAAAAACAATTGATAACACCAATAATTTCAACAACATCAACTTTGAAAAACACCAGCAAATTCAACCACAACCTCAACATTGAAAATCACCACCAAATTCAACAAAAACCTCAACAATGAAAAACACCAACAAATTCAACAACAAACTCAGCTTTGAAAAACACCAACAAATTCAACAACCTCAACATTGAAAAACACCAACAAATTCAACAACAACCTCAACTTTCAAAAATACAAAAAGGTTCAACAAAATAAAAATTGATAACAACAACAAATTCAACAACAACCTCAATATTGAAAAGCACCAACAAATTTAACAACAACCACAACAATGAAAAACATCAAACAATTCAACAACAACCTCAACATTCAAAAAAACCAACAAATTCAACAGCAACCTCAACAATGAAAAACACCAAAAAATTCTTTAACAACTTCAACATTCAAAAACAGCAACAAATTCTACAAAATCCTCAACAATTAAAAACACCAAAAAATTCAACAACAACGTCAACTTTGAAAAATACCAACAAATTCAACAACCTCAACAATGAAAAACACCAACAAATTCAACAACAAACTCAACATTGAAAATCAACTAAAAATTCAACAACAGCCTCAACATTGAAAAACTCCAACAATTTCAACAACAACCTCAACAATGAAAAACACCAAAAAATTCAACAACAAACTCAACATTGAAAATCACCAACAAATTCAACAACAACATCAACTTTGAAAAACACCAACAAATTCAAAAACCTCAACATGGAAAAACAACAACAAATTGAACCAGAGCCTCAATATTGAAAATCACCAACAAATTCAACAACAACCTCAACAATGAAAAACACAAACAATTTCAACAAAAACCTCAGCAGTGAAAAACACCAAAAAATTCATCAACAACCTCAACATTCAAAAACGCCAACAAATTCAACAAAAACCTCAACAATGAAAAACACCAAAAAATTCAACGACAACCTCAACATTGAAAATCACCAACAAATTCAACAAAAACCTCAACAATGAAAAACACCAAAAAATTCAACAACAACCTCAACTTTGAAAAACACCAACAAATTCAACAACCTCAACATTGCAAATCACCAACAATTTCAACTGCAACCTCAACTTTGAAAAATACGAAAAAGATTTTAAAAAACCATTGATAACACCAATAATATCAACAACATCAACTTTGAAAAACACCAGCAAATTCAACCACAACCTCAACATTGAAAATCACCAACAAAGTCAACAACAACCTCAACAATGAGAAACACCAACAAATTCAGCAAAAACCTCAACAATGAAAAACACCAACAAATTCAACAACAAACTCAGCTTTGAAAAACACTAACAAATTCAAAAGGCTCAACATGGAAAAACACCAACAAATTCAACCAGATCCTCAATATTGAAAATCACCAACAAATTCAACAACAACTTCAACAATGAAAAACACCAAAAAATTCAACAACAACCTCAACTTTGAAAAACACCAACAAATTCAACAACCTCAACATTGCAAAACACCAACAATTTCAACTGCAACCTCAACTTTGAAAAATACAAAACGGATTTAAAAAAACCATTGATAACACCAATAATTTCAAAAACATCAACTTTGAAAAACAGCAACAAATTCATCCACAACCACAACATTGAAAATCACCAACAAAGTCAACAACAACCTCAACAATGAAAAGCACCAACAAATTCAACAAAAACCTCAACAATGAAAAACACTAACAAATTCAACAACAACCTCAACTTTCAAAAATACATAAAGGTTCAACAAAATAAAAATTGATAACAACAACAAATTCAACAACATCGTCAATATTGAAAATCACCAACAAATTTAACAACAACCTCAACAATGAAAAACATCAAACAATTCAACAACAACCTCAACATTAAAAAACACCAACAAATTCAACAACAACTTTAACAATGAAAAACACCAAAAAATTCATCAACAACCTCAACATTCAAAAACAGCAACAAATTCAACAAAAACCTCAACAATTAAGAACACCAACAAATTCAACAACAACGTCAACTTTGAAAAATACCAACAAATTCAACAACCTCAACAATGAAAAACACCAACAAATTCAACAACAAACTCAACATTGAAAATCACCAAAAAATTCAACAACAACCTCAACATTGAAAAAAACAATAAGATTCAATAAAAAACATTGAATACACCAAAAAATTCAACAGCAACCTCAACTTTGAAAATCACCAACAAATTCAACATAAACCTCAACAATGAAGAGCGCATAAAAATTCATCAACAACCTCAACATTCCAAAATACAAACAAATTCAACAACAACCTCAACAATGAAAATCACCAACAAATTCAACCACAACCTCAACATTGAAAATCACCAACAAAGTCAAGAACAACCTCAACAATGAAAAACACCAATAAATTCAACAGAAACCTCAACAATGAAAAACACCAACAAATTCAACAACAAACTCAGCTTTGAAAAACACCAACAAATTCAACAACCTCAACATTGAAAAACACCAACAAATTCAACAACAACCTCAACTTTCAAAAATACAAAAAGGTTCAACAAAATAAAAATTGATAACAACAACAAATTCAACAACAACCTCAATACTGAAAATCACCAACAAATTCAACAACAACCTCAACAATGAAAAACACAAACAATTTCAACAAAAACCTCAACAATGAAAAACACCAAAAAATTCATCAACAACCTCAACATTCAAAAACGCCAACAAATTCAACAAAAACCTCAACAATGAAAAACACCAAAAAATTCAACAACAACCTCAACATTGAAAATCACCAACAAATTCAACAAAAACCTCAACAATGAAAAACACCAAAAAATTCAACAACAACCTCAACTTTGAAAAACACCAACAAATTCAACAACCTCAACATTGCAAATCACCAACAATTTCAACTGAAACCTCAACTTTGAAAAATACGACAAAGATTTTAAAAAACCATTGATAACACCAATAATTTCAACAACATCAACTTTGAAAAACACCAGCAAATTCAACCACAACCTCAACATTGAAAATCACCACCAAATTCAACAAAAACCTCAACAATGAAAAACACCAACAAATTCAACAACAAACTCAGCTTTGAAAAACACCAACAAATTCAACAACCTCAACATTGAAAAACACCAACAAATTCAACAACAAGCTCAACTTTCAAAAATACAAAAAGGTTCAACAAAATAAAAATTGATAACAACAACAAATTCAACAACAACCTCAATATTGAAAAGCACCAACAAATTTAACAACAACCACAACAATGAAAAACATCAAACAATTCAACAACAACCTCAACATTCAAAAAAACCAACAAATTCAACAGCAACCTCAACAATGAAAAACACCAAAAAATTCTTTAACAACTTCAACATTCAAAAACAGCAACAAATTCTACAAAATCCTCAACAATTAAAAACACCAAAAAATTCAACAACAACGTCAACTTTGAAAAATACCAACAAATTCAACAACCTCAACAATGAAAAACACCAACAAATTCAACAACAAACTCAACATTGAAAATCAACTAAAAATTCAACAACAGCCTCAACATTGAAAAACTCCAACAATTTCAACAACAACCTCAACAATGAAAAACACCAAAAAATTCAACAACAAACTCAACATTGAAAATCACCAACAAATTCAACAACAACATCAACTTTGAAAAACACCAACAAATTCAAAAACCTCAACATGGAAAAACAACAACAAATTGAACCAGAGCCTCAATATTGAAAATCACCAACAAATTCAACAACAACCTCAACAATGAAAAACACAAACAATTTCAACAAAAACCTCAGCAGTGAAAAACACCAAAAAATTCATCAACAACTTCAACATTCAAAAACGCCAACAAATTCAACAAAAACCTCAACAATGAAAAACACCAAAAAATTCAACGACAACCTCAACATTGAAAATCACCAACAAATTCAACAAAAACCTCAACAATGAAAAACACCAAAAAATTCAACAACAACCTCAACTTTGAAAAACACCAACAAATTCAACAACCTCAACATTGCAAATCACCAACAATTTCAACTGCAACCTCAACTTTGAAAAATACGAAAAAGATTTTAAAAAACCATTGATAACACCAATAATATCAACAACATCAACTTTGAAAAACACCAGCAAATTCAACCACAACCTCAACATTGAAAATCACCAACAAAGTCAACAACAACCTCAACAATGAGAAACACCAACAAATTCAGCAAAAACCTCAACAATGAAAAACACCAACAAATTCAACAACAAACTCAGCTTTGAAAAACACTAACAAATTCAAAAGGCTCAACATGGAAAAACACCAACAAATTCAACCAGATCCTCAATATTGAAAATCACCAACAAATTCAACAACAACTTCAACAATGAAAAACACCAAAAAATTCAACAACAACCTCAACTTTGAAAAACACCAACAAATTCAACAACCTCAACATTGCAAAACACCAACAATTTCAACTGCAACCTCAACTTTGAAAAATACAAAACGGATTTAAAAAAACCATTGATAACACCAATAATTTCAAAAACATCAACTTTGAAAAACAGCAACAAATTCATCCACAACCACAACATTGAAAATCACCAACAAAGTCAACATCAACCTCAACAATGAAAAACACTAACAAATTCAACAACAACCTCAACTTTCAAAAATACATAAAGGTTCAACAAAATAAAAATTGATAACAACAACAAATTCAACAACATCGTCAATATTGAAAATCACCAACAAATTTAACAACAACCTCAACAATGAAAAACATCAAACAATTCAACAACAACCTCAACATTAAAAAACACCAACAAATTCAACAACAACTTTAACAATGAAAAACACCAAAAAATTCATCAACAACCTCAACATTCAAAAACAGCAACAAATTCAACAAAAACCTCAACAATTAAGAACACCAACAAATTCAACAACAACGTCAACTTTGAAAAATACCAACAAATTCAACAACCTCAACAATGAAAAACACCAACAAATTCAACAACAAACTCGACATTGAAAATCACCAAAAAATTCAACAACAACCTCAACATTGAAAAAAACAATAAGATTCAATAAAAAACATTGAATACACCAAAAAATTCAACAGCAACCTCAACTTTGAAAATCACCAACAAATTCAACATAAACCTCAACAATGAAGAGCGCATAAAAATTCATCAACAACCTCAACATTCCAAAATACAAACAAATTCAACAACAACCTCAACAATGAAAATCACCAACAAATTCAACCACAACCTGAACATTGAAAATCACCAACAAAGTCAAGAACAACCTCAACAATGAAAAACACCAATAAATTCAACAGAAACCTCAACAATGAAAAACACCAACAAATTCAACAACAAACTCAGCTTTGAAAAACACCAACAAATTCAACAACCTCAACATTGAAAAACACCAACAAATTCAACAACAACCTCAACTTTCAAAAATACAAAAAGGTTCAACAAAATAAAAATTGATAACAACAACAAATTCAACAACAACCTCAATACTGAAAATCACCAACAAATTCAACAACAACCTCAACAATGAAAAACACAAACAATTTCAACAAAAACCTCAACAATGAAAAACACCAAAAAAATCATCAACAACCTCAACATTCAAAAACGCCAACAAATTCAACAAAAACCTCAACAATGAAAAACACCAAAAAATTCAACGACAACCTCAACATTGAAAATCACCAACAAATTCAACAAAAACCTCAACAATGAAAAACACCAAAAAATTCAACAACAACCTCAACTTTGAAAAACACCAACAAATTCAACAACCTCAACATTGCAAATCACCAACAATTTCAACTGCAACCTCAACTTTGAAAAATACGACAAAGATTTTAAAAAACCATTGATAACACCAATAATTTCAACAACATCAACTTTGAAAAACACCAGCAAATTCAACCACAACCTCAACATTGAAAATCACCACCAAATTCAACAAAAACCTCAACAATGAAAAACACCAACAAATTCAACAACAAACTCAGCTTTGAAAAACACCAACAAATTCAACAACCTCAACATTGAAAAACACCAACAAATTCAACAACAACCTCAACTTTCAAAAATACAAAAAGGTTCAACAAAATAAAAATTGATAACAACAACAAATTCAACAACAACCTCAATATTGAAAAGCACCAACAAATTTAACAACAACCACAACAATGAAAAACATCAAACAATTCAACAACAACCTCAACATTCAAAAAAACCAACAAATTCAACAGCAACCTCAACAATGAAAAACACCAAAAAATTCTTTAACAACTTCAACATTCAAAAACAGCAACAAATTCTACAAAATCCTCAACAATTAAAAACACCAAAAAATTCAACAACAACGTCAACTTTGAAAAATACCAACAAATTCAACAACCTCAACAATGAAAAACACCAACAAATTCAACAACAAACTCAACATTGAAAATCAACTAAAAATTCAACAACAGCCTCAACATTGAAAAACTCCAACAATTCCAACAACAACCTCAACAATGAAAAACACCAAAAAATTCAACAACAAACTCAACATTGAAAATCACCAACAAATTCAACAACAACATCAACTTTGAAAAACACCAACAAATTCAAAAACCTCAACATGGAAAAACAACAACAAATTGAACCAGAGCCTCAATATTGAAAATCACCAACAAATTCAACAACAACCTCAACAATGATAAACACAAACAATTTCAACAAAAACCTCAACAGTGAAAAACACGAAAAAATTCATCAACAACCTCAACATTCAAAAACGCCAACAAATTCAACAAAAACCTCAACAATGAAAAACACCAAAAAATTCAACGACAACCTCAACATTGAAAATCACCAACAAATTCAACAAAAACCTCAACAATGAAAAACACCAAAAAATTCAACAACAACCTCAACTTTGAAAAACACCAACAAATTCAACAACCTCAACATTGCAAATCACCAACAATTTCAACTGCAACCTCAACTTTGAAAAATACGAAAAAGATTTTAACAAACCATTGATAACACCAATAATATCAACAACATCAACTTTGAAAAACACCAGCAAATTCAACCACAACCTCAACATTGAAAATCACCAACAAAGTCAACAACAACCTCAACAATGAGAAACACCAACAAATTCAGCAAAAACCTCAACAATGAAAAACACCAACAAATTCAACAACAAACTCAGCTTTGAAAAACACTAACAAATTCAAAAGGCTCAACATGGAAAAACACCAACAAATTCAACCAGATCCTCAATATTGAAAATCACCAACAAATTCAACAACAACTTCAACAATGAAAAACACCAAAAAATTCAACAACAACCTCAACTTTGAAAAACACCAACAAATTCAACAACCTCAACATTGCAAAACACCAACAATTTCAACTGCAACCTCAACTTTGAAAAATACAAAACGGATTTAAAAAAACCATTGATAACACCAATAATTTCAAAAACATCAACTTTGAAAAACAGCAACAAATTCATCCACAACCACAACATTGAAAATCACCAACAAAGTCAACAACAACCTCAACAATGAAAAGCACCAACAAATTCAACAAAAACCTCAACAATGAAAAACACTAACAAATTCAACAACCTCAACATTGCAAATCACCAACAATTTCAACTGGAACCTCAACTTTGAAAAATACGAAAAAGATTTTAACAAACCATTGATAACACCAATAATATCAACAACATCAACTTTGAAAAACACCAGCAAATTCAACCACAACCTCAACATTGAAAATCACCAACAAAGTCAACAACAACCTCAACAATGAGAAACACCAACAAATTCAGCAAAAACCTCAACAATGAAAAACACCAACAAATTCAACAACAAACTCAGCTTTGAAAAACACTAACAAATTCAAAAGGCTCAACATGGAAAAACACCAACAAATTCAACCAGATCCTCAATATTGAAAATCACCAACAAATTCAACAACAACTTCAACAATGAAAAACACCAAAAAATTCAACAACAACCTCAACTTTGAAAAACACCAACAAATTCAACAACCTCAACATTGCAAAACACCAACAATTTCAACTGCAACCTCAACTTTGAAAAATACAAAACGGATTTAAAAAAACCATTGATAACACCAATAATTTCAAAAACATCAACTTTGAAAAACAGCAACAAATTCATCCACAACCACAACATTGAAAATCACCAACAAAGTCAACAACAACCTCAACAATGAAAAGCACCAACAAATTCAACAAAAACCTCAACAATGAAAAACACTAACAAATTCAACAACAACATCAACTTTCAAAAATACATAAAGGTTCAACAAAATAAAAATTGATAACAACAACAAATTCATCAACATCGTCAATATTGAAAATCACCAACAAATTTAACAACAACCTCAACAATGAAAAACATCAAACAATTCAACAACAACTTCAACATTAAAAAACACCAACAAATTCAACAACAACTTTAACAATGAAAAACACCAAAAAATTCATCAACAACCTCAACATTCAAAAACAGCAACAAATTCAACAAAAACCTCAACAATTAAGAACACCAACAAATTCAACAACAACGTCAACTTTGAAAAATACCAACAAATTCAACAACCTCAACAATGAAAAACACCAACAAATTCAACAACAAGCTCAACATTGAAAATCACCAAAAAATTCAACAACAACCTCAACATTGAAAAAAACAATAAGATTCAATAAAAAACATTGAATACACCAAAAAATTCAACAGCAACCTCAACTTTGAAAATCACCAACAAATTCAACATAAACCTCAACAATGAAGAGCGCATAAAAATTCATCAACAACCTCAACATTCCAAAATACAAACAAATTCAACAACAACCTCAACAATGAAAATCACCAACAAATTCAACCACAACCTCAACATTGAAAATCACCAACAACGTCAAGAACAACCTCAACAATGAAAAACACCAATAAATTCAACAGAAACCTCAACAATGAAAAACACCAACAAATTCAACAACAAACTCAGCTTTGAAAAACACCAACAAATTCAACAACCTCAACATTGAAAAACACCAACAAATTCAACAACAACCTCAACTTTCAAAAATACAAAAAGGTTCAACAAAATAAAAATTGATAACAACAACAAATTCAACAACAACCTCAATACTGAAAATCACCAACAAATTCAACAACAACCTCAACAATGAAAAACACAAACAATTTCAACAAAAACCTCAACAATGAAAAACACCAAAAAAATCATCAACAACCTCAACATTCAAAAACGCCAACAAATTCAACAAAAACCTCAACAATGAAAAACACCAAAAAATTCAACAACAACCTCAACATTGAAAATCACCAACAAATTCAACAAAAACCTCAACAATGAAAAACACCAAAAAATTCAACAACAACCTCAACTTTGAAAAACACCAACAAATTCAACAACCTCAACATTGCAAATCACCAACAATTTCAACTGCAACCTCAACTTTGAAAAATACGACAAAGATTTTAAAAAACAATTGATAACACCAATAATTTCAACAACATCAACTTTGAAAAACACCAGCAAATTCAACCACAACCTCAACATTGAAAATCACCACCAAATTCAACAAAAACCTCAACAATGAAAAACACCAACAAATTCAACAACAAACTCAGCTTTGAAAAACACCAACAAATTCAACAACCTCAACATTGAAAAACACCAACAAATTCAACAACAACCTCAACTTTCAAAAATACAAAAAGGTTCAACAAAATAAAAATTGATAACAACAACAAATTCAACAACAACCTCAATATTGAAAAGCACCAACAAATTTAACAACAACCACAACAATGAAAAACATCAAACAATTCAACAACAACCTCAACATTCAAAAAAACCAACAAATTCAACAGCAACCTCAACAATGAAAAACACCAAAAAATTCTTTAACAACTTCAACATTCAAAAACAGCAACAAATTCTACAAAATCCTCAACAATTAAAAACACCAAAAAATTCAACAACAACGTCAACTTTGAAAAATACCAACAAATTCAACAACCTCAACAATGAAAAACACCAACAAATTCAACAACAAACTCAACATTGAAAATCAACTAAAAATTCAACAACAGCCTCAACATTGAAAAACTCCAACAATTCCAACAACAACCTCAACAATGAAAAACACCAAAAAATTCAACAACAAACTCAACATTGAAAATCACCAACAAATTCAACAACAACATCAACTTTGAAAAACACCAACAAATTCAAAAACCTCAACATGGAAAAACAACAACAAATTGAACCAGAGCCTCAATATTGAAAATCACCAACAAATTCAACAACAACCTCAACAATGAAAAACACAAACAATTTCAACAAAAACCTCAGCAGTGAAAAACACCAAAAAATTCATCAACAACCTCAACATTCAAAAACGCCAACAAATTCAACAAAAACCTCAACAATGAAAAACACCAAAAAATTCAACGACAACCTCAACATTGAAAATCACCAACAAATTCAACAAAAACCTCAACAATGAAAAACACCAAAAAATTCAACAACAACCTCAACTTTGAAAAACACCAACAAATTCAACAACCTCAACATTGCAAATCACCAACAATTTCAACTGCAACCTCAACTTTGAAAAATACGAAAAAGATTTTAAAAAACCATTGATAACACCAATAATATCAACAACATCAACTTTGAAAAACACCAGCAAATTCAACCACAACCTCAACATTGAAAATCACCAACAAAGTCAACAACAACCTCAACAATGAGAAACACCAACAAATTCAGCAAAAACCTCAACAATGAAAAACACCAACAAATTCAACAACAAACTCAGCTTTGAAAAACACTAACAAATTCAAAAGGCTCAACATGGAAAAACACCAACAAATTCAACCAGATCCTCAATATTGAAAATCACCAACAAATTCAACAACAACTTCAACAATGAAAAACACCAAAAAATTCAACAACAACCTCAACTTTGAAAAACACCAACAAATTCAACAACCTCAACATTGCAAAACACCAACAATTTCAACTGCAACCTCAACTTTGAAAAATACAAAACGGATTTAAAAAAACCATTGATAACACCAATAATTTCAAAAACATCAACTTTGAAAAACAGCAACAAATTCATCCACAACCACAACATTGAAAATCACCAACAAAGTCAACAACAACCTCAACAATGAAAAGCACCAACAAATTCAACAAAAACCTCAACAATGAAAAACACTAACAAATTCAACAACAACATCAACTTTCAAAAATACATAAAGGTTCAACAAAATAAAAATTGATAACAACAACAAATTCAACAACATCGTCAATATTGAAAATCACCAACAAATTTAACAACAACCTCAACAATGAAAAACATCAAACAATTCAACAACAACCTCAACATTAAAAAACACCAACAAATTCAACAACAACTTTAACAATGAAAAACACCAAAAAATTCATCAACAACCTCAACATTCAAAAACAGCAACAAATTCAACAAAAACCTCAACAATTAAGAACACCAACAAATTCAACAACAACGTCAACTTTGAAAAATACCAACAAATTCAACAACCTCAACAATGAAAAACACCAACAAATTCAACAACAAACTCAACATTGAAAATCACCAAAAAATTCAACAACAACCTCAACATTGAAAAACTCCAACAATTTCAACAACAACCTCAACAATGAAAAACACCAAAAAATTCAACAACAAACTCAACATTGAAAATCACCAACAAATACAACAACAACATCAACTTTGAAAAACACCAAAAAATTCATAAACCTCAACATGGAAAAACACCAACAAATTCAACAGCAACCTCAACTTTGAAAATCACCAACAAATTCAACATAAACCTCAACAATGAAGAGCACATAAAAATTCATCAACAAGCTCAACATTCCAAAATACAAACAAATTCAACAACAACCTCAACAATGAAAATCACCAACAAATTCAACAAAAACCTCAACAATGAATAACACCGAAAGATTCATCAACAACCTCAACATTCAAAAAAACCAACAAACTCAACAGAAACCTCAACAATGAAAAACACCTAAAAATTCAACAACAACCTCAACATTGAAAATCACCAACAAATTCCACAACAACATCAACAATGAAAAACACCAAATAATGCATCAACACCCTCAACATTCAAAAACAACAAAAAATTCAACAAAAACCTCAACAATGAAAAACACCGAAAAATTCAGCAAGAACCTCAACTTTGAACAGCACCAACAACTTCAACAACCTCAACATTGAAAAACACCAACAATTTCAACTGCAACCTCAACATTGAAACATAGAAAAATGATCAAAAAAAACCATTGATAACACCAATGAAATCAACACCCTCAACATTCAAAATCACCAACAAATTCAACAACAACCTCAGCAATGAAAACATCAAAAAATGCAACAAAAACCTCAACATTGAAAATCACCAACAAATTCAACAGCAACCTCAACTTTGAAAAACACCAACAAATTCAAAAACCTCAACATGGAAAAACAACAACAAATTGAACCAGAACCTCAATATTGAAAATCACCAACAAATTCAACAACAACCTCAACGATGAAAAACATCAAACAATTTCAACAAAAACCTCAACAGTGAAAAACACCAAAAAATTCATCAACAACCTCAACATTCAAAAACGCCAACAAATTCAACAAAAACATCAGCAATGAAAAACACCAACAAATTCAACGACAACCTCAACAATGAAAAACACCAAAAAATTCAACAACAACCTCAACTTTGAAAAACACCAACAAATTCAACAACCTCAACATTGCAAAACACCAACAATTTCAACTGTAACCTCAACTTTGAAAAACACAAAAAGGATTTAAAAAAAACCATTGATAACACCAATAATTTCAACAACATCAACTTTGAAAAACATCAACAAATTCAACCACAACCTCAACATTGAAAATCACCAACAAAGTCAACAACAACCTCAACAATGAAAAACACCAATAAATTCAACAAAAACCTCAACAATGAAAAACACCAACAAATTCAACAACAAACTCAGCTTTGAAAAACACCAACAAATTCAACAACCTCAACATTGAAAAACACCAACAAATTCAACAACAACCTCAACTTTCAAAAATACAAAAAGGTTCAACAAAATCAAAATTGATAACAACAACAAATTCAACAACAACCTCAATACTGAAAATCACCAACAAATTTAACAACAACCTCAACAATGAAAAACATCAAACAATTCAACAACAACCTCAACGTTAAAAAACACCAACAAATTCAACAAAAACCTCAACAATTAAAAACACCAAAAAATTCAACAACAACGTCAACTTTGAAAAATACCAACAAATTCAACAACCTCAACAATGAAAAACACCAACAAATTCAACAACAAACTCAACATTGATAATCACCAAAAAATTCAACAACAACCTCAACATTGAAAAACTCCTACAATTTCAACAACAACCTCAACAATGAAAAACACCAAAAAATTCATCAACAAACTCAACATTGAAAATCACCAACAAATTCAACAACAACATCAACTTTGAAAAACACCAACAAATTCAAAAACCTCAACATGGAAAAACGCCAACAAATTCAACAGCAACCTCAACTTTGAAAAAAACAATAAGATTCAATAAAAAAACATTGAATACACCAAAAAATTCAACAGCAACCTCAACTTTGAAAATCACCAACAAATTCAACATAAACCTCAACAATGAAGAGCGCATAAAAATTCATCAACAACCTCAACATTCCAAAATACAAACAAATTCAACAACAACCTCAACAATGAAAATCACCAACAAATTCAACCACAACCTCAACATTGAAAATCACCAACAAAGTCAACAACAACCTCAACAATGAAAAACACCAATAAATTCAACAAAAACCTCAACAATGAAAAACACCAACAAATTCAACAACAAACTCAGCTTTGAAAAACACCAACAAATTCAACAACCTCAACATTGAAAAACACCAACAAATTCAACAACAACCTCAACTTTCAAAAATACAAAAAGGTTCAACAAAATCAAAATTGATAACAACAACAAATTCAACAACAACCTCAATACTGAAAATCACCAACAAATTTAACAACAACCTCAACAATGAAAAACATCAAACAATTCAACAACAACCTCAACGTTAAAAAACACCAACAAATTCAACAAAAACCTCAACAATTAAAAACACCAAAAAATTCAACAACAACGTCAACTTTGAAAAATACCAACAAATTCAACAACCTCAACAATGAAAAACACCAACAAATTCAACAACAAACTCAACATTGATAATCAACAAAAAATTCAACAACAACCTCAACATTGAAAAACTCCTACAATTTCAACAACAACCTCAACAATGAAAAACACCAAAAAATTCATCAAGAAACTCAACATTGAAAATCACCAACAAATTCAACAACAACATCAACTTTGAAAAACACCAACAAATTCAAAAACCTCAACATGGAAAAACGCCAACAAATTCAACAGCAACCTCAACTTTGAAAAAAACAATAAGATTCAATAAAAAAACATTGAATACACCAAAAAATTCAACAGCAACCTCAACTTTGAAAATCACCAACAAATTCAACATAAACCTCAACAATGAAGAGCGCATAAAAATTCATCAACAACCTCAACATTCCAAAATACAAACAAATTCAACAACAACCTCAACAATGAAAATCACCAACAAATTCAACCACAACCTCAACATTGAAAATCACCAACAAAGTCAAGAACAACCTCAACAATGAAAAACACCAATAAATTCAACAAAAACCTCAACAATGAAAAACACCAACAAATTCAACAACAAACTCAGCTTTGAAAAACACCAACAAATTCAACAACCTCAACATTGAAAAACACCAACAAATTCAACAACAACCTCAACTTTCAAAAATACAAAAAGGTTCAACAAAATCAAAATTGATAACAACAACAAATTCAACAACAACCTCAATACTGAAAATCACCAACAAATTTAACAACAACCTCAACAATGAAAAACATCAAACAATTCAACAACAACCTCAACGTTAAAAAACACCAATAAATTCAACAAAAACCTCAACAATGAAAAACACCAACAAATTCAACAACAAACTCAGCTTTGAAAAACACCAACAAATTCAACAACCTCAACATTGAAAAACACCAACAAATTCAACAACAACCTCAACTTTCAAAAATACAAAAAGGTTCAACAAAATCAAAATTGATAACAACAACAAATTCAACAACAACCTCAATACTGAAAATCACCAACAAATTTAACAACAACCTCAACAATGAAAAACATCAAACAATTCAACAACAACCTCAACGTTAAAAAACACCAACAAATTCAACAAAAACCTCAACAATTAAAAACACCAAAAAATTCAACAACAACGTCAACTTTGAAAAACACCAAAAAATTCATCAACAACCTCAACATTCAAAAACGCCAACAAATTCAACAAAAACCTCAACAATGAAAAACACCAAAAAATTCAACAACAACCTCAACATTGAAAATCACCAACAAATTCAACAAAAACCTCAACAATGAAAAACACCAAAAAATTCAACAACAACCTCAACTTTGAAAAACACCAACAAATTCAACAACCTCAACATTGCAAATCACCAACAATTTCAACTGCAACCTCAACTTTGAAAAATACGACAAAGATTTTAAAAAACCATTGATAACACCAATAATTTCAACAACATCAACTTTGAAAAACACCAGCAAATTCAACCACAACCTCAACATTGAAAATCACCACCAAATTCAACAAAAACCTCAACAATGAAAAACACCAACAAATTCAACAACAAACTCAGCTTTGAAAAACACCAACAAATTCAACAACCTCAACATTGAAAAACACCAACAAATTCAACAACAAGCTCAACTTTCAAAAATACAAAAAGGTTCAACAAAATAAAAATTGATAACAACAACAAATTCAACAACAACCTCAATATTGAAAAGCACCAACAAATTTAACAACAACCACAACAATGAAAAACATCAAACAATTCAACAACAACCTCAACATTCAAAAAAACCAACAAATTCAACAGCAACCTCAACAATGAAAAACACCAAAAAATTCTTCAACAACTTCAACATTCAAAAACAGCAACAAATTCAACAAAATCCTCAACAATTAAAAACACCAAAAAATTCAACAACAACGTCAACTTTGAAAAATACCAACAAATTCAACAACCTCAACAATGAAAAACACCAACAAATTCAACAACAAACTCAACATTGAAAATCAACTAAAAATTCAACAACAGCCTCAACATTGAAAAACTCCAACAATTTCAACAACAACCTCAACAATGAAAAACACCAAAAAATTCAACAACAAACTCAACATTGAAAATCACCAACAAATTCAACAACAACATCAACTTTGAAAAACACCAACAAATTCAAAAACCTCAACATGGAAAAACAACAACAAATTGAACCAGAGCCTCAATATTGAAAATCACCAACAAATTCAACAACAACCTCAACAATGAAAAACACAAACAATTTCAACAAAAACCTCAGCAGTGAAAAACACCAAAAAATTCATCAAAAACCTCAACATTCAAAAACGCCAACAAATTCAACAAAAACCTCAACAATGAAAAACACCAAAAAATTCAACGACAACCTCAACATTGAAAATCACCAACAAATTCAACAAAAACCTCAACAATGAAAAACACCAAAAAATTCAACAACAACCTCAACTTTGAAAAACACCAACAAATTCAACAACCTCAACATTGCAAATCACCAACAATTTCAACTGCAACCTCAACTTTGAAAAATACGAAAAAGATTTTAACAAACCATTGATAACACCAATAATATCAACAACATCAACTTTGAAAAACACCAGCAAATTCAACCACAACCTCAACATTGAAAATCACCAACAAAGTCAACAACAACCTCAACAATGAGAAACACCAACAAATTCAACAAAAACCTCAACAATGAAAAACACCAACAAATTCAACAACAAACTCAGCTTTGAAAAACACTAACAAATTCAAAAGGCTCAACATGGAAAAACACCAACAAATTCAACCAGATCCTCAATATTGAAAATCACCAACAAATTCAACAACAACTTCAACAATGAAAAACACCAAAAAATTCAACAACAACCTCAACTTTGAAAAACACCAACAAATTCAACAACCTCAACATTGCAAAACACCAACAATTTCAACTGCAACCTCAACTTTGAAAAATACAAAACGGATTTAAAAAAACCATTGATAACACCAATAATTTCAAAAACATCAACTTTGAAAAACAGCAACAAATTCATCCACAACCACAACATTGAAAATCACCAACAAAGTCAACAACAACCTCAACAATGAAAAGCACCAACAAATTCAACAAAAACCTCAACAATGAAAAACACTAACAAATTCAACAACAACCTCAACTTTCAAAAATACATAAAGGTTCAACAAAATAAAAATTGATAACAACAACAAATTCAACAACATCGTCAATATTGAAAATCACCAACAAATTTAACAACAACCTCAACAATGAAAAACATCAAACAATTCAACAACAACCTCAACATTAAAAAACACCAACAAATTCAACAACAACTTTAACAATGAAAAACACCAAAAAATTCATCAACAACCTCAACATTCAAAAACAGCAACAAATTCAACAAAAACCTCAACAATTAAGAACACCAACAAATTCAACAACAACGTCAACTTTGAAAAATACCAACAAATTCAACAACCTCAACAATGAAAAACACCAACAAATTCAACAACAAACTCAACATTGAAAATCACCAAAAAATTCAACAACAACCTCAACATTGAAAAACTCCAACAATTTCAACAACAACCTCAACAATGAAAAACACCAAAAAATTCAACAACAAACTCAACATTGAAAATCACCAACAAATACAACAACAACATCAACTTTGAAAAACACCAAAAAATTCAAAAACCTCAACATGGAAAAACACCAACAAATTCAACCACAACTCAACTTTGAAAATCACCAACAAATTCAACATAAACCTCAACAATGAAGAGCACATAAAAATTCATCAACAAGCTCAACATTCCAAAATACAAACAAATTCAACAACAACCTCAACAATGAAAATCACCAACAAATTCAACAAAAACCTCAACAATGAATAACACCGAAAGATTCATCAACAACCTCAACATTCAAATAAACCAACAAACTCAACAGAAACCTCAACAATGAAAAACACCTAAAAATTCAACAACTACCTCAACATTGAAAATCACCAACAAATTCCACAACAACATCAACAATGAAAAACACCAAATAATGCATCAACACCCTCAACATTCAAAAACAACAAAAAATTCAACAAAAACCTCAACAATGAAAAACACCGAAAAATTCAGCAAGAACCTCAACTTTGAACAGCACCAACAACTTAAACAACCTCAACATTGAAAAACACCAACAATTTCAACTGCAACCTCAACTTTGAAACATAGAAAAATGATCAAAAAAAACCATTGATCACACCAATGAAATCAACACCCTCAACATTCAAAATCACCAACAAATTCAACAGCAACCTCAGCAATGAAAAACATCAAAAAATGCAACAAAAACCTCAACATTGAAAATCACCAACAAATTCAACAGCAACCTCAACTTTGAAAAACACCAACAAATTCAAAAACCTCAACATGGAAAAACAACAACAAATTGAACCAGAACCTCAATATTGAAAATCACCAACAAATTCAACAACAACCTCAACGATGAAAAACATCAAACAATTTCAACAAAAACCTCAACAGTGAAAAACACCAAAAAATTCATCAACAACCTCAACATTCAAAAACGCCAACAAATTCAACAAAAACCTCAGCAATGAAAAACACCAACAAATTCAACGACAACCTCAACAATGAAAAACATCAAAAAGTTCAACAACAACCTCAACTTTGAAAAACACCAACAAATTCAACAACCTCAACATTGCAAAACACCAACAATTTCAACTGCAACCTCAACTTTGAAAAACACAAAAAGGATTTAAAAAAACCATTGATAACACCAATAATTTCAACAACATCAACTTTGAAAAACACCAACAAATTCAACCACAACCTCAACATTGAAAATCACCAACAAAGTCAACAACAACCTCAACAATGAAAAACACCAATAAATTCAACAAAAACCTCAACAATGAAAAACACCAACAAATTCAACAACAAACTCAGCTTTGAAAAACACCAACAAATTCAACAACCTCAACATTGAAAAACACCAACAAATTCAACAACAACCTCAACTTTCAAAAATACAAAAAGGTTCAACAAAATCAAAATTGATAACAACAACAAATTCAACAACAACCTCAATACTGAAAATCACCAACAAATTTAACAACAACCTCAACAATGAAAAACATCAAACAATTCAACAACAACCTCAACGTTAAAAAACACCAACAAATTCAACAAAAACCTCAACAATTAAAAACACCAAAAAATTCAACAACAACGTCAACTTTGAAAAATACCAACAAATTCAACAACCTCAACAATGAAAAACACCAACAA
Organism: Cetorhinus maximus; assembly: GCF_964194155.1. NCBI lineage: Eukaryota > Metazoa > Chordata > Chondrichthyes > Lamniformes > Cetorhinidae > Cetorhinus > Cetorhinus maximus. Next base: position 125,769 of record NW_027596287.1, on the reverse strand, counting down.
ATTCAACAACAAACTCAACATTGATAATCACCAAAAAATTCAACAACAACCTCAACATTGAAAAACTCCTAGAATTTCAACAACAACCTCAACAATGAAAAACACCAAAAAATTCATCAACAAACTCAACATTGAAAATCACCAACAAATTCAACAACAACATTAGCTTTGAAAAACACCAACAAATTCAAAAACCTCAACATGGAAAAACGCCAACAAATTCAACAGCAACCTCAACTTTGAAAAAAACAATAAGATTCAATAAAAAAACATTGAATACACCAAAAAATTCAACAGCAACCTCAACTTTGAAAATCACCAACAAATTCAACATAAACCTCAACAATGAAGAGCGCATAAAAATTCATCAACAACCTCAACATTCCAAAATACAAACAAATTCAACAACAACCTCAACAATGAAAATCACCAACAAATTCAACCACAACCTCAACATTGAAAATCACCAACAAAGTCAAGAACAACCTCAACAATGAAAAACACCAATAAATTCAACAAAAACCTCAACAATGAAAAACACCAACAAATTCAACAACAAACTCAGCTTTGAAAAACACCAACAAATTCAACAACCTCAACATTGAAAAACACCAACAAATTCAACAACAACCTCAACTTTCAAAAATACAAAAAGGTTCAACAAAATCAAAATTGATAACAACAACAAATTCAACAACAACCTCAATACTGAAAATCACCAACAAATTTAACAACAACCTCAACAATGAAAAACATCAAACAATTCAACAACAACCTCAACGTTAAAAAACACCAACAAATTCAACAAAAACCTCAACAATTAAAAACACCAAAAAATTCAACAACAACGTCAACTTTGAAAAATACCAACAAATTCAACAACCTCAACAATGAAAAACACCAACAAATTCAACAACAAACTCAACATTGATAATCACCAAAAAATTCAACAACAACCTCAACATTGAAAAACTCCTACAATTTCAACAACAACCTCAACAATGAAAAACACCAAAAAATTCATCAACAAACTCAACATTGAAAATCACCAACAAATTCAACAACAACATCAACTTTGAAAAACACCAACAAATTCAAAAACCTCAACATGGAAAAACACCAACAAATTCAACAACAACCTCAACTTTGAAAAAAACAATAAGATTCAATAAAAAACATTGAATACACCAAAAAATTCAACAGCAACCTCAACTTTGAAAATCACCAACAAATTCAACATAAACCTCAACAATGAAGAGCGCATAAAAATTCATCAACAACCTCAACATTCCAAAATACAAACAAATTCAACAACAACCTCAACAATGAAAAACACAAACAATTTCAACAAAAACCTCAACAATGAAAAACACCAAAAAATTCATCAACAACCTCAACATTCAAAAACGCCAACAAATTCAACAAAAACCTCAACAATGAAAAACACCAAAAAATTCAACAACAACCTCAACATTGAAAATCACCAACAAATTCAACAAAAACCTCAACAATGAAAAACACCAAAAAATTCAACAACAACCTCAACTTTGAAAAACACCAACAAATTCAACAACCTCAACATTGCAAATCACCAACAATTTCAACTGCAACCTCAACTTTGAAAAATACGACAAAGATTTTAAAAAACCATTGATAACACCAATAATTTCAACAACATCAACTTTGAAAAACACCAGCAAATTCAACCACAACCTCAACATTGAAAATCACCACCAAATTCAACAAAAACCTCAACAATGAAAAACACCAACAAATTCAACAACAAACTCAGCTTTGAAAAACACCAACAAATTCAACAACCTCAACATTGAAAAACACCAACAAATTCAACAACAAGCTCAACTTTCAAAAATACAAAAAGGTTCAACAAAATAAAAATTGATAACAACAACAAATTCAACAACAACCTCAATATTGAAAAGCACCAACAAATTTAACAACAACCACAACAATGAAAAACATCAAACAATTCAACAACAACCTCAACATTCAAAAAAACCAACAAATTCAACAGCAACCTCAACAATGAAAAACACCAAAAAATTCTTCAACAACTTCAACATTCAAAAACAGCAACAAATTCAACAAAATCCTCAACAATTAAAAACACCAAAAAATTCAACAACAACGTCAACTTTGAAAAATACCAACAAATTCAACAACCTCAACAATGAAAAACACCAACAAATTCAACAACAAACTCAACATTGAAAATCAACTAAAAATTCAACAACAGCCTCAACATTGAAAAACTCCAACAATTTCAACAACAACCTCAACAATGAAAAACACCAAAAAATTCAACAACAAACTCAACATTGAAAATCACCAACAAATTCAACAACAACATCAACTTTGAAAAACACCAACAAATTCAAAAACCTCAACATGGAAAAACAACAACAAATTGAACCAGAGCCTCAATATTGAAAATCACCAACAAATTCAACAACAACCTCAACAATGAAAAACACAAACAATTTCAACAAAAACCTCAGCAGTGAAAAACACCAAAAAATTCATCAACAACCTCAACATTCAAAAACGCCAACAAATTCAACAAAAACCTCAACAATGAAAAACACCAAAAAATTCAACGACAACCTCAACATTGAACATCACCAACAAATTCAACAAAAACCTCAACAATGAAAAACACCAAAAAATTCAACAACAACCTCAACTTTGAAAAACACCAACAAATTCAACAACCTCAACATTGCAAATCACCAACAATTTCAACTGCAACCTCAACTTTGAAAAATACGAAAAAGATTTTAAAAAACCATTGATAACACCAATAATATCAACAACATCAACTTTGAAAAACACCAGCAAATTCAACCACAACCTCAACATTGAAAATCACCAACAAAGTCAACAACAACCTCAACAATGAGAAACACCAACAAATTCAGCAAAAACCTCAACAATGAAAAACACCAACAAATTCAACAACAAACTCAGCTTTGAAAAACACTAACAAATTCAAAAGGCTCAACATGGAAAAACACCAACAAATTCAACCAGATCCTCAATATTGAAAATCACCAACAAATTCAACAACAACTTCAACAATGAAAAACACCAAAAAATTCAACAACAACCTCAACTTTGAAAAACACCAACAAATTCAACAACCTCAACATTGCAAAACACCAACAATTTCAACTGCAACCTCAACTTTGAAAAATACAAAACGGATTTAAAAAAACCATTGATAACACCAATAATTTCAAAAACATCAACTTTGAAAAACAGCAACAAATTCATCCACAACCACAACATTGAAAATCACCAACAAAGTCAACAACAACCTCAACAATGAAAAGCACCAACAAATTCAACAAAAACCTCAACAATGAAAAACACTAACAAATTCAACAACAACCTCAACTTTCAAAAATACATAAAGGTTCAACAAAATAAAAATTGATAACAACAACAAATTCAACAACATCGTCAATATTGAAAATCACCAACAAATTTAACAACATCCTCAACAATGAAAAACATCAAACAATTCAACAACAACCTCAACATTAAAAAACACCAACAAATTCAACAACAACTTTAACAATGAAAAACACCAAAAAATTCATCAACAACCTCAACATTCAAAAACAGCAACAAATTCAACAAAAACCTCAACAATTAAGAACACCAACAAATTCAACAACAACGTCAACTTTGAAAAATACCAACAAATTCAACAACCTCAACAATGAAAAACACCAACAAATTCAACAACAAACTCAACATTGAAAATCACCAAAAAATTCAACAACAACCTCAACATTGAAAAACTCCAACAATTTCAACAACAACCTCAACAATGAAAAACACCAAAAAATTCAACAACAAACTCAACATTGAAAATCACCAACAAATACAACAACAACATCAACTTTGAAAAACACCAAAAAATTCAAAAACCTCAACATGGAAAAACACCAACAAATTCAAAAACAACCTCAACTTTGAAAATCACCAACAAATTCAACATAAACCTCAACAATGAAGAGCACATAAAAATTCATCAACAAGCTCAACATTCCAAAATACAAACAAATTCAACAACAACCTCAACAATGAAAATCACCAACAAATTCAACAAAAACCTCAACAATGAATAACACCGAAAGATTCATCAACAACCTCAACATTCAAAAAAACCAACAAACTCAACAGAAACCTCAACAATGAAAAACACCTAAAAATTCAACAACAACCTCAACATTGAAAATCACCAACAAATTCCACAACAACATCAACAATGAAAAACACCAAATAATGCATCAACACCCTCAACATTCAAAAACAACAAAAAATTCAACAAAAACCTCAACAATGAAAAACACCGAAAAATTCAGCAAGAACCTCAACTTTGAACAGCACCAACAACTTCAACAACCTCAACATTGAAAAACACCAACAATTTCAACTGCAACCTCAACTTTGAAACATAGAAAAATGATCAAAAAAAACCATTGATAACACCAATGAAATCAACACCCTCAACATTCAAAATCACCAACAAATTCAACAACAACCTCAGCAATGAAAAACATCAAAAAATGCAACAAAAACCTCAACATTGAAAATCACCAACAAATTCAACAGCAACCTCAACTTTGAAAAACACCAACAAATTCAAAAACCTCAACATGGAAAAACAACAACAAATTGAACCAGAACCTCAATATTGAAAATCACCAACAAATTCAACAACAACCTCAACGATGAAAAACATCAAACAATTTCAACAAAAACCTCAACAGTGAAAAACACCAAAAAATTCATCAACAACCTCAACATTCAAAAACGCCAACAAATTCAACAAAAACCTCAGCAATGAAAAACACCAACAAATTCAACGACAACCTCAACAATGAAAAACACCAAAAAATTCAACAACAACCTCAACTTTGAAAAACACCAACAAATTCAACAACCTCAACATTGCAAAACACCAACAATTTCAACTGCAACCTCAACTTTGAAAAACACAAAAAGGATTTAAAAAAACCATTGATAACACCAATAATTTCAACAACATCAACTTTGAAAAACACCAACAAATTCAACCACAACCTCAACATTGAAAATCACCAACAAAGTCAACAACAACCTCAACAATGAAAAACACCAATAAATTCAACAAAAACCTCAACAATGAAAAACACCAACAAATTCAACAACAAACTCAGCTTTGAACAACACCAACAAATTCAACAACCTCAACATTGAAAAACACCAACAAATTCAACAACAACCTCAACTTTCAAAAATACAAAAAGGTTCAACAAAATAAAAATTGATAACAACAACAAATTCAACAACAACCTCAATACTGAAAATCACCAACAAATTTAACAACAACCTCAACAATGAAAAACATCAAACAATTCAACAACAACCTCAACGTTAAAAAACACCAACAAATTCAACAAAAACCTCAACAATTAAAAACACCAAAAAATTCAACAACAACGTCAACTTTGAAAAATAACAACAAATTCAACAACCTCAACAATGAAAAACACCAACAAATTCAACAACAAACTCAACATTGATAATCACCAAAAAATTCAACAACAACCTCAACATTGAAAAACTCCTACAATTTCAACAACAACCTCAACAATGAAAAACACCAAAAAATTCATCAACAAACTCAACATTGAAAATCACCAACAAATTCAACAACAACATCAACTTTGAAAAACACCAACAAATTCAAAAACCTCAACATGGAAAAACGCCAACAAATTCAACAGCAACCTCAACTTTGAAAAAAACAATAAGATTCAATAAAAAACATTGAATACACCAAAAAATTCAACAGCAACCTCAACTTTGAAAATCACCAACAAATTCAACATAAACCTCAACAATGAAGAGCGCATAAAAATTCATCAACAACCTCAACATTCCAAAATACAAACAAATTCAACAACAACCTCAACAATGAAAATCACCAACAAATTCAACCACAACCTCAACATTGAAAATCACCAACAAAGTCAAGAACAACCTCAACAATGAAAAACACCAATAAATTCAACAAAAACCTCAACAATGAAAAACACCAACAAATTCAACAACAAACTCAGCTTTGAAAAACACCAACAAATTCAACAACCTCAACATTGAAAAACACCAACAAATTCAACAACAACCTCAACTTTCAAAAATACAAAAAGGTTCAACAAAATAAAAATTGATAACAACAACAAATTCAACAACAACCTCAATACTGAAAATCACCAACAAATTTAACAACAACCTCAACAATGAAAAACACCAAAAAATTCATCAACAAACTCAACATTGAAAATCACCAACAAATTCAACAACAACATCAACTTTGAAAAACACCAACAAATTCAAAAACCTCAACATGGAAAAACGCCAACAAATTCAACAGCAACCTCAACTTTGAAAAAAACAATAAGATTCAATAAAAAACATTGAATACACCAAAAAATTCAACAGCAACCTCAACTTTGAAAATCACCAACAAATTCAACATAAACCTCAACAATGAAGAGCGCATAAAAATTCATCAACAACCTCAACATTCCAAAATACAAACAAATTCAACAACAACCTCAACAATGAAAATCACTAACAAATTCAACCACAACCTCAACATTGAAAATCACCAACAAAGTCAACAACAACCTGAACAATGAAAAACACCAATAAATTCAACAAAAACCTCAACAATGAAAAACACCAACAAATTCAACAACAAACTCAGCTTTGAAAAACACCAACAAATTCAACAACCTCAACATTGAAAAACACCAACAAATTCAACAACAACCTCAACTTTCAAAAATACAAAAAGGTTCAACAAAATAAAAATTGATAACAACAACAAATTCAACAACAACCTCAATACTGAAAATCACCAACAAATTTAACAACAACCTCAGCAATGAAAAACATCAAACAATTCAACAACAACCTCAACGTTAAAAAACACCAACAAATTCAACAAAAACCTCAACAATTAAAAACACCAAAAAATTCAACAACAACGTCAACTTTGAAAAATACCAACAAATTCAACAACCTCAACAATGAAAAACACCAACAAATTCAACAACAAACTCAACATTGATAATCACCAAAAAATTCAACAACAACCTCAACATTGAAAAACTCCTACAATTTCAACAACAACCTCAACAATGAAAAACACCAAAAAATTCATCAACAAACTCAACATTGAAAATCACCAACAAATTCAACAACAACATCAACTTTGAAAAACACCAACAAATTCAAAAACCTCAACATGGAAAAACACCAACAAATTCAACTGCAACCTCAACTTTGAAAAAAACAATAAGATTCAATAAAAAACATTGAATACACCAAAAAATTCAACAGCAACCTCAACTTTGAAAATCACCAACAAATTCAACATAAACCTCAACAATGAAGAGCGCATAAAAATTCATCAACAAGCTCAACATTCCAAAATACAAACAAATTCAACAACAACCTCAACAATGAAAAACACAAACAATTTCAACAAAAACCTCAACAATGAAAAACACCAAAAAATTCATCAACAACCTCAACATTCAAAAACGCCAACAAATTCAACAAAAACCTCAACAATGAAAAACACCAAAAAATTCAACAACAACCTCAACATTGAAAATCACCAACAAATTCAACAAAAACCTCAACAATGAAAAACACCAAAAAATTCAACAACAACCTCAACTTTGAAAAACACCAACAAATTCAACAACCTCAACATTGCAAATCACCAACAATTTCAACTGCAACCTCAACTTTGAAAAATACGACAAAGATTTTAAAAAACCATTGATAACACCAATAATTTCAACAACATCAACTTTGAAAAACACCAGCAAATTCAACCACAACCTCAACATTGAAAATCACCACCAAATTCAACAAAAACCTCAACAATGAAAAACACCAACAAATTCAACAATAAACTCAGCTTTGAAAAACACCAACAAATTCAATAACCTCAACATTGAAAAACACCAACAAATTCAACAACAAGCTCAACTTTCAAAAATACAAAAAGGTTCAACAAAATAAAAATTGATAACAACAACAAATTCAACAACAACCTCAATATTGAAAAGCACCAACAAATTTAACAACAACCACAACAATGAAAAACATCAAACAATTCAACAACAACCTCAACATTCAAAAAAACCAACAAATTCAACAGCAACCTCAACAATGAAAAACACCAAAAAATTCTTCAACAACTTCAACATTCAGAAACGCCAACAAATTCAACAAAAACCTCAACAATGAAAAACACCAAAAAATTCAACAACAACCTCAACATTGAAAATCACCAACAAATTCAACAAAAACCTCAACAATGAAAAACACCAAAAAATTCAACAACAACCTCAACTTTGAAAAACACCAACAAATTCAACAACCTCAACATTGCAAATCACCAACAATTTCAACTGCAACCTCAACTTTGAAAAATACGACAAAGATTTTAAAAAACCATTGATAACACCAATAATTTCAACAACATCAACTTTGAAAAACACCAGCAAATTCAACCACAACCTCAACATTGAAAATCACCACCAAATTCAACAAAAACCTCAACAATGAAAAACACCAACAAATTCAACAATAAACTCAGCTTTGAAAAACACCAACAAATTCAACAACCTCAACATTGAAAAACACCAACAAATTCAACAACAAGCTCAACTTTCAAAAATACAAAAAGGTTCAACAAAATAAAAATTGATAACAACAACAAATTCAACAACAACCTCAATATTGAAAAGCACCAACAAATTCAACAAAATCCTCAACAATTAAAAACACCAAAAAATTCAACAACAACGTCAACTTTGAAAAATACCAACAAATTCAACAACCTCAACAATGAAAAACACCAACAAATTCAACAACAAACTCAACATTGAAAATCAACTAAAAATTCAACAACAGCCTCAACATTGAAAAACTCCAACAATTTCAACAACAACCTCAACAATGAAAAACACCAAAAAATTCAACAACAAACTCAACATTGAAAATCACCAACAAATTCAACAACAACATCAACTTTGAAAAACACCAACAAATTCAAAAACCTCAACATGGAAAAACAACAACAAATTGAACCAGAGCCTCAATATTGAAAATCACCAACAAATTCAACAACAACCTCAACAATGAAAAACACAAACAATTTCAACAAAAACCTCAGCAGTGAAAAACACCAAAAAATTCATCAACAACCTCAACATTCAAAAACGCCAACAAATTCAACAAAAACCTCAACAATGAAAAACACCAAAAAATTCAACGACAACCTCAACATTGAAAATCACCAACAAATTCAACAAAAACCTCAACAATGAAAAACACCAAAAAATTCAACAACAACCTCAACTTTGAAAAACACCAACAAATTCAACAACCTCAACATTGCAAATCACCAACAATTTCAACTGCAACCTCAACTTTGAAAAATACGAAAAAGATTTTAAAAAACCATTGATAACACCAATAATATCAACAACATCAACTTTGAAAAACACCAGCAAATTCAACCACAACCTCAACATTGAAAATCACCAACAAAGTCAACAACAACCTCAACAATGAGAAACACCAACAAATTCAGCAAAAACCTCAACAATGAAAAACACCAACAAATTCAACAACAAACTCAGCTTTGAAAAACACTAACAAATTCAAAAGGCTCAACATGGAAAAACACCAACAAATTCAACCAGATCCTCAATATTGAAAATCACCAACAAATTCAACAACAACTTCAACAATGAAAAACACCAAAAAATTCAACAACAACCTCAACTTTGAAAAACACCAACAAATTCAACAACCTCAACATTGCAAAACACCAACAATTTCAACTGCAACCTCAACTTTGAAAAATACAAAACGGATTTAAAAAAACCATTGATAACACCAATAATTTCAAAAACATCAACTTTGAAAAACAGCAACAAATTCATCCACAACCACAACATTGAAAATCACCAACAAAGTCAACAACAACCTCAACAATGAAAGGACCAACAAATTCAACAAAAACCTCAACAATGAAAAACACTAACAAATTCAACAACAACCTCAACTTTCAAAAATACATAAAGGTTCAACAAAATAAAAATTGATAACAACAACAAATTCAACAACATCGTCAATATTGAAAATCACCAACAAATTTAACAACAACCTCAACAATGAAAAACATCAAACAATTCAACAACAACCTCAACATTAAAAAACACCAACAAATTCAACAACAACTTTAACAATGAAAAACACCAAAAAATTCATCAACAACCTCAACATTCAAAAACAGCAACAAATTCAACAAAAACCTCAACAATTAAGAACACCAACAAATTCAACACAACGTCAACTTTGAAAAATACCAACAAATTCAACAACCTCAACAATGAAAAATACCAACAAATTCAACAACAAACTCAACATTGAAAATCACCAAAAAATTCAACAACAACCTCAACATTGAAAAACTCCAACAATTTCAACAAAAACCTCAACAATGAAAAACACCAAAAAATTCAACAACAAACTCAACATTGAAAATCACCAACAAATACAACAACAACATCAACTTTGAAAAACACCAAAAAATTCAAAAACCTCAACATGGAAAAACACCAGCAAATTCAACAACAACCTCAACTTTGAAAATCACCAACAAATTCAACATAAACCTCAACAATGAAGAGCACATATAAATTCATCAACAAGCTCAACATTCCAAAATACAAACAAATTCAACAACAACCTCAACAATGAAAATCACCAACAAATTCAACAAAAACCTCAACAATGAATAACACCGAAAGATTCATCAACAACCTCAACATTCAAATAAACCAACAAACTCAACAGGAACCTCAACAATGAAAAGCACCTAAAAATTCAACAACTACCTCAACATTGAAAATCACCAACAAATTCCACAACAACATCAACAATGAAAAACACCAAATAATGCATCAACACCCTCAACATTCAAAAACAACAAAAAATTCAACAAAAACCTCAACAATGAAAAACACCGAAAAATTCAGCAAGAACCTCAACTTTGAACAGCACCAACAACTTCAACAACCTCAGCATTGAAAAACACCAACAATTTCAACTGCAACCTCAACTTTGAAACATAGAAAAATGATCAAAAAAAACCATTGATAACACCAATGAAATCAACACCCTCAACATTCAAAATCACCAACAAATTCAACAACAACCTAAGCAATGAAAAACATCAAAAAATGCAACAAAAACCTCAACATTGAAAATCACCAACAAATTCAACAGCAACCTCAACTTTGAAAAACACCAACAAATTCAAAAACCTCAACATGGAAAAACAACAACAAATTGAACCAGAACCTCAATATTGAAAATCACCAACAAATTCAACAACAACCTCAACGATGAAAAACATCAAACAATTTCAACAAAAACCTCAACAGTGAAAAACACCAAAAAATTCATCAACAACCTCAACATTCAAAAACGCCAACAAATTCAACAAAAACCTCAGCAATGAAAAACACCAACAAATTCAACGACAACCTCAACAATGAAAAACACCAAAAAATTCAACAACAACCTCAACTTTGAAAAACACCAACAAATTCAACAACCTCAACATTGCAAAACACCAACAATTTCAACTGCAACCTCAACTTTGAAAAACACAAAAAGGATTTAAAAAAACCATTGATAACACCAATAATTTCAACAACATCAACTTTGAAAAACACCAACAAATTCAACCACAACCTCAACATTGAAAATCACCAACAAAGTCAACAACAACCTCAACAATGAAAAACACCAATAAATTCAACAAAAACCTCAACAATGAAAAACACCAACAAATTCAACAACAAACTCAGCTTTGAAAAACACCAACAAATTCAACAACCTCAACATTGAAAAACACCAACAAATTCAACAACAACCTCAACTTTCAAAAATACAAAAAGGTTCAACAAAATAAAAATTGATAACAACAACAAATTCAACAACAACCTCAATACTGAAAATCACCAACAAATTTAACAACAACCTCAACAATGAAAAACATCAAACAATTCAACAACAACCTCAACGTTAAAAAACACCAACAAATTCAACAAAAACCTCAACAATTAAAAACACCAAAAAATTCAACAACAACGTCAACTTTGAAAAATAACAACAAATTCAACAACCTCAACAATGAAAAACACCAACAAATTCAACAACAAACTCAACATTGATAATCACCAAAAAATTCAACAACAACCTCAACATTGAAAAACTCCTACAATTTCAACAACAACCTCAACAATGAAAAACACCAAAAAATTCATCAACAAACTCAACATTGAAAATCACCAACAAATTCAACAACAACATCAACTTTGAAAAACACCAACAAATTCAAAAACCTCAACATGGAAAAACGCCAACAAATTCAACAGCAACCTCAACTTTGAAAAAAACAATAAGATTCAATAAAAAACATTGAATACACCAAAAAATTCAACAGCAACCTCAACTTTGAAAATCACCAACAAATTCAACATAAACCTCAACAATGAAGAGCGCATAAAAATTCATCAACAACCTCAACATTCCAAAATACAAACAAATTCAACAACAACCTCAACAATGAAAATCACCAACAAATTCAACCACAACCTCAACATTGAAAATCACCAACAAAGTCAAGAACAACCTCAACAATGAAAAACACCAATAAATTCAACAAAAACCTCAACAATGAAAAACACCAACAAATTCAACAACAAACTCAGCTTTGAAAAACACCAACAAATTCAACAACCTCAACATTGAAAAACACCAACAAATTCAACAACAACCTCAACTTTCAAAAATACAAAAAGGTTCAACAAAATAAAAATTGATAACAACAACAAATTCAACAACAACCTCAATACTGAAAATCACCAACAAATTTAACAACAACCTCAACAATGAAAAACACCAAAAAATTCATCAACAAACTCAACATTGAAAATCACCAACAAATTCAACAACAACATCAACTTTGAAAAACACCAACAAATTCAAAAACCTCAACATGGAAAAACGCCAACAAATTCAACAGCAACCTCAACTTTGAAAAAAACAATAAGATTCAATAAAAAACATTGAATACACCAAAAAATTCAACAGCAACCTCAACTTTGAAAATCACCAACAAATTCAACATAAACCTCAACAATGAAGAGCGCATAAAAATTCATCAACAACCTCAACATTCCAAAATACAAACAAATTCAACAACAACCTCAACAATGAAAATCACCAACAAATTCAACCACAACCTCAACATTGAAAATCACCAACAAAGTCAACAACAACCTCAACAATGAAAAACACCAATAAATTCAACAAAAACCTCAACAATGAAAAACACCAACAAATTCAACAACAAACTCAGCTTTGAAAAACACCAACAAATTCAACAACCTCAACATTGAAAAACACCAACAAATTCAACAACAACCTCAACTTTCAAAAATACAAAAAGGTTCAACAAAATAAAAATTGATAACAACAACAAATTCAACAACAACCTCAATACTGAAAATCACCAACAAATTTAACAACAACCTCAGCAATGAAAAACATCAAACAATTCAACAACAACCTCAACGTTAAAAAACACCAACAAATTCAACAAAAACCTCAACAATTAAAAACACCAAAAAATTCAACAACAACGTCAACTTTGAAAAATACCAACAAATTCAACAACATCAACAATGAAAAACACCAACAAATTCAACAACAAACTCAACATTGATAATCACCAAAAAATTCAACAACAACCTCAACATTGAAAAACTCCTACAATTTCAACAACAACCTCAACAATGAAAAACACCAAAAAATTCATCAACAAACTCAACATTGAAAATCACCAACAAATTCAACAACAACATCAACTTTGAAAAACACCAACAAATTCAAAAACCTCAACATGGAAAAACACCAACAAATTCAACTGCAACCTCAAATTTGAAAAAAACAATAAGATTCAATAAAAAACATTGAATACACCAAAAAATTCAACAGCAACCTCAACTTTGAAAATCACCAACAAATTCAACATAAACCTCAACAATGAAGAGCGCATAAAAATTCATCAACAAGCTCAACATTCCAAAATACAAACAAATTCAACAACAACCTCAACAATGAAAAACACAAACAATTTCAACAAAAACCTCAACAATGAAAAACACCAAAAAATTCATCAACAACCTCAACATTCAAAAACGCCAACAAATTCAACAAAAACCTCAACAATGAAAAACACCAAAAAATTCAACAACAACCTCAACATTGAAAATCACCAACAAATTCAACAAAAACCTCAACAATGAAAAACACCAAAAAATTCAACAACAACCTCAACTTTGAAAAACACCAACAAATTCAACAACCTCAACATTGCAAATCACCAACAATTTCAACTGCAACCTCAACTTTGAAAAATACGACAAAGATTTTAAAAAACCATTGATAACACCAATAATTTCAACAACATCAACTTTGAAAAACACCAGCAAATTCAACCACAACCTCAACATTGAAAATCACCACCAAATTCAACAAAAACCTCAACAATGAAAAACACCAACAAATTCAACAACAAACTCAGCTTTGAAAAACACCAACAAATTCAACAACCTCAACATTGAAAAACACCAACAAATTCAACAACAAGCTCAACTTTCAAAAATACAAAAAGGTTCAACAAAATAAAAATTGATAACAACAACAAATACAACAACAACCTCAATATTGAAAAGCACCAACAAATTTAACAACAACCACAACAATGAAAAACATCAAACAATTCAACAACAACCTCAACATTCAAAAAAACCAACAAATTCAACAGCAACCTCAACAATGAAAAACACCAAAAAATTCTTCAACAACTTCAACATTCAAAAACAGCAACAAATTCAACAAAATCCTCAACAATTAAAAACACCAAAAAATTCAACAACAACGTCAACTTTGAAAAATACCAACAAATTCAACAACCTCAACAATGAAAAACACCAACAAATTCAACAACAAACTCAACATTGAAAATCAACTAAAAATTCAACAACAGCCTCAACATTGAAAAACTCCAACAATTTCAACAACAACCTCAACAATGAAAAACACCAAAAAATTCAACAACAAACTCAACATTGAAAATCACCAACAAATTCAACAACAACATCAACTTTGAAAAACACCAACAAATTCAAAAACCTCAACATGGAAAAACAACAACAAATTGAACCAGAGCCTCAATATTGAAAATCACCAACAAATTCAACAACAACCTCAACAATGAAAAACACAAACAATTTCAACAAAAACCTCAGCAGTGAAAAACACCAAAAAATTCATCAACAACCTCAACATTCAAAAACGCCAACAAATTCAACAAAAACCTCAACAATGAAAAACACCAAAAAATTCAACGACAACCTCAACATTGAAAATCACCAACAAATTCAACAACAAACTCAGCTTTGAAAAACACCAACAAATTCAACAACCTCAACATTGAAAAACACCAACAAATTCAACAACAACCTCAACTTTCAAAAATACAAAAAGGTTCAACAAAATCAAAATTGATAACAACAACAAATTCAACAACAACCTCAATACTGAAAATCACCAACAAATTTAACAACAACCTCAACAATGAAAAACATCAAACAATTCAACAACAACCTCAACGTTAAAAAACACCAACAAATTCAACAAAAACCTCAACAATTAAAAACACCAAAAAATTCAACAACAACGTCAACTTTGAAAAATACCAACAAATTCAACAACCTCAACAATGAAAAACACCAACAAATTCAACAACAAACTCAACATTGATAATCACCAAAAAATTCAACAACAACCTCAACATTGAAAAACTCCTACAATTTCAACAACAACCTCAACAATGAAAAACACCAAAAAATTCATCAACAAACTCAACATTGAAAATCACCAACAAATTCAACAACAACATCAACTTTGAAAAACACCAACAAATTCAAAAACCTCAACATGGAAAAACACCAACAAATTCAACTGCAACCTCAACTTTGAAAAAAACAATAAGATTCAATAAAAAACATTGAATACACCAAAAAATTCAACAGCAACCTCAACATTGAAAATCACCAACAAATTCAACATAAACCTCAACAATGAAGAGCGCATAAAAATTCATCAACAAGCTCAACATTCCAAAATACAAACAAATTCAACAACAACCTCAACAATGAAAAACACAAACAATTTCAACAAAAACCTCAACAATGAAAAACACCCAAAAATTCATCAACAACCTCAACATTCAAAAACGCCAACAAATTCAACAAAAACCTCAACAATGAAAAACACCAAAAAATTCAACAACAACCTCAACATTGAAAATCACCAACAAATTCAACAAAAACCTCAACAATGAAAAACACCAAAAAATTCAACAACAACCTCAACTTTGAAAAACACCAACAAATTCAACAACCTCAACATTGCAAATCACCAACAATTTCAACTGCAACCTCAACTTTGAAAAATACGACAAAGATTTTAAAGAACCATTGATAACACCAATAATTTCAACAACATCAACTTTGAAAAACACCAGCAAATTCAACCACAACCTCAACATTGAAAATCACCACCAAATTCAACAAAAACCTCAACAATGAAAAACACCAACAAATTCAACAATAAACTCAGCTTTGAAAAACACCAACAAATTCAACAACCTCAACATTGAAAAACACCAACAAATTCAACAACAAGCTCAACTTTCAAAAATACAAAAAGGTTCAACAAAATAAAAATTGATAACAACAACAAATTCAACAACAACCTCAATATTGAAAAGCACCAACAAATTTAACAACAACCACAACAATGAAAAACATCAAACAATTCAACAACAACCTCAACATTCAAAAAAACCAATAAATTCAACAGCAACCTCAACAATGAAAAACACCAAAAAATTCTTCAACAACTTCAACATTCAAAAACAGCAACAAATTCAACAAAATCCTCAACAATTAAAAACACCAAAAAATTCAACAACAACGTCAACTTTGAAAAATACCAACAAATTCAACAACCTCAACAATGAAAAACACCAACAAATTCAACAACAAACTCAACATTGAAAATCAACTAAAAATTCAACAACAGCCTCAACATTGAAAAACTCCAACAATTTCAACAACAACCTCAACAATGAAAAACACCAAAAAATTCAACAACAAACTCAACATTGAAAATCACCAACAAATTCAACAACAACATCAACTTTGAAAAACACCAACAAATTCAAAAACCTCAACATGGAAAAACAACAACAAATTGAACCAGAGCCTCAATATTGAAAATCACCAACAAATTCAACAACAACCTCAACAATGAAAAACACAAACAATTTCAACAAAAACCTCAGCAGTGAAAAACACCAAAAAATTCATCAACTACCTCAACATTCAAAAATGCCAACAAATTCAACAAAAACCTCAACAATGAAAAACACCAAAAAATTCAACGACAACCTCAACATTGAAAATCACCAACAAATTCAACAAAAACCTCAACAATGAAAAACACCCAAAAATTCAACAACAACCTCAACTTTGAAAAACACCAACAAATTCAACAACCTCAACATTGCAAATCACCAACAATTTCAACTGCAACCTCAACTTTGAAAAATACGAAAAAGATTTTAAAAATCCATTGATAACACCAATAATATCAACAACATCAACTTTGAAAAACACCAGCAAATTCAACCACAACCTCAACATTGAAAATCACCAACAAAGTCAACAACAACCTCAACAATGAGAAACACCAACAAATTCAACAAAAACCTCAACAATGAAAAACACCAACAAATTCAACAACAAACTCAGCTTTGAAAAACACTAACAAATTCAAAAGGCTCAACATGGAAAAACACCAACAAATTCAACCAGATCCTCAATATTGAAAATCACCAACAAATTCAACAACAACTTCAACAATGAAAAACACCAAAAAATTCAACAACAACCTCAACTTTGAAAAACACCAACAAATTCAACAACCTCAACATTGCAAAACACCAACAATTTCAACTGCAACCTCAACTTTGAAAAATACAAAACGGATTTAAAAAAACCATTGATAACACCAATAATTTCAAAAACATCAACTTTGAAAAACAGCAACAAATTCATCCACAACCACAACATTGAAAATCACCAACAAAGTCAACAACAACCTCAACAATGAAAAGCACCAACAAATTCAACAAAAACCTCAACAATGAAAAACACTAACAAATTCAACAACAACCTCAACTTTCAAAAATACATAAAGGTTCAACAAAATAAAAATTGATAACAACAACAAATTCAACAACATCGTCAATATTGAAAATCACCAACAAATTTAACAACAACCTCAACAATGAAAAACATCAAACAATTCAACCACAACCTCAACATTAAAAAACAGCAACAAATTCAACAAAAACCTCAACAATTAAGAACACCAACAAATTCAACAACAACGTCAACTTTGAAAAATACCAACAAATTCAACAACCTCAACAATGAAAAACACCAACAAATTCAACAACAAACTCAACATTGAAAATCACCAAAAAATTCAACAACAACCTCAACATTGAAAAACTCCAACAATTTCAACAACAACCTCAACAATGAAAAACACCAAAAAATTCAACAACAAACTCAACATTGAAAATCACCAACAAATACAACAACAACATCAACTTTGAAAAACACCAACAAATTCAAAAACCTCAACATGGAAAAACACCAACAAATTCAACAGCAACCTCAACTTTGAAAATCACCAACAAATTCAACATAAACCTCAACAATGAAGAGCACATAAAAATTCATCAACAAGCTCAACATTCCAAAATACAAACAAATTCAACAACAACCTCAACAATGAAAATCACCAACAAATTCAACAAAAACCTCAACAATGAATAACACCGAAAGATTCATCAACAACCTCAACATTCAAAAAAACCAACAAACTCAACAGAAACCTCAACAATGAAAAACACCTAAAAATTCAACAACAACCTCAACATTGAAAATCACCAACAAATTCCACAACAACATCAACAATGAAAAACACCAAATAATGCATCAACACCCTCAACATTCAAAAACAACAAAAAATTCAACAAAAACCTCAACAATGAAAAACACCGAAAAATTCAGCAAGAACCTCAACTTTGAACAGCACCAACAACTTCAACAACCTCAACATTGAAAAACACCAACAATTTCAACTGCAACCTCAACTTTGAAACATAGAAAAATGATCAAAAAAAACCATTGATCACACCAATGAAATCAACACCCTCAACATTCAAAATCACCAACAAATTCAACAACAACCTCAGCAATGAAAAACATCAAAAAATGCAACAAAAACCTCAACATTGAAAATCACCAACAAATTCAACAGCAACCTCAACTTTGAAAAACACCAACAAATTCAAAAACCTCAACATGGAAAAACAACAACAAATTGAACCAGAACCTCAATATTGAAAATCACCAACAAATTCAACAACAACCTCAACGATGAAAAACATCAAACAATTTCAACAAAAACCTCAACAGTGAAAAACACCAAAAAATTCATCAACAACCTCAACATTCAAAAACGCCAACAAATTCAACAAAAACCTCAGCAATGAAAAACACCAACAAATTCAACGACAACCTCAACAATGAAAAACACCAAAAAATTCAACAACAACCTCAACTTTGAAAAACACCAACATATTCAACAACCTCAACATTGCAAAACACCAACAATTTCAACTGCAACCTCAACTTTGAAAAACACAAAAAGGATTTAAAAAAACCATTGATAACACCAATAATTTCAACAACATCAACTTTGAAAAACACCAACAAATTCAACCACAACCTCAACATTGAAAATCACCAACAAAGTCAACAACAACCTCAACAATGAAAAACACCAATAAATTCAACAAAAACCTCAACAATGAAAAACACCAACAAATTCAACAACAAACTCAGCTTTGAAAAACACCAACAAATTCAACAACCTCAACATTGAAAAACACCAACAAATTCAACAACAACCTCAACTTTCAAAAATACAAAAAGGTTCAACAAAATCAAAATTGATAACAACAACAAATTCAACAACAACCTCAATACTGAAAATCACCAACAAATTTAACAACAACCTCAACAATGAAAAACATCAAACAATTCAACAACAACCTCAACGTTAAAAAACACCAACAAATTCAACAAAAACCTCAACAATTAAAAACACCAAAAAATTCAACAACAACGTCAACTTTGAAAAATACCAACAAATTCAACAACCTCAACAATGAAAAACACCAACAAATTCAACAACAAACTCAACATTGATAATCACCAAAAAATTCAACAACAACCTCAACATTGAAAAACTCCTACAATTTCAACAACAACCTCAACAATGAAAAACACCAAAAAATTCATCAACAAACTCAACATTGAAAATCACCAACAAATTCAACAACAACATCAACTTTGAAAAACACCAACAAATTCAAAAACCTCAACATGGAAAAACACCAACAAATTCAACAGCAACCTCAACTTTGAAAAAAACAATAAGATTCAATAAAAAACATTGAATACACCAAAAAATTAAACAGCAACCTCAACTTTGAAAATCACCAACAAATTCAACATAAACCTCAACAATGAAGAGCGCATAAAAATTCATCAACAACCTCAACATTCCAAAATACAAACAAATTCAACAACAACCTCAACAATGAAAATCACCAACAAATTCAACCACAACCTCAACATTGAAAATCACCAACAAAGTCAAGAACAACCTCAACAATGAAAAACACCAATAAATTCAACCAAAACCTCAACAATGAAAAACACCAACAAATTCAACAACAAACTCAGCTTTGAAAAACACCAACAAATTCAACAACCTCAACATTGAAAAACACCAACAAATTCAACAACAACCTCAACTTTCAAAAATACAAAAAGGTTCAACAAAATAAAAATTGATAACAACAACAAATTCAACAACAACCTCAATACTGAAAATCACCAACAAATTTAACAACAACCTCAACAATGAAAAACATCAAACAATTCAACAACAACCTCAACGTTAAAAAACACCAACAAATTCAACAAAAACCTCAACAATTAAAAACACCAAAAAATTCAACAACAACGTCAACTTTGAAAAATACCAACAAATTCAACAACCTCAACAATGAAAAACACCAACAAATTCAACAACAAACTCAACATTGATAATCACCAAAAAATTCAACAACAACCTCAACATTGAAAAACTCCTACAATTTCAACAACAACCTCAACAATGAAAAACACCAAAAAATTCATCAACAAACTCAACATTGAAAATCACAAACAAATTCAACAACAACATCAACTTTGAAAAACACCAACAAATTCAAAAACCTCAACATGGAAAAACACCAACAAATTCAACTGCAACCTCAACTTTGAAAAAAACAATAAGATTCAATAAAAAACATTGAATACACCAAAAAATTCAACAGCAACCTCAACTTTGAAAATCACCAACAAATTCAACATAAACCTCAACAATGAAGAGCACATAAAAATTCATCAACAAGCTCAACATTCCAAAATACAAACAAATTCAACAACAACCTCAACAATGAAAATCACCAACAAATTCAACAAAAACCTCAACAATGAATAACACCGAAAGATTCATCAACAACCTCAACATTCAAAAAAACCAACAAACTCAACAGAAACCTCAACAATGAAAAACACCTAAAATTTCAACAACAACCTCAACATTGAAAATCACCAACAAATTCCACAACAACATCAACAATGAAAAACACCAAATAATGCATCAACACCCTCAACATTCAAAAACAACAAAAAATTCAACAAAAACCTCAACAATGAAAAACACCGAAAAATTCAGCAAGAACCTCAACTTTGAACAGCACCAACACCTTCAACAACCTCAACTTTGAAAAACACCAACAATTTCAACTGCAACCTCAACTTCGAAACATAGAAAAATGATCAAAAAAAAACCATTGATAACACCAATGAATTCAACAACGTCAACTTTCAAAATCACCAACAAATTCAACAACAACCTCAGCAATGAAAACATCAAAAAATGCAACAAAAACCTCAACATTGAAAATCACCAACAAATTCAACAGCAACCTCAACTTTGAAAAACACCAACAAATTCAAAAACCTCAACATGGAAAAACAACAACAAATTGAACCAGAACCTCAATATTGAAAATCACCAACAATTCAACAACAACCTCAACGATGAAAAACACAAACAATTTCAACAAAAACCTCAACAGTGAAAAACACCAAAAAATTCATCAACAACCTCAACATTCAAAAACGCCAACAAATTCAACAAAAACCTCAGCAATGAAAAACACCAACAAATTCAACAAAAACCTCAACAATGAAAAACACCAAAAAATTCAACAACAACCTCAACTTTGAAAAACACCAACAAATTCAACAACCTCAACATTGCAAAACACCAACAATTTCAACTGCAACCTCAACTTTGAAAAACACAAAAAGGATTTAAAAAAAACCATTGATAACACCAATAATTTCAACAACATCAACTTTGAAAAACATCAACAAATTCAACCACAACCTCAACATTGAAAATCACCAACAAAGTCAACAACAACCTCAACAATGAAAAACACCAATAAATTCAACAAAAACCTCAACAATGAAAAACACCAACAAATTCAAAAACAAACTCAACTTTGAAAAACACCAACAAGTTCAACAACCTCAACATTGAAAAACACCAACAAATTCAACAACAACCTCAACTTTCAAAAATACAAAAGGGTTCAACAAAATAAAAATTGATAACAACAACAAATTCAACAACAACCTCAATACTGAAAATCACCAACAAATTTAACAACAACCTCAACAATGAAAAACATCAAAAAATTCAACAACAACCTCAACATTAAAAAACACCAACAAATTCAACAAAAACCTCAACAATTAAAAACACCAACAAATTCAACAACAACGTCAACTTTGAAAAATACCAACAAATTCCACAACCTCAACAATGAAAAACACCAACAAATTCAACAACAAGCTCAACATTGAAAATCACCAAAAAATTCAACAACAACCTCAACATTGAAAAACTCCAACAATTTCAACAACAACCTCAACAATGAAAAACACCAAAAAATTCAACAACAAACTCAACATTGAAAATCACCAACAAATTCAACAACAACATCAACTTTGAAAAACACCAACAAATTCAAAAACCTCAACATGGAAAAACAACAACAAATTCAACAGCAACCTCAACTTTGAAAAACACAAAAAGGATTAAAAAAAACCATTGATAACACCAATAATTTCAACAACATCAACTTTGAAAAACACCAACAAATTCAACCACAACCTCAACATTGAAAATCACCAACAAAGTCAACAACAACCTCAACAATGAAAAACACCAATAAATTCAACAAAAACCTCAACAATGAAAAACACCAACAAATTCAACAACAAACTCAGCTTTGAAAAACACCAACAAATTCAACAACCTCAACATTGAAAAACACCAACAAATTCAACACCAACCTCAACTTTCAAAAATACAAAAAGGTTCAACAAAATCAAAATTGATAACAACAACAAATTCAACAACAACCTCAATACTGAAAATCACCAACAAATTTAACAACAACCTCAACAATGAAAAACATCAGCAATTCAACAACAACCTCAACATTCAAAAACACCAACAAATTCAACAAAAACCTCAACAATTAAAAACACCAAAAAATTCAACATCAAACGTCAACTTTGAAAAATACCAACAAATTCAACAACCTCAACAATGAAAAACACCAACAAATTCAACAACAAACTCAACATTGAAAATCACCAAAAAATTCAACAACAACCTCAACATTGAAAAACTCCAACAATTTCAACAACAACCTCAACAATGAAAAACTCCAAAAAATTCAACAACAAACTCAACATTGAAAATCACCAACAAATTCAAAATAAACCTCAACAATGAAGAGCACCTTAAAATTCATCAACAACCTCAACATTCAAAAATACCATCAAATTCAACAACAACCTCAACAATGAAAATCACCAACAAATTCAACAAAAACCTCAACAATGAATAACACCGAAAGATTCATCAACAACCTCAACATTCAAAAAAACCAACAACCTCAACAGAAACCTCAACAATGAAAAACTCCTAAAAATTCAACAACAACCTCAACATTGAAAATCACCAACAAATTCCACAACAACCTCAACAATGAAAAACACCAAATAATGCATCAACAGCCTCAACATTCAAAAACAACAAAAAATTCAACAAAAACCTCAACAATGAAAAACACCGAAAAATTCAGCAACAACCTCAACTTTGAACAACACCAACAACTTCAACAACCTCAACATTGAAAAACACCAACAATTTCAACTGCAACCTCAACTTTGAAACATGGAAAAATGATCAAAAAAAACCATTGATAACACCAATGAATTCAACAACCTCAACATTCAAAATCACCAACAAATTCAACAACAACCTCAGTATTGAAAAACATCAAAAAATGCAACAACAACCTCAACTTTGAAAAACACCAAAAATTCAAAACCCTCAACATGGAAAAACAACAACAAATTGAACCAGAGCCTCAATATTGAAAATCACCAACAAATTCAACAACAACCTCAACAATGAAAAACACAAACAATTTCAACAAAAACCTCAACAATGAAAAACACCAAAAAATTCAACAACAACCTCAACATTGAAAATCACCAACAAATTCAACAAAAACCTCAACAATGAAAAACACCAAAAAATTCAACAACAACCTCAACTTTGAAAAACACCAACAAATTCAACAACCTCAACATTGCAAATCACCAGCAATTTCAACTGCAACCTCAACTTTGAAAAATACGACAAAGATTTTAAAAAACCATTGATAACACCAATAATTTCAACAACATCAACTTTGAAAAACACCAGCAAATTCAACCACAACTTCAATATTGAAAATCACCACCAAAATCAACAAAAACCTCAACAATGAAAAACACCAACAAATTCAACAACAAACTCAGCTTTGAAAAACACCAACAAATTCAACAACCTCAACATTGAAAAACACCAACAAATTCAACAGCAACCTCAACTTTCAAAAATACAAAAAGGTTCAACAAAATCAAAATTGATAACAACAACAAATTCAACAACAACCTCAATATTGAAAAGCACCAACAAATTTAACAACAACCACAACAATGAAAAACATCAAACAATTCAACAACAACCTCAACATTCAAAAAAACCAACAAATTCAACAACAACCTCAACAATGAAAAACACCAAAAAATTCTTCAACAACTTCAGCATTCAAAAACAGCAACAAATTCAGCAAAATCCTCAACAATTAAAAACACCAAAAAATTCAACAACAACGTCAACTTTGATAAATACCAACAAATTCAACAACCTCAACAATGAAAAACACCAACAAATTCAACAACAAACTCAACATTGAAAATCAACTAAAAATTCAACAACAGCCTCAACATTGAAAAACTCCAACAATTTCAACAACAACCTCAACAATGAAAAACACCAAAAAATTCAACAACAAACTCAACATTGAAAATCACCAACATATTCAACAACAACATCAACTTTGAAAAACACCAACAAATTCAAAAACCTCAACATGGAAAAACAACAACAAATTGAACCAGAGCCTCAATATTGAAAATCACCAACAAATTCAACAACAACCTCAACAATGAAAAACACAAACAATTTCAACAAAAACCTCAACAGTGAAAAACACCAAAAAATTCATCAACAACCTCAACATTCAAAAACGCCAACAAATTCAACAAAAACCTCAACAATGAAAAACACCAAAAAATTCAACGACAACCTCAACATTGAAAATCACCAACAAATTCAACAAAAACCTCAACAATGAAAAACACCAAAAAATTCAACAACAACCTCAACTTTGAAAAACACCAACAAATTCAACAACCTCAACATTGCAAATCACCAACAAATTCAACCACAACCTCAACATTGAAAATCACCAACAAAGTCAAGAACAACCTCAACAATGAAAAACACCAATAAATTCAACAAAAACCTCAACAATGAAAAACACCAACAAATTCAACAACAAACTCAGCTTTGAAAAACACCAACAAATTCAACAACCTCAACATTGAAAAACACCAACAAATTCAACAACAACCTCAACTTTCAAAAATACAAAAAGGTTCAACAAAATCAAAATTGATAACAACAACAAATTCAACAACAACCTCAATACTGAAAATCACCAACAAATTTAACAACAACCTCAACAATGAAAAACATCAAACAATTCAACAACAACCTCAACGTTAAAAAACACCAACAAATTCAACAAAAACCTCAACAATTAAAAACACCAAAAAATTCAACAACAACGTCAACTTTGAAAAATACCAACAAATTCAACAACCTCAACAATGAAAAACACCAACAAATTCAACAACAAACTCAACATTGATAATCACCAAAAAATTCAACAACAACCTCAACATTGAAAAACTCCTACAATTTCAACAACAACCTCAACAATGAAAAACACCAAAAAATTCATCAACAAACTCAACATTGAAAATCACCAACAAATTCAACAACAACATCAACTTTGAAAAACACCAACAAATTCAAAAACCTCAACATGGAAAAACACCAACAAATTCAACTGCAACCTCAACTTTGAAAAAAACAATAAGATTCAATAAAAAACATTGAATACACCAAAAAATTCAACAGCAACCTCAACTTTGAAAATCACCAACAAATTCAACATAAACCTCAACAATGAAGAGCGCATAAAAATTCATCAACAAGCTCAACATTCCAAAATACAAACAAATTCAACAACAACCTCAACAATGAAAATCACCAACAAATTCAACAAAAACCTCAACAATGAATAACACCGAAAGATTCATCAACAACCTCAACATTCAAAAAAACCAACAAACTCAACAGAAACCTCAACAATGAAAAACACCTAAAATTTCAACAACAACATCAACATTGAAAATCACCAACAAATTCCACAACAACATCAACAATGAAAAACACCAAATAATGCATCAACACCCTCAACATTCAAAAACAACAAAAAATTCAACAAAAACCTCAACAATGAAAAACACCGAAAAATTCAGCAAGAACCTCAACTTTGAACAGCACCAACAACTTCAACAACCTCAACTTTGAAAAACACCAACAATTTCAACTGCAACCTCAACTTCGAAACATAGAAAAATGATCAAAAAAAAACCATTGATAACACCAATGAATTCAACAACGTCAACTTTCAAAATCACCAACAAATTCAACAACAACCTCAGCAATGAAAAACATCAAAAAATGCAACAAAAACCTCAACATTGAAAATCACCAACAAATTCAACAGCAACCTCAACTTTGAAAAACACCAACAAATACAAAAACCTCAACATGGAAAAACAACAACAAATTGAACCAGAACCTCAATATTGAAAATCACCAACAATTCAACAACAACCTCAACGATGAAAAACACAAACAATTTCAACAAAAACCTCAACAGTGAAAAACACCAAAAAATTCATCAACAACCTCAACATTCAAAAACGCCAACAAATTCAACAAAAACCTCAGCAATGAAAAACACCAACAAATTCAACAACCTCAACATTGCAAAACACCAACAATTTCAACTGCAACCTCAACTTTGAAAAACACAAAAAGGATTTAAAAAAAACCATTGATAACACCAATAATTTCAACAACATCAACTTTGAAAAACATCAACAAATTCAACCACAACCTCAACATTGAAAATCACCAACAAAGTCAACAACAACCTCAACAATGAAAAACACCAATAAATTCAACAAAAACCTCAACAATGAAAAACACCAACAAATTCAACAACAACCTCAACTTTCAAAAATACAAAAGGGTTCAACAAAATAAAAATTGATAACAACAACAAATTCAACAACAACCTCAATACTGAAAATCACCAACAAATTTAACAACAACCTCAACAATGAAAAACATCAAAAAATTCAACAACAACCTCAACATTAAAAAACACCAACAAATTCAACAAAAACCTCAACAATTAAAAACACCAACAAATTCAACAACAACGTCAACTTTGAAAATTACCAACAAATTCCACAACCTCAACAATGAAAAACACCAACAAATTCAACAACAAGCTCAACATTGAAAATCACCAAAAAATTCAACAACAACCTCAACATTGAAAAACTCCAACAATTTCAACAACAACCTCAACAATGAAAAACACCAAAAAATTCAACAACAAACTCAACATTGAAAATCACCAACAAATTCAACAACAACATCAACTTTGAAAAACACCAACAAATTCAAAAACCTCAACATGGAAAAACAACAACAAATTCAACAGCAACCTCAACTTTGAAAAACACAAAAAGGATTAAAAAAAACCATTGATAACACCAATAATTTCAACAACATCAACTTTGAAAAACACCAACAAATTCAACCACAACCTCAACATTGAAAATCACCAACAAAGTCAACAACAACCTCAACAATGAAAAACACCAATAAATTCAACAAAAACCTCAACAATGAAAAACACCAACAAATTCAACAACAAACTCAGCTTTGAAAAACACCAACAAATTCAACAACCTCAACATTGAAAAACACCAACAAATACAACACCAACCTCAACTTTCAAAAATAGAAAAAAGGTTCAACAAAATCAAAATTGATAACAACAACAAATTCAACAACAACCTCAATACTGAAAATCACCAACAAATTTAACAACAACCTCAACAATGAAAAACATCAGCAATTCAACAACAACCTCAACATTCAAAAACACCAACAAATTCAACAAAAACCTCAACAATTAAAAACACCAAAAAATTCAACAACAACGTCAACTTTGAAAAATACCAACAAATTCAACAACCTCAACAATGAAAAACACCAACAAATTCAACAACAAACTCAACATTGAAAATCACCAAAAAATTCAACAACAACCTCAACATTGAAAAACTCCAACAATTTCAACAACAACCTCAACAATGAAAAACTCCAAAAAATTCAACAACAAACTCAACATTGAAAATCACCAACAAATTCAAAATAAACCTCAACAATGAAGAGCACCTTAAAATTCATCAACAACCTCAACATTCAAAAATACCATCAAATTCAACAACAACCTCAACAATGAAAATCACCAACAAATTCAACAAAAACCTCAACAATGAATAACACCGAAAGATTCATCAACAACCTCAACATTCAAAAAATCCAACAACCTCAACAGAAACCTCAACAATGAAAAACTCCTAAAAATTCAACAACAACCTCAACATTGAAAATCACCAACAAATTCCACAACAACCTCAACAATGAAAAACACCAAATAATGCATCAACAGCCTCAACATTCAAAAACAACAAAAAATTCAACAAAAACCTCAACAATGAAAAACACCGAAAAATTCAGCAACAACCTCAACTTTGAACAACACCAACAACTTCAACAACCTCAACATTGAAAAACACCAACAATTTCAACTGCAACCTCAACTTTGAAACATAGAAAAATGATCAAAATAAACCATTGATAACACCAATGAATTCAACAACCTCAACATTCAAAATCACCAACAAATTCAACAACAACCTCAGTATTGAAAAACATCAAAAAATGCAACAACAACCTCAACTTTGAAAAACACCAAAAATTCAAAACCCTCAACATGGAAAAACAACAACAAATTGAACCAGAGCCTCAATATTGAAAATCACCAACAAATTCAACAACAACCTCAACAATGAAAAACACAAACAATTTCAACAAAAACCTCAACAATGAAAAACACCAAAAAATTCAACAACAACCTCAACATTGAAAATCACCAACAAATTCAACAAAAACCTCAACAATGAAAAACACCAAAAAATTCAACAACAACCTCAACTTTGAAAAACACCAACAAATTCAACAACCTCAACATTGCAAATCACCAGCAATTTCAACTGCAACCTCAACTTTGAAAAATACGACAAAGATTTTAAAAATCCATTGATAACACCAATAATTTCAACAACATCAACTTTGAAAAACACCAGCAAATTCAACCACAACCTCAATATTGAAAATCACCACCAAAATCAACAAAAACCTCAACAATGAAAAACACCAACAAATTCAACAACAAACTCAGCTTTGAAAAACACCAACAAATTCAACAACCTCAACATTGAAAAACACCAACAAATTCAACAACAACCTCAACTTTCAAAAATACAAAAAGGTTCAACAAAATAAAAATTGATAACAACAACAAATTCAACAACAACCTCAATATTGAAAAGCACCAACAAATTTAACAACAACCACAACAATGAAAAACATCAAACAATTCAACAACAACCTCAACATTCAAAAAAACCAACAAATTCAACAACAACCTCAACAATGAAAAACACCAAAAACTTCTTCAACAACTTCAGCATTCAAAAACAGCAACAAATTCAGCAAAATCCTCAACAATTAAAAACACCAAAAAATTCAACAACAACGTCAACTTTGATAAATACCAACAAATTCAACAACCTCAACAATGAAAAACACCAACAAATTCAACAACAAACTCAACATTGAAAATCAACTAAAAATTCAACAACAGCCTCAACATTGAAAAACTCCAACAATTTCAACAACAACCTCAACAATGAAAAACACCAAAAAATTCAACAACAAACTCAACATTGAAAATCACCAACAAATTCAACAACAACATCAACTTTGAAAAACACCAACAAATTCAAAAACCTCAACATGGAAAAACAACAACAAATTGAACCAGAGCCTCAATATTGAAAATCACCAACAAATTCAACAACAACCTCAACAATGAAAAACACAAACAATTTCAACAAAAACCTCAACAGTGAAAAACACCAAAAAATTCATCAACAACCTCAACATTCAAAAACGCCAACAAATGCAACAAAAACCTCAACAATGAAAAACACCAAAAAATTCAACGACAACCTCAACATTGAAAATCACCAACAAATTCAACAAAAACCTCAACAATGAAAAACACCAAAAAATTCAACAACAACCTCAACTTTGAAAAACACCAACAAATTCAACAACCTCAAAATTGCAAATCACCAACAATTTCAACTGCAACCTCAACTTTGAAAAATACGAAAAAGATTTTAAAAACCCATTGATAACACCAATAATTTCAACAACATGAACTTTGAAAAACACCAGCAAATTCAACCACAACCTCAACATTGAAAATCACCAACAAAGTCAACAACAACATCAACAATGAGAAACACCAACAAATTCAACAAAAACCTCAACAATGAAAAACACCAACAAATTCAACAACAAACTCAGCTTTGAAAATCACCAACAAATTCAACATAAACCTCAATAATGAAGAGCACATAAAAATTCATCAACAACCTCAACATTCAAAAATACAAACAAATTCAACAACAACCTCAACAATGAAAATCACCAACAAATTCAACAAAAACCTCAACAATGAATAACACCGAAAGATTCATCAACAACCTCAACATTCAAAAAAACCAACAAACTCAACAGAAACCTCAACAATGAAAAACACCTAAAAATTCAACAACAACCTCAACATTGAAAATCACCAACAAATTCCACAACAACATCAACAATGAAAAACACCAAATAATGCATCAACAGCCTCAACATTCAAAAACAACAAAAAATTCAACAAAAACCTCAACAATGAAAAACACCGAAAAATTCAGCAAGAACCTCAACTTTGAACAGCACCAACAACTTCAACAACCTCAACATTGAAAAACACCAACAATTTCAACTGCAACCTCATCTTCGAAACATAGAAAAATGATCAAAAAATACCATTGATAACACCAATGAATTCAACAACCTCAACATTCAAAATCACCAACAAATTCAACAACAACCTCAGCAATGAAAAACATCAAAAAATGCAACAAAAACCTCAACATTGAAAATCACCAACAAATTCAACAGCAACCTCAACTTTGAAAAACACTAACAAATTCAAAAACCTCAACATGGAAAAACAACAACAAATTGAACCAGAACCTCAATATTGAAAATCACCAACAATTCAACAACAACCTCAACGATGAAAAACACAAACAATTTCAACAAAAACCTCAACAGTGAAAAACACCAAAAAATTCATCAACAACCTCAACATTCAAAAACGCCAACAAATTCAACAAAAACCTCAGCAATGAAAACACCAACAAATTCAACAACCTCAACATTGCAAAACACCAACAATTTCAACTGCAACCTCAACTTTGAAAAACACAAAAAGGATTTAAAAAAAACCATTGATAACACCAATAATTTCAACAACATCAACTTTGAAAAACACCAACAAATTCAACCACAACCTCAACATTGAAAATCACCAACAATGTCAACAACAACCTCAACAATGAAAAACACCAATAAATTCAACAAAAACCTCAACAATGAAAAACACCAACAAATTCAACAACAAACTCAGCTTTGAAAAACACCAACAAATTCAACAACCTCAACATTGAAAAACACCAACAAATTCAACAACAACCTCAACTTTCAAAAATACAAAAAGGTTCAACAAAATCAAAATTGATAACAACAACAAATTCAACAACAACCTCAATACTGAAAATCACCAACAAATTTAACAACAACCTCAACAATGAAAAACATCAGCAATTCAACAACAACCTCAACATTAAAAAACACCAACAAATTCAACAAAAACCTCAACAATTAAAAACACCAAAAAATTCAACAACAACGTCAACTTTGAAAAATACCAACAAATTCCACAACCTCAACAATGAAAAACACCAACAAATTCAACAACAAGCTCAACATTGAAAATCACCAAAAAATTCAACAACAACCTCAACATTGAAAAACTCCAACAATTTCAACAACAACCTCAACAATGAAAAACACCAAAAAATTCAACAACAAACTCAACATTGAAAATCACCAACAAATTCAACAACAACATCAACTTTGAAAAACACCAACAAATTCAAAAACCTCAACATGGAAAAACAACAACAAATTCAACAGCAACCTCAACTTTGAAAAACACAAAAAGGATTTAAAAAAACCATTGATAACACCAATAATTTCAACAACATCAACTTTGAAAAACACCAACAAATTCAACCACAACCTCAACATTGAAAATCACCAACAAAGTCAACAACAACCTCAACAATGAAAAACACCAATAAATTCAACAAAAACCTCAACAATGAAAAACACCAACAAATTCAACAACAAACTCAGCTTTGAAAAACACCAACAAATTCAACAACCTCAACATTGAAAAACACCAACAAATACAACACCAACCTCAACTTTCAAAAATAGAAAAAAGGTTCAACAAAATCAAAATTGATAACAACAACAAATTCAACAACAACCTCAATACTGAAAATCACCAACAAATTTAACAACAACCTCAACAATGAAAAACATCAGCAATTCAACAACAACCTCAACATTCAAAAACACCAACAAATTCAACAAAAACCTCAACAATTAAAAGCACCAAAAAATTCAACAACAACGTCAACTTTGAAAAATACCAACAAATTCAACAACCTCAACAATGAAAAACACCAACAAATTCAACAACAAACTCAACATTGAAAATCACCAAAAAATTCAACAACAACCTCAACATTGAAAAACTCCAACAATTTCAACAACAACCTCAACAATGAAAAACTCCAAAAAATTCAACAACAAACTCAACATTGAAAATCACCAACAAATTCAAAATAAACCTCAACAATGAAGAGCACCTTAAAATTCATCAACAACCTCAACATTCAAAAATACCATCAAATTCAACAACAACCTCAACAATGAAAATCACCAACAAATTCAACAAAAACCTCAACAATGAATAACACCGAAAGATTCATCAACAACCTCAACATTCAAAAAATCCAACAACCTCAACAGAAACCTCAACAATGAAAAACTCCTAAAAATTCAACAACAACCTCAACATTGAAAATCACCAACAAATTCCACAACAACCTCAACAATGAAAAACACCAAATAATGCATCAACAGCCTCAACATTCAAAAACAACAAAAAATTCAACAAAAACCTCAACAATGAAAAACACCGAAAAATTCAGCAACAACCTCAACTTTGAACAACACCAACAACTTCAACAACCTCAACATTGAAAAACACCAACAATTTCAACTGCAACCTCAACTTTGAAACATAGAAAAATGATCAAAATAAACCATTGATAACACCAATGAATTCAACAACCTCAACATTCAAAATCACCAACAAATTCAACAACAACCTCAGTATTGAAAAACATCAAAAAATGCAACAACAACCTCAACTTTGAAAAACACCAAAAATTCAAAACCCTCAACATGGAAAAACAACAACAAATTGAACCAGAGCCTCAATATTGAAAATCACCAACAAATTCAACAACAACCTCAACAATGAAAAACACAAACAATTTCAACAAAAACCTCAACAATGAAAAACACCAAAAAATTCAACAACAACCTCAACATTGAAAATCACCAACAAATTCAACAAAAACCTCAACAATGAAAAACACCAAAAAATTCAACAACAACCTCAACTTTGAAAAACACCAACAAATTCAACAACCTCAACATTGCAAATCACCAGCAATTTCAACTGCAACCTCAACTTTGAAAAATACGACAAAGATTTTAAAAAACCATTGATAACACCAATAATTTCAACAACATCAACTTTGAAAAACACCAGCAAATTCAACCACAACCTCAATATTGAAAATCACCACCAAAATCAACAAAAACCTCAACAATGAAAAACACCAACAAATTCAACAACAAACTCAGCTTTGAAAAACACCAACAAATTCAACAACCTCAACATTGAAAAACACCAACAAATTCAACAACAACCTCAACTTTCAAAAATACAAAAAGGTTCAACAAAATAAAAATTGATAACAACAACAAATTCAACAACAACCTCAATATTGAAAAGCACCAACAAATTTAACAACAACCACAACAATGAAAAACATCAAACAATTCAACAACAACCTCAACATTCAAAAAAACCAACAAATTCAACAACAACCTCAACAATGAAAAACACCAAAAACTTCTTCAACAACTTCAGCATTCAAAAACAGCAACAAATTCAGCAAAATCCTCAACAATTAAAAACACCAAAAAATTCAACAACAACGTCAACTTTGATAAATACCAACAAATTCAACAACCTCAACAATGAAAAACACCAACAAATTCAACAACAAACTCAACATTGAAAATCAACTAAAAATTCAACAACAGCCTCAACATTGAAAAACTCCAACAATTTCAACAACAACCTCAACAATGAAAAACACCAAAAAATTCAACAACAAACTCAACATTGAAAATCACCAACAAATTCAACAACAACATCAACTTTGAAAAACACCAACAAATTCAAAAACCTCAACATGGAAAAACAACAACAAATTGAACCAGAGCCTCAATATTGAAAATCACCAACAAATTCAACAACAACCTCAACAATGAAAAACACAAACAATTTCAACAAAAACCTCAACAGTGAAAAACACCAAAAAATTCATCAACAACCTCAACATTCAAAAACGCCAACAAATGCAACAAAAACCTCAACAATGAAAAACACCAAAAAATTCAACGACAACCTCAACATTGAAAATCACCAACAAATTCAACAAAAACCTCAACAATGAAAAACACCAAAAAATTCAACAACAACCTCAACTTTGAAAAACACCAACAAATTCAACAACCTCAAAATTGCAAATCACCAACAATTTCAACTGCAACCTCAACTTTGAAAAATACGAAAAAGATTTTAAAAACCCATTGATAACACCAATAATTTCAACAACATGAACTTTGAAAAACACCAGCAAATTCAACCACAACCTCAACATTGAAAATCACCAACAAAGTCAACAACAACATCAACAATGAGAAACACCAACAAATTCAACAAAAACCTCAACAATGAAAAACACCAACAAATTCAACAACAAACTCAGCTTTGAAAATCACCAACAAATTCAACATAAACCTCAATAATGAAGAGCACATAAAAATTCATCAACAACCTCAACATTCAAAAATACAAACAAATTCAACAACAACCTCAACAATGAAAATCAGCAACAAATTCAACAAAAACCTCAACAATGAATAACACCGAAAGATTCATCAACAACCTCAACATTCAAAAAAACCAACAAACTCAACAGAAACCTCAACAATGAAAAACACCTAAAAATTCAACAACAACCTCAACATTGAAAATCACCAACAAATTCCACAACAACATCAACAATGAAAAACACCAAATAATGCATCAACAGCCTCAACATTCAAAAACAACAAAAAATTCAACAAAAACCTCAACAATGAAAAACACCGAAAAATTCAGCAAGAACCTCAACTTTGAACAGCACCAACAACTTCAACAACCTCAACATTGAAAAACACCAACAATTTCAACTGCAACCTCATCTTCGAAACATAGAAAAATGATCAAAAAATACCATTGATAACACCAATGAATTCAACAACCTCAACATTCAAAATCACCAACAAATTCAACAACAACCTCAGCAATGAAAAACATCAAAAAATGCAACAAAAACCTCAACATTGAAAATCACCAACAAATTCAACAGCAACCTCAACTTTGAAAAACACTAACAAATTCAAAAACCTCAACATGGAAAAACAACAACAAATTGAACCAGAACCTCAATATTGAAAATCACCAACAATTCAACAACAACCTCAACGATGAAAAACACAAACAATTTCAACAAAAACCTCAACAGTGAAAAACACCAAAAAATTCATCAACAACCTCAACATTCAAAAACGCCAACAAATTCAACAAAAACCTCAGCAATGAAAACACCAACAAATTCAACAACCTCAACATTGCAAAACACCAACAATTTCAACTGCAACCTCAACTTTGAAAAACACAAAAAGGATTTAAAAAAAACCATTGATAACACCAATAATTTCAACAACATCAACTTTGAAAAACACCAACAAATTCAACCACAACCTCAACATTGAAAATCACCAACAAAGTCAACAACAACCTCAACAATGAAAAACACCAATAAATTCAACAAAAACCTCAACAATGAAAAACACCAACAAATTCAACAACAAACTCAGCTTTGAAAAACACCAACAAATTCAACAACCTCAACATTGAAAAACACCAACAAATTCAACAACAACCTCAACTTTCAAAAATACAAAAAGGTTCAACAAAATCAAAATTGATAACAACAACAAATTCAACAACAACCTCAATACTGAAAAGCACCATCAAATTTAACAACAACCACAACAATGAAAAACATCAAACAATTCAACAACAACCTCAACATTCAAAAAAACCAACAAATTCAACAACAACCTCAACAATGAAAAACACCAAAAAATTCTTCAACAACTTCAGCATTCAAAAACAGCAACAAATTCAACAAAATCCTCAACAATTAAAAACACCAACAAATTCAACAACAACGTCAACTTTGAAAAATACCAACAAATTCAACAACCTCAACAATGAATAACACCAACAAATTCAACAACAAACTCAACATTGAAAATCAACAAAAAATTCAACAACAGCCTCAACATTGAAAAACTCCAACAATTTCAACACAAACCTCAACAATGAAAAACACCAAAAAATTCAACAACAAACTCAACATTGAAAATCACCAACAAATTCAACAACAACATCAACTTTGAAAAACACCAACAAATTCAAAAACCTCAACTTTCAAAAGCACCAACAAATTCAACCACAACCTCAACATTGAAAATCACCAACAAATTCAAAAACAACCTCAACAATGAAAAACACCAACAAATTGAACAAAAACCTCAACAAGGACAAACACCGAAAGATTCATCAACAACCTCAACATTCAAAAACACCAACAAATTCAACAGAAACCACAACAATGAAAAACACCTAAAAATTCAACAACAACCTCAACATTGAAAGTCACCAACAAATTCAACAAAAACCTCAACAATGAAAACTACCAAATAATGCATCAACAACCTCAACATTCAGAAACACCAAAAAATTCAACAAAAACCTCAACAATTAAAAGCACCGAAAAATTCAACAACAACCTCAACATTGAAAAACACCAACAAACTCAACAACAACCTCAACTTTGAAAAACACCAACAAATTCAACAACCTCAACATTGCAAAACACCAACAATTTCAACTGCAACATCAACTTTGAAAAATACAAAACGGATTTAAAAAAACCATTGATAACACCAATAATTTCAAAAACATCAACTTTGAAAAACAGCAACAAATTCAACTACAACCACAACATTGAAAATCACCAACAAAGTCAACAACAACCTCAACAATGAAAAGCACCAACAAATTCAACAAAAACCTCAACAATGAAAAACACAAACAATTTCAACAAAAACCTCAACAATGAAAAACGCTAACAAATTCAACAACAACCTCAACTTTCAAAAATACATAAAGGTTCAACAAAATAAAAATTGATAACAACAACAAATTCAACAACATCGTCAATATTGAAAATCACCAACAAATTTAACAACAACCTCAACAATGAAAAACATCAAACAATTCAACAACAACCTCAACATTAAAAAACACCAACAAATTCAACAACAACTTTAACAATGAAAAACACCAAAAAATTCATCAACAACCTCAACATTCAAAAACAGCAACAAATTCAACAAAAACCTCAACAATTAAGAACACCAAAAAATTCAACAACAACGTCAACTTTGAAAAATACCAACAAATTCAACAACCTCAACAATGAAAAACACCAACAAATTCAACAACAAACTCAACATTGAATATCACCAAAAAATTCAACAACAACCTCAACATTGAAAAACTCCAACAATTTCAACAACAACCTCAACAATGAAAAACACCAAAAAATTCAACAACAAACTCAACATTGAAAATCACCAACAAATTCAACAACATCAACCTTGAAAAACACCAACAAATTCAAAAACCTCAACATGGAAAAACAACAACAAATTGAACCAGAACCTCAATATTGAAAATCACCATCAATTCAACAACAACCTCAACGATGAAAAACACAAACAATTTCAACAAAAACCTCAACAGTGAAAAACACCAAAAAATTAATCAACAACCTCAACATTCAAAAACGCCAACAAATTCAACAAAAACCTCAGCAATGAAAACACCAACAAATTCAACAACCTCAACATTGCAAAACACCAACAATTTCAACTGCAACCTCAACTTTGAAAAACACAAAAAGGATTTAAAAAACCATTGATAACACCAATAATTTCAACAACATCAACTTTGAAAAACACCAACAAATTCAACCACAACCTCAACATTGAAAATCACCAACAAAGTCAACAACAACCTCAACAATGAAAAACACCAATAAATTCAACAAAAACCTCAACAATGAAAAACACCAACAAATTCAACAACAAACTCAGCTTTGAAAAACACCAACAAATTCAACAACCTCAACATTGAAAAACACCAACAAATTCAACAACAACCTCAACTTTCAAAAATACAAAAAGGTTCAACAAAATCAAAATTGATAACAACAACAAATTCAACAACAACCTCAATACTGAAAATCACCAACAAATTTAACAACAATCTCAACAATGAAAAACACTTAAAAATTCTTCAACAACTTCAACATTCAAAAACAGCAACAAATTCAACAAAATCCTCAACAATTAAAAACACCAACAAATTCAACAACAACGTCAACTTTGAAAAATACCAACAAATTCAACAACCTCAACAATGAAAAACACCAACAAATTCAACAACAAACTCAACATTGAAAATCAACAAAAAATTCAACAACAGCCTCAACATTGAAAAACTCGAACAATTTCAACACAAACCTCAACAATGAAAAACACCAAAAAATTCAACAACAAACTCAACATTGAAAATCACCAACAAATTCAACAACAACATCAACTTTGATAAACACCAACAAATTCAAAAACCTCAACTTTCAAAAGCACCAACAAATTCAACCACAACCTCAACATTGAAAATCACCAACAAATTCAAAAACAACCTCAACAATGAAAAACAGCAACAAATTGAACAAAAACCTCAACAAGGATAAACACCGAAAGATTCATCAACAACCTGAACATTCAAAAACACCAACAAATTCAACAGAAACCACAACAATGAAAAACACCTAAAAATTCAACAACAACCTCAACATTGAAAGTCACCAAAAATTCAACAAAAACCTCAACAATGAAAAGCACCGAAAAATTCAACAACAACCTCAACATTGAAAAACACCAACAAATTCAACTGCAAGCTCAACTTTGAAAAAAACAAAAATGATCAAAAAAAACCATTGATAACACCAATGAATTCAACAACCTCAACATTGAAAATCACCAACAAATTCAACAACAAACTCAGCAATGAAAAGCATCAAAAAACTCAACAACAACCTCAACATTGCAAAACACCAACAATTTCAACTGCAACCTCAACTTTGAAAAATACAAAACGGATTTAAAAAAACCATTGATAACACCAATAATTTCAAAAACATCAACTTTGAAAAACAGCAACAAATTCAACCACAACCACAACATTGAAAATCACCAACAAAGTCAACAACAACCTCAACAATGAAAAGCACCAACAAATTCAACACAAACCTCAACAATGAAAAACACTAACAAATTCAACAACAACCTCAACTTTCAAAAATACATAAAGGTTCAACAAAATAAAAATTGATAACAACAACAAATTCAACAACATCGTCAATATTGAAAATCACCAACAAATTTAACAACAACCTCAACAATGAAAAACATCAAACAATTCAACAACAACCTCAACATTAAAAAACACCAACAAATTCAACAACAACATTAACAATGAAAAACACCAAAAAATTCATCAACAACCTCAACATCCAAAAACAGCAACAAATTCAACAAAAACCTCAACAATTAAGAACACCAAAAAATTCAACAACAACGTCAACTTTGAAAAATACCAACAAATTCAACAACCTCAACAATGAAAAACACCAACAAATTCAACAACAAACTCAACATTGAAAATCACCAAAAAATTCAACAACAACCTCAACATTGAAAAACTCCAACAATTTCAACAACAACCTCAACAATGAAAAACACCAAAAAATTCAACAACAAACTCAACATTGAAAATCACCAACAAATTCAACAACATCAACCTTGAAAAACACCAACAAATTCAAAAACCTCAACATGGAAAAACAACAACAAATTGAACCAGAACCTCAATATTGAAAATCACCATCAATTCAACAACAACCTCAACGATGAAAAACACAAACAATTTCAACAAAAACCTCAACAGTGAAAAACACCAAAAAATTCGTCAACAACCTCAACATTCAAAATCGCCGACAAATTCAACAAAAACCTCAGCAATGAAAACACCAACAAATTCAACAACCTCAACATTGCAAAACACCAACAATTTCAACTGCAACCTCAACTTTGAAAAACACAAAAAGGATTTAAAATAACCATTGATAACACCAATAATTTCAACAACATCAACTTTGAAAAACACCAACAAATTCAACCACAACCTCAACATTGAAAATCACCAACAAAGTCAACAACAACCTCAACAATGAAAAACACCAATAAATTCAACAAAAACCTCAACAATGAAAAACACCAACAAATTCAACAACAAACTCAGCTTTGAAAAACACCAACAAATTCAACAACCTCAACTTTCAAAAATACAAAAAGGTTCAA
The DNA here is from genome assembly GCF_964194155.1 of Cetorhinus maximus. Taxonomy (NCBI): domain Eukaryota; kingdom Metazoa; phylum Chordata; class Chondrichthyes; order Lamniformes; family Cetorhinidae; genus Cetorhinus; species Cetorhinus maximus. Next base: position 83,388 of record NW_027596287.1, on the reverse strand, counting down.
CAAAATCAAAATTGATAACAACAACAAATTCAACAACAACCTCAATACTGAAAATCACCAACAAATTTAACAACAACCTCAACAATGAAAAACATCAGCAATTCAACAACAACCTCAACATTCAAAAACACCAACAAATTCAACAAAAACCTCAACAATTAAAAACACCAACAAATTCAACAACAACGTCAACTTTGAAAAATACCAACAAATTCAACAACCTCAACAATGAAAAACACCAACAAATTCAACAACAAACTCAACATTGAAAATCACCAAAAAATTCAACAACAACCTCAACATTGAAAAACTCCAACAATTTCAACAACAACCTCAACAATGAAAAACTCCAAAAAATTCAGCAACAAACTCAACATTAAAAATCACCAACAAATTCAACATAAACCTCAACAATGAAGAGCACCTTAAAATTCATCAACAACCTCAACATTCAAAAATACCATCAAATTCAACAACAACCTCAACAATGAAAATCACCAACAAATTCAACAAAAACCTCAACAATGAATAACACCGAAAGATTCATCAACAACCTCAACATTCAAAAAATCCAACAACCTCAACATAAACCTCAACAATGAAAAACTCCTAAAAATTCAACAACAACCTCAACATTGAAAATCACCAACAAATTCCACAACAACCTCAACAATGAAAAACACCAAATAATGCATCAACAGCCTCAACATTCAAAAACAACAAAAAATTCAACAAAAACCTCAACAATGAAAAACACCAAAAAATTCAACAACAACCTCAACTTTGAAAAACACCAACAAATTCAACAACCTCAACATTGCAAATCACCAACAATTTCAACTGCAACCTCAACTTTGAAAAATACGACAACGATTTTAAAAAACCATTGATAACACCAATATTTTCAACAACATCAACTTTGAAAAACACCAACAAATTCAACAACCTCAACATTGAAAAACACCAACAAATTCAACAACAACCTCAACTTTCAAAAATACAAAAAGGTTCAACAAAATAAAAATTGATAACAACAACAAATTCAACAACAACCTCAATATTGAAAAGCACCAACAAATTTAACAACAACCACAACAATGAAAAACATCAAACAATTCAACAACAACCTCAACATTCAAAAACACCAACAAATTCAACAGCAACCTCAACAATGAAAAACACCAAAAAATTCTTCAACAACTTCAACATTCAAAAACAGCAACAAATTCAACAAAATCCTCAACAATTAAAAACACCAAAAAATTCAACAACAACGTCAACTTTGAAAAATACCAACAAATTCAACAACCTCAACAATGAAAAACACCAACAAATTCAACAACAAACTCAACATTGAAAATCAACTAAAAATTCAACAACAGCCTCAACATTGAAAAACTCCAACAATTTCAACAACAACCTCAACAATGAAAAACACCAAAAAATTCAACAACAAACTCAACATTGAAAATCACCAACAAATTCAACAACAACATCAACTTTGAAAAACACCAACAAATTCAAAAACCTCAACATGGAAAAACAACAACAAATTGAACCAGAGCCTCAATATTGAAAATCACCAACAAATTCGACAACAACCTCAACAATGAAAAACACAAACAATTTCAACAAAAACCTCAGCAGTGAAAAACACCAAAAAATTCATCAACAACCTCGACATTCAAAAACGCCAACAAATTCAACAAAAACCTCAACAATGAAAAACACAAAAAAATTCAACGACAACCTCAACATTGAAAATCACCAACAAATTCAAAAAAACACCTCAACAATGAAAAACACCAAAAAATTCAACAACAACCTCAACTTTGAAAAACACCAACAAATTCAACAACCTCAACATTGCAAATCACCAACAAGTTCAACTGCAACCTCAACTTTGAAAAATACGAAAAAGATTTTAAAAAACCATTGATAACACCAATAATATCAACAACATCAACTTTGAAAAACACCAGCAAATTCAACCACAACCTCAACATTGAAAATCACCAACAAAGTCAACAACAACCTCAACAATGAGAAACACCAACAAATTCAACAAAAACCTCAACAATGAAAAACACCAACAAATTCAACAACAAACTCAGCTTTGAAAAACACTAACAAATTCAAAAGGCTCAACATGGAAAAACACCAACAAATTCAACCAGATCCTCAATATTGAAAATCACCAACAAATTCAACAACAACTTCAACATTGAAAAGCACCAAAAAATTCAACAACAACCTCAACTTTGAAAAACACCAACAAATTCAACAACAACATCAACTTTCAAAAATACAAAAAGGTTCAACAAAATCAAAATTGATAACAACAACAAATTCAACTACAACCTCAATACTGAAAATCACCAACAAATTTAACAACAACCTCAACAATGAAAAACATCAGCAATTCAACAACAACCTCAACATTCAAAAACACCAACAAATTCAACAAAAACCTCAACAATTAAAAACACCAACAAATTCAACAACAACGTCAACTTTGAAAAATACCAACAAATTCAACAACCTCAACAATGAAAAACACCAACAAATTCAACAACAAACTCAACATTGAAAATCACCAAAAAATTCAACAACAACCTCAACATTGAAAAACTCCAACAATTTCAACAACAACCTCAACAATGAAAAACTCCAAAAAATTCAACAACAAACTCAACATTGAAAATCACCAACAAATTCAACATAAACCTCAACAATGAAGAGCACCTTAAAATTCATCAACAACCTCAACATTCAAAAATACCATCAAATTCAACAACAACCTCAACAATGAAAATCACCAACAAATTCAACATACACCTCAACAATGAATAACACCGAAAGATTCATCAACAACCTCAACATTCAAAAAATCCAACAACCTCAACAGAAACCTCAACAATGAAAAACTCCTAAAAATTCAACAACAACCTCAACATTGAAAATCACCAACAAATTCCACAACAACCTCAACAATGAAAAACACCAAATAATGCATCAACAGCCTCAACATTCAAAAACAACAAAAAATTCAACAAAAACCTCAACAATGAAAAACACCGAAAAATTCAGCAACAACCTCAACTTTGAACAACACCAACAACTTCAACAACCTCAACATTGAAAAACACCAACAATTTCAACTGCAACCTCAACTTTGAAACATAGAAAAATGATCAATAAAAACCATTGATAACACCAATGAATTCAACAACCTCAACATTCAAAATCACCAACAAATTCAACAACAACCTCAGTATTGAAAAACATCAAAAAATGCAACAACAACCTCAACTTAGAAAAACACCAAAAATTCAAAACCCTTAACATGGAAAAACAACAACAATTTGAACCAGAGCCTCAATATTGAAAATCACCAACAAATTCAACAACAACCTCAACAATGAAAAACACAAACAATTTCAACAAAAACCTCAACAATGAAAAACACCAAAAAATTCATCAACAACCTCAACATTCAAAAACGCCAACAAATTCAACAAAAACCTCAACAATGAAAAACACCAAAAAATTCAACAACAACCTCAACATTGAAAATCACCAACAAATTCAACAAAAACCTCAACAATGAAAAACACCAAAAAATTCAACAACAACCTCAACTTTGAAAAACACCAACAAATTCAACAACCTCAACATTGCAAATCACCAGCAATTTCAACTGCAACCTCAACTTTGAAAAATACGACAAAGATTTTAAAAAACCATTGATAACACCAATAATTTCAACAACATCAACTTTGAAAAACACCAGCAAATTCAACCACAACCTCAACATTGAAAATCACCACCAAATTCAACAAAAACCTCAACAATGAAAAACACCAACAAATTCAACAACAAACTCAGCTTTGAAAAACACCAACAAATTCAACAACCTCAACATTGAAAAACACCAACAAATTCAACAACAACCTCAACTTTCAAAAATACAAAAAGGTTCAACAAAATAAAAATTGATAACAACAACAAATTCAACAACAACCTCAATATTGAAAAGCACCAACAAATTTAACAACAACCACAACAATGAAAAACATCAAACAATTCAACAACAACCTCAACATTCAAAAAAACCAACAAATTCAACAACAACCTCAACAATGAAAAACACCAAAAAATTCTTCAACAACTTCAGCATTCAAAAACAGCAACAAATTCAACAAAATCCTCAACAATTAAAAACACCAAAAAATTCAACAACAACGTCAACTTTGAAAAATACCAACAAATTCAACAACCTCAACAATGAAAAACACCAACAAATTCAACAACAAACTCAACATTGAAAATCAACTAAAAATTCAACAACAGCTTCAACATTGAAAAACTCCAACAATTTCAACAACAACCTCAACAATGAAAAACACCAACAAATTCAACAACAAACTCAACATTGAAAATCACCAACAAATTCAACAACATCAACTTTGAAAAACACCAACAAATTCAAAAACCTCAACATGGAAAAACAACAAAAAATTGAACCAGAGCCTCAATATTGAAAATCACCAACAAATTCAACAACAACCTCAACAATGAAAAACACAAACAATTTCAACAAAAACCTCAACAGTGAAAAACACCAAAAAATTCATCAACAACCACAACATTCAAAAACGCCAACAAATTCAACAAAAACCTCAACAATGAAAAACACCAAAAAATTCAACGACAACCTCAATATTGAAAATCACCAACAAATTCAACAACAACCTCAACAATGAAAAACACCAACAAATTCAACAACAACCTCAACTTTGAAAAACACCAACAAATTCAACAACCTCAACATTGCAAAACACCAACAATTTCAACTGCAACCTCAACTTTGAAAAATACAAAACGGATTTAAAAAAACCATTGATAACACCAATAATTCAAAAACATCAACTTTGAAAAACAGCAACAAATTCAACCACAACCACAACATTGAAAATCACCAACAAAGTCAACAACAACCTCAACAATGAAAAGCACCAACAAATTCAACAAAAACCTCAACTTTCAAAAATACATAAAGGTTCAACAAAATAAAAATTGATAACAACAACAAATTCAACAACATCGTCAATATTGAAAATCACCAACAAATTTAACAACAACCTCAACAATGAAAAACATCAAACAATTCAACAACAACCTCAACATTAAAAAACACCAACAAATTCAACAACAACTTTAACAATGAAAAACACCAAAAAATTCATCAACAACCTCAACATTCAAAAACAGCAACAAATTCAACAAAAACCTCAACAATTAAGAACACCAAAAAATTCAACAACAACGTCAACTTTGAAAAATACCAACAAATTCAGCAACCGCAAGAATGAAAAACACCAACAAATTCAACAACAAACTCAACATTGAAAATCACCAAAAAATTCAACAACAACCTCAACATTGAAAAACTCCAACAATTTCAACAACAACCTCAACAATGAAAAACACCAAAAAATTCAACAACAAACTCAACATTGAAAATCACCAACAAATTCAACAACATCAACCTTGAAAAACACCAACAAATTCAAAAACCTCAACATGGAAAAACAACAACAAATTGAACCAGAACCTCAATATTGAAAATCACCAACAATTCAACAACAACCTCAACGATGAAAAACACAAACAATTTCAACAAAAACCTCAACAGTGAAAAACACCAAAAAATTAATCAACAACCTCAACATTCAAAAACGCCAACAAATTCAACAAAAACCTCAGCAATGAAAACACCAACAAATTCAACAACCTCAACATTGCAAAACACCAACAATTTCAACTGCAACCTCAACTTTGAAAAACACAAAAAGGATTAAAAAAAACCATTGATAACACCAATAATTTCTACAACATCAACTTTGAAAAACACCAACAAATTCAACCACAACCTCAACATTGAAAATCTCCAACAAAGTCAACAAAAACCTCAACAATGAAAAACACCAATAAATTCAACAAAAACCTCAACAATGAAAAACACCAACAAATTCAACAACAAACTCAGCATTGAAAAACACCAACAAATTCAACAACCTCAACATTGAAAAACACCAACAAATTCAACAACAACCTCAACTTTCAAAAATACAAAAAGGTTCAACAAAATCAAAATTGATAACAACAACAAATTCAACAACAACCTCAATACTGAAAATCACCAACAAATTTAACAACAACCTCAACAATGAAAAACATCAGCAATTCAACAACAACCTCAACATTCAAAAACACCAACAAATTCAACAAAAACCTCAACAATTAAAAACACCAATTAATTCAACAACAACGTCAACTTTGAAAAATACCAACAAATTCAACAACCTCAACAATGAATAACACCAACATATTCAACAACAAACTCAACATTGAAAATCACCAAAAAATTCAACAACAACCTCAACATTGAAAAACTCCAACAATTTCAACAACAACCTCAACTTTGAAAAACTCCAAAAAATTCAACAACAAACTCAACATTGAAAATCACCAACAAATTCAACATAAACCTCAACAATGAAGAGCACCTAAAAATTCATCAACAACCTCAACATTCAAAAATACCATCAAATTCAACAACAACCTCAACAATGAAAATCACCAACATATTCAACAAAAACCTCAACAATGAATAACACCGAAAGATTCATCAACAACCTCAACATTCAAAAAAACCAACAAACTCAACAGAAACCTCAACAATTAAAAACACCTAAAAATTCAACAACAACCTCAACATTGAAAATCACCAACAAATTCCACAACAACCTCAACAATGAAAAACACCAAATAATGCATCAACAACCTCAACATTCAAAAACAACAAAAAATTCAACAAAAACCTCAACAATGAAAAACACCGAAAAATTCAGCAACAACCTCAACTTTGAACAACACCAACAACTTCAACAACCTCAACATTGAAAAACACCAACAATTTCAACTGCAACCTCAACTTTGAAACATAGAAAAATGATCAAAATAAACCATTGATAACACCAATGAATTCAACAACCTCAACATTCAAAATCACCAACAAATTCAACAACAACCTCAGTATTGAAAAACATCAAAAAATGCAACAACAACCTCAACTTAGAAAAACACCAAAAATTCAAAACCCTCAACATGGAAAAACAACAACAATTTGAACCAGAGCCTCAATATTGAAAATCACCAACAAATTCAACAACAACCTCAACAATGAAAAACACAAACAATTTCAACAAAAACCTCAACAATGAAAAACACCAAAAAATTCATCAACAACCTCAACATTCAAAAACGCCAACAAATTCAACAAAAACCTCAACAATGAAAAACACCAAAAAATTCAACAACAACCTCAACATTGAAAATCACCAACAAATTCAACAAAAACCTCAACAATGAAAAACACCAAAAAATTCAACAACAACCTCAACTTTGAAAAACACCGACAAATTCAACAACCTCAACATTGCAAATCACCAACAATTTCAACTGCAACCTCAACTGTGAAAAATACGACAAAGATTTTAAAAAACCATTGATAACACCAATAATTTCAACAACATCAACTTTGAAAAACACCAGCAAATTCAACCACAACCTCAACATTGAAAATCACCACCAAATTCAACAAAAACCTCAACAATGAAAAACACCAACAAATTCAACAACAAACTCAGCTTTGAAAAACACCAACAAATTCAACAACCTCAACATTGAAAAACACCAACAAATTCAACAACAACCTCAACTTTCAAAAATACAAAAAGGTTCAACAAAATAAAAATTGATACCAACAACAAATTCAACAACAACTTCAATATTGAAAAGCACCAACAAATTTAACAACAACCACAACAATGAAAAACATCAAACAATTCAACAACAACCTCAACATTCAAAAAAACCAACAAATTCAACAACAACCTCAACAATGAAAAACACCAGAAAATTCTTCAACAACTTCAACATTCAAAAACAGCAACAAATTCAACAAAATCCTCAACAATTAAAAACACCAACAAATTCAACAACAACGTCAACTTTGAAAAATACCAACAAATTCAACAACCTCAACAATGAAAAACACCAACAAATTCAACAACAAACTCAGCTTTGAAAAACACCAACAAATTCAACAACCTCAACATTGAAAAACACCAACAAATTCAACAACAACCTCAACTTTCAAAAATACAAAAAGGTTCAACAAAATAAAAATTGATAACAACAACAAATTCAACAACAACCTCAATATTGAAAAGCACCAACAAATTTAACAACAACCACAACAATGAAAAACATCAAACAATTCAACAACAACCTCAACATTCAAAAAAACCAACAAATTCAACAACAACCTCAACAATGAAAAACACCAAAAAATTCTTCAACAACTTCAGCATTCAAAAACAGCAACAAATTCAACAAAATCCTCAACAATTAAAAACACCAAAAAATTCAACAACAACGTCAACTTTGATAAATACCAACAAATTCAACAAAAACCTCAACAATGAAAACTACCAAATAATGCATCAACAACCTCAACATTCAGAAACACCAAAAAATTCAACAAAAACCTCAACAATGAAAAGCACCGAAAAATTCAACAACAACCTCAACATTGAAAAACACCAACAAATTCAAATGCAAGCTCAACTTTGAATAAAACAAAAATGATCAAAAAAAACCATTGATAACACCAATGAATTCAACAACCTCAACATTGAAAATCACCAACAAATTCAACAACAAACTCAGCAATGAAAAGCATCAAAAAAATCAACAACAACCTCAACATTGAAAATCACCAACAAATTCAACAACAACCTCAACTTTGAAAAACACTAACAAATTCAAAAGGCTCAACATGGAAAAACACCAACAAATTCAACCAGATCCTCAATATTGAAAATCACCAACAAATTCAACAACAACCTCAACAATGAAAAACACCAAAAAATTCAACAACAACCTCAACTTTGAAAAACACCAACAAATTCAACAACCTCAACATTGCAAAACACCAACAATTTCAACTGCAACCTCAACTTTGAAAAATACAAAACGGATTTAAAAAAACCATTGATAACACCAATAATTCAAAAACATCAACTTTGAAAAACAGCAACAAATTCAACCACAACCACAACATTGAAAATCACCAACAAAGTCAACAACAACCTCAACAATGAAAAGCACCAACAAATTCAACAAAAACCTCAACAATGAAAAACACTAACAAATTCAACAACAACCTCAACTTTCAAAAATACATAAAGGTTCAACAAAATAAAAATTGATAACAACAACAAATTCAACAAAATCCTCAACAATTAAAAACACCAACAAATTCAACAACAACGTCAACTTTGAAAAATACCAACAAATTCAACAACCTCAACAATGAAAAACACCAACAAATTCAACAACAAACTCAACATTGAAAATCAACTAAAAATTCAACAACAGCTTCAACATTGAAAAACTCCAACAATTTCAACAACAACCTCTACAATGAAAAACACCAACAAATTCAACAACAAACTCAACATTGAAAATCACCAACAAATTCAACAACAACATCAACTTTGAAAAACACCAACAAATTCAAAAACCTCAACATGGAAAAACAACAAAAAATTGAACCAGAGCCTCAATATTGAAAATCACCAACAAATTCAACAACAACCTCAACAATGAAAAACACAAACAATTTCAACAAAAACCTCAACAGTGAAAAACACCAAAAAATTCATCAACAACCTCAACATTCAAAAACGCCAACAAATTCAACAAAAACCTCAACAATGAAAAACACCAACAAATTCAACAACAACCTCAACTTTGAAAAACACCAACAAATTCAACAACCTCAACATTGCAAACCACCAACAATTTCAACTGCAACCTCAACTTTGAAAAATACAAAACGGATTTAAAAAAACCATTGTTAACACCAATAATTCAAAAACATCAACTTTGAAAAACAGCAACAAATTCAACCACAACCACAACATTGAAAATCACCAACAAAGTCAACAACAACCTCCACAATGAAAAGCACCAACAAATTCAACAAAAACCTCAACTTTCAAAAATACATAAAGGTTCAACAAAATAAAAATTGATAACAACAACAAATTCAACAACATCGTCAATATTGAAAATCACCAACAAATTTAACAACAACCTCAACAATGAAAAACATCAAACAATTCAACAACAACCTCAACATTAAAAAACACCAACAAATTCAACAACAAATTTAACAATGAAAAACACCAAAAAATTCATCAACAACCTCAACATTCAAAAACAGCAACAAATTCAACAAAAACCTCAACAATTAAGAACACCAAAAAATTCAACAACAACGTCAACTTTGAAAAATACCAACAAATTCAGCAACCGCAAGAATGAAAAACACCAACAAATTCAACAACAAACTCAACATTGAAAATCACCAAAAAATTCAACAACAACCTCAACATTGAAAAACTCCAACAATTTCAACAACAACCTCAACAATGAAAAACACCAAAAAATTCAACAACAAACTCAACATTGAAAATCACCAACAAATTCAACAACATCAACCTTGAAAAACACCAACAAATTCAAAAACCTCAACATGGAAAAACAACAACAAATTGAACCAGAACCTCAATATTGAAAATCACCAACAATTCAACAACAACCTCAACGATGAAAAACACAAACAATTTCAACAAAAACCTCAACAGTGAAAAACACCAAAAAATTAATCAACAACCTCAACATTCAAAAACGCCAACAAATTCAACAAAAACCTCAGCAATGAAAACACCAACAAATTCAACAACCTCAACATTGCAAAACACCAACAATTTCGAATGCAACCTCAACTTTGAAAAACACAAAAAGGATTAAAAAAAACCATTGATAACACCAATAATTTCTACAACATCAACTTTGAAAAACACCAACAAATTCAACCACAACCTCAACATTGAAAATCACCAACAAAGTCAACAAAAACCTCAACAATGAAAAACACCAATAAATTCAACAAAAACCTCAACAATGAAAAACACCAACAAATTCAACAACAAACTCAGCATTGAAAAACACCAACAAATTCAACAACCTCAACATTGAAAAACACCAACAAATTCAACAACAACCTCAACTTTCAAAAATACAAAAAGGTTCAACAAAATCAAAATTGATAACAACAACAAATTCAACAACAACCTCAATACTGAAAATTACCAACAAATTTAACAACAATCTCAACAATGAAAAACATCAGCAATTCAACAACAACCTCAACATTCAAAAACACCAACAAATTCAACAAAAACCTCAACAATGAATAACACCAACATATTCAACAACAAACTCAACATTGAAAATCACCAAAAAATTCAACAACAACCTCAACATTGAAAAACTCCAACAATTTCAACAACAACCTCAACAATGAAAAACTCCAAAAAATTCAACAACAAACTCAACATTGAAAATCACCAACAAATTCAACATAAACCTCAACAATGAAGAGCACCTAAAAATTCATCAACAACCTCAACATTCAAAAATACCATCAAATTCAACAACAACCTCAACAATGAAAATCACCAACATATTCAACAAAAACCTCAACAATGAATAACACCGAAAGATTCATCAACAACCTCAACATTCAAAAAAACCAACAAACTCAACAGATACCTCAACAATTAAAAACACCTAAAAATTCAACAACAACCTCAACATTGAAAATCACCAACAAATTCCACAACAACCTCAACAATGAAAATCACCAACATATTCAACAAAAACCTCAACAATGAATAACACCGAAAGATTCATCAACAACCTCAACATTCAAAAAAACCAACAAACTCAACAGAAACCTCAACAATTAAAAACACCTAAAAATTCAACAACAACCTCAACATTGAAAATCACCAACAAATTCCACAACAACCTCAACAATGAAAAACACCAAATAATGCATCAACAACCTCAACATTCAAAAACAACAAAAAATTCAACAAAAACCTCAACAATGAAAAACACCGAAAAATTCAGCAACAACCTCAACTTTGAACAACACCAACAACTTCAACAACCTCAACATTGAAAAACACCAACAATTTCAACTGCAACCTCAACTTTGAAACATAGAAAAATGATCAAAAAAAACCATTGATAACACCAATGAATTCAACAACCTCAACATTCAAAATCACCAACAAATTCAACAACAACCTCAATATTGAAAAACATCATTAAATGCAACAACAACCTCAACTTAGAAAAACACCAAAAATTCAAAACCCTCAACATGGAAAAACAACAACAAATTGAACCAGAGCCTCAATATTGAAAATCACCAACAAATTCAACAACAACCTCAACAATGAAAAACACAAACAATTTCAACAAAAACCTCAACAATGAAAAACACCAAAAAATTCATCAACAACCTCAACATTCAAAAACGCCAACAAATTCAACAAAAACCTCAACAATGAAAAACACCAAAAAATTCAACAACAACCTCAACATTGAAAATCACCAACAAATTCAACAAAAACCTCAACAATGAAAAACACCAAAAAATTCAACAACAACCTCAACTTTGAAAAACACCGACAAATTCAACAACCTCAACATTGCAAATCACCAACAATTTCAACTGCAACCTCAACTGTGAAAAATACGACAAAGATTTTAAAAAACCATTGATAACACCAATAATTTCAACAACATCAACTTTGAAAAACACCAGCAAATTCAACCACAACCTCAACATTGAAAATCACCACCAAATTCAACAAAAACCTCAACAATGAAAAACACCAACAAATTCAACAACAAACTCAGCTTTGAAAAACACCAACAAATTCAACAACCTCAACATTGAAAAACACCAACAAATTCAACAACAACCTCAACTTTCAAAAATACAAAAAGGTTCAACAAAATAAAAATTGATAACAACAACAAATTCAACAACAACCTCAATATTGAAAAGCACCAACAAATTTAACAACAACCACAACAATGAAAAACATCAAACAATTCAACAACAACCTCAACATTCAAAAAAACCAACAAATTCAACAACAACCTCAACAATGAAAAACACCAAAAAATTCTTCAACAACTTCAACATTCAAAAACAGCAACAAATTCAACAAAATCCTCAACAATTAAAAACACCAACAAATTCAACAACAACGTCAACTTTGAAAAATACCAACAAATTCAACAACCTCAACAATGAAAAACACCAACAAATTCAACAACAAACTCAACATTGAAAATCAACTAAAAATTCAACAACAGCTTCAACATTGAACAACTCCAACAATTTCAACAACAACCTCAACAATGAAAAACACCAACAAATTCAACAACAAACTCAACATTGAAAATCACCAACAAATTCAACAACAACATCAACTTTGAAAAACACCAACAAATTCAAAAACCTCAACATGGAAAAACAACAACAAATTGAACCAGAGCCTCAATATTGAAAATCACCAACAAATTCAACAACAACCTCAACAATGAAAAACACAAACAATTTCAACAAAAACCTCAACAGTGAAAAACACCAAAAAATTCATCAACAACCTCAACATTCAAAAACGCCAACAAATTCAACAAAAACCTCAACAATGAAAAACACCAAAAAATTCAACGACAACCTCAATATTGAAAATCACCAACAAATTCAACAACAACCTCAACAATGAAAAACACCAACAAATTCAACAACAACCTCAACTTTGAAAAACACCAACAAATTCAACAACCTCAACATTGCAAAACACCAACAATTTCAACTGCAACCTCAACTTTGAAAAATACAAAACGGATTTAAAAAAAATCATTGATAACACCAATAATTCAAAAACATCAACTTTGAAAAACAGCAACAAATTCAACCACAACCACAACATTGAAAATCACCAACAAAGTCAACAACAACCTCAACAATGAAAAGCACCAACAAATTCAACAAAAACCTCAACTTTCAAAAATACATAAAGGTTCAACAAAATAAAAATTGATAACAACAACAAATTCAACAACATCGTCAATATTGAAAATCACCAACAAATTTAACAACAACCTCAACAATGAAAAACATCAAAAAATTCATCAACAACCTCAACTTTCAAAAATACAAAAAGGTTCAACAAAATAAAAATTGATAACAACAACAAATTCAACAACAACCTCAATATTGAAAAGCACCAACAAATTTAACAACAACCACAACAATGAAAAACATCAAACAATTCAACAACAACCTCAACATTAAAAAACACCAACAAATTCAACAACAACTTTAACAATGAAAAACACCAAAAAATTCATCAACAACCTCAACATTCAAAAACAGCAACAAATTCAACAAAAACCTCAACAATTAAGAACACCAAAAAATTCAACAACAACGTCAACTTTGAAAAATACCAACAAATTCAGCAACCGCAAGAATGAAAAACACCAACAAATTCAACAACAAACTCAACATTGAAAATCACCAAAAAATTCAACAACAACCTCAACATTGAAAAACTCCAACAATTTCAACAACAACCTCAACAATGAAAAACACCAAAAAATTCAACAACAAACTCAACATTGAAAATCACCAACAAATTCAACAACATCAACCTTGAAAAACACCAACAAATTCAAAAACCTCAACATGGAAAAACAACAACAAATTGAACCAGAACCTCAATATTGAAAATCACCATCAATTCAACAACAACCTCAACGATGAAAAACACAAACAATTTCAACTGCAACCTCAACTTTGAAAAACACAAAAAGGATTAAAAAAAACCTTTGATAACACCAATAATTTCTACAACATCAACTTTGAAAAACACCAACAAATTCAACCACAACCTCAACATTGAAAATCACCAACAAAGTCAACAAAAACCTCAACAATGAAAAACACCAATAAATTCAACAAAAACCTCAACAATGAAAAACACCAACAAATTCAACAACAAACTCAGCATTGAAAAACACCAACAAATTCAACAACCTCAACATTGAAAAACACCAACAAATTCAACAACAACCTCAACTTTCAAAAATACAAAAAGGTTCAACAAAATCAAAATTGATAACAACAACAAATTCAACAACAACCTCAATACTGAAAATCACCAACAAATTTAACAACAACCTCAACAATGAAAAACATCAGCAATTCAACAACAACCTCAACATTCAAAAACACCAACAAATTCAACAAAAACCTCAACAATGAATAACACCAACATATTCAACAACAAACTCAACATTGAAAATCACCAAAAAATTCAACAACAACCTCAACAATGAAAAACACAAACAATTTCAACAAAAACCTCAACAATGAAAAACACCAAAAAATTCATCAACAACCTCAACATTCAAAAACGCCAACAAATTCAACAAAAACCTCAACAATGAAAAACACCAAAAAATTCAACAACAACCTCAACATTGAAAATCACCAACAAATTCAACAAAAACCTCAACAATGAAAAACACCAAAAAATTCAACAACAACCTCAACTTTGAAAAACACCAACAAATTCAACAACCTCAACATTGCAAATCACCAACAATTTCAACTGCAACCTCAACTGTGAAAAATACGACAAAGATTTTAAAAAACCATTGATAACACCAATAATTTCAACAACATCAACTTTGAAAAACACCAGCAAATTCAACCACAACCTCAACATTGAAAATCACCACCAAATTCAACAAAAACCTCAACAATGAAAAACACCAACAAATTCAACAACAAACTCAGCTTTGAAAAACACCAACAAATTCAACAACCTCAACATTGAAAAACACCAACAAATTCAACAACAACCTCAACTTTCAAAAATACAAAAAGGTTCAACAAAATAAAAATTGATAACAACAACAAATTCAACAACAACCTCAATATTGAAAAGCACCAACAAATTTAACAACAACCACAACAATGAAAAACATCAAACAATTCAACAACAACCTCAACATTCAAAAAAACCAACAAATTCAACAACAACCTCAACAATGAAAAACACCAGAAAATTCTTCAACAACTTCAACATTCAAAAACAGCAACAAATTCAACAAAATCCTCAACAATTAAAAACACCAACAAATTCAACAACAACGTCAACTTTGAAAAATACCAACAAATTCAACAACCTCAACAATGAAAAACACCAACAAATTCAACAACAAACTCAACATTGAAAATCAACTAAAAATTCAACAACAGCTTCAACATTGAAAAACTCCAACAATTTCAACAACAACCTCTACAATGAAAAACACCAACAAATTCAACAACAAACTCAACATTGAAAATAACCAACAAATTCAACAACAACATCAACTTTGAAAAACACCAACAAATTCAAAAACCTCAACATGGAAAAACAACAAAAAATTGAACCAGAGCCTCAATATTGAAAATCACCAACAAATTCAACAACAACCTCAACAATGAAAAACACAAACAATTTCAACAAAAACCTCAACAGTGAAAAACACCAAAAAATTCATCAACAACCTCAACATTCAAAAACGCCAACAATTTCAACAAAAACCTCAACAGTGAAAAACACCAAAAAATTAATCAACAACCTCAACATTCAAAAACGCCAACAAATTCAACAAAAACCTCAGCAATGAAAACACCAACAAATTCAACAACCTCAACATTGCAAAACACCAACAATTTCAACTGCAACCTCAACTTTGAAAAACACAAAAAGGATTAAAAAAAACCATTGATAACACCAATAATTTCTACAACATCAACAATGAAAAACACCAACAAATTCAACAACAAACTCAGCATTGAAAAACACCAACAAATTCAACAACCTCAACATTGAAAAACACCAACAAATTCAACAACAACCTCAACTTTCAAAAATACAAAAAGGTTCAACAAAATCAAAATTGATAACAACAACAAATTCAACAACAACCTCAATACTGAAAATCACCAACAAATTTAACAACAACCTCAACACTGAAAAACATCAGCAATTCAACAACAACCTCAACATTCAAAAACACCAACAAATTCAACAAAAACCTCAACAATTAAAAACACCAATTAATTCAACAACAACGTCAACTTTGAAAAATACCAACAAATTCAACAACCTCAACAATGAATAACACCAACAAATTCAACAACAAACTCAACATTGAAAATCACCAAAAAATTCAACAACAACCTCAACATTGAAAAACTCCAACAATTTCAACAACAACCTCAACAATGATAAACTCCAAAAAATTCAACAACAAACTCAACATTGAAAATCACCAACAAATTCAACATAAACCTCAACAATGAAGAGCACCTAAAAATTCATCAACAACCTCAACATTCAAAAATACCATCAAATTCAACAACAACCTCAACAATGAAAATCACCAACATATTCAACAAAAACCTCAACAATGAATAACACCGAAAGATTCATCAACAACCTCAACATTCAAAAAAACCAACAAACTCAACAGAAACCTCAACAATTAAAAACACCTAAAAATTCAACAACAACCTCAACATTGAAAATCACCAACAAATTCCACAACAACCTCAACAATGAAAAACACCAAATAATGCATCAACAACCTCAACATTCAAAAACAACAAAAAATTCAACAAAAACCTCAACAATGAAAAACACCGAAAAATTCAGCAACAACCTCAACTTTGAACAACACCAACAACTTCAACAACCTCAACATTGAAAAACACCAACAATTTCAACTGCAACCTCAACTTTGAAACATAGAAAAATGATCAAAATAAACCATTGATAACACCAATGAATTCAACAACCTCAACATTCAAAATCACCAACAAATTCAACAACAACCTCAGCAATGAAAACACCAACAAATTCAACAACCTCAACATTGCAAAACACCAACAATTTCAACTGCAACCTCAACTTTGAAAAACACAAAAAGGATTAAAAAAAACCATTGATAACACCAATAATTTCTACAACATCAACTTTGAAAAACACCAACAAATTCAACCACAACCTCAACATTGAAAATCACCAACAAAGTCAACAAAAACCTCAACAATGAAAAACACCAATAAATTCAACAAAAACCTCAACAATGAAAAACACCAACAAATTCAACAACAAACTCAGCATTGAAAAACACCAACAAATTCAACAACCTCAACATTGAAAAACACCAACAAATTCAACAACAACCTCAACTTTCAAAAATACAAAAAGGTTCAACAAAATCAAAATTGATAACAACAAAAAATTCAACAACAACCTCAATACTGAAAATCACCAACAAATTCAACAACAACCTCAACATTGAAAATCACCAACAAATTCCACAACAACCTCAACAATGAAAAACACCAAATAATGCATCAACAACCTCAACATTCAAAAACAACAAAAAATTCAACAAAAACCTCAACAATGAAAAACACCGAAAAATTCAGCAACAACCTCAACTTTGAACAACACCAACAACTTCAACAACCTCAACATTGAAAAACACCAACAATTTCAACTGCAACCTCAACTTTGAAACATAGAAAAATGATCAAAATAAACCATTGATAACACCAATGAATTCAACAACCTCAACATTCAAAATCACCAACAAATTCAACAACAACCTCAGTATTGAAAAACATCAAAAAATGCAACAACAACCTCAACTTAGAAAAACACCAAAAATTCAATACCCTCAACATGGAAAAACAACAACAAATTGAACCAGAGCCTCAATATTGAAAATCACCAACAAATTCAACAACAACCTCAACAATGAAAAACACAAACAATTTCAACAAAAACCTCAACAATGAAAAACACCAAAAAATTCATCAACAACCTCAACATTCAAAAACGCCAACAAATTCAACAAAAACCTCAACAATGAAAAACACCAAAAAATTCAACAACAACCTCAACATTGAAAATCACCAACAAATTCAACAAAAACCTCAACAATGAAAAACACCAAAAAATTCAACAACAACCTCAACTTTGAAAAACACCAACAAATTCAACAACCTCAACATTGCAAATCACCAACAATTTCAACTGCAACCTCAACTGTGAAAAATACGACAAAGATTTTAAAAAACCATTGATAACACCAATAATTTCAACAACATCAACTTTGAAAAACACCAGCAAATTCAACCACAACCTCAACATTGAAAATCACCACCAAATTCAACAAAAACCTCAACAATGAAAAACACCAACAAATTCAACAACAAACTCAGCTTTGAAAAACACCAACAAATTCAACAACCTCAACATTGAAAAACACCAACAAATTCAACAACAACCTCAACTTTCAAAAATACAAAAAGGTTCAACAAAATAAAAATTGATAACAACAACAAATTCAACAACAACCTCAATATTGAAAAGCACCAACAAATTTAACAACAACCACAACAATGAAAAACATCAAACAATTCAACAACAACCTCAACATTCAAAAAAACCAACAAATTCAACAACAACCTCAACAATGAAAAACACCAGAAAATTCTTCAACAACTTCAACATTCAAAAACAGCAACAAATTCAACAAAATCCTCAACAATTAAAAACACCAACAAATTCAACAACAACGTCAACTTTGAAAAATACCAACAAATTCAACAACCTCAACAATGAAAAACACCAACAAATTCAACAACAAACTCAACATTGAAAATCAACTAAAAATTCAACAACAGCTTCAACATTGAAAAACTC
The DNA here is from genome assembly GCF_964194155.1 of Cetorhinus maximus. Taxonomy (NCBI): domain Eukaryota; kingdom Metazoa; phylum Chordata; class Chondrichthyes; order Lamniformes; family Cetorhinidae; genus Cetorhinus; species Cetorhinus maximus. Next base: position 63,535 of record NW_027596287.1, on the reverse strand, counting down.
CAACAATTTCAACAACAACCTCAACAATGAAAAACACCAACAAATTCAACAACAAACTCAACATTGAAAATCACCAACAAATTCAACAACAACATCAACTTTGAAAAACACCAACAAATTCAAAAACCTCAACATGGAAAAACAACAAAAAATTGAACCAGAGCCTCAATATTGAAAATCACCAACAAATTCAACAACAACCTCAACAATGAAAAACAGAAACAATTTCAACAAAAACCTCAACAGTGAAAAACACCAAAAAATTCATCAACAACCTCAACATTCAAAAACGCCAACAATTTCAACAAAAACCTCAACAGTGAAAAACACCAAAAAATTAATCAACAACCTCAACATTCAAAAACGCCAACAAATTCAACAAAAACCTCAGCAATGAAAACACCAACAAATTCAACAACCTCAACATTGCAAAACACCAACAATTTCAACTGCAACCTCAACTTTGAAAAACACAAAAAGGATTAAAAAAAACCATTGATAACACCAATAATTTCTACAACATCAACTTTGAAAAACACCAACAAATTCAACCACAACCTCAACATTGAAAATCACCAACAAAGTCAACAAAAACCTCAACAATGAAAAACACCAATAAATTCAACAAAAACCTCAACAATGAAAAACACCAACAAATTCAACAACAAACTCAGCATTGAAAAACACCAACAAATTCAACAACCTCAACATTGAAAAACACCAACAAATTCAACAACAACCTCAACTTTCAAAAATACAAAAAGGTTCAACAAAATCAAAATTGATAACAACAAAAAATTCAACAACAACCTCAATACTGAAAATCACCAACAAATTCAACAACAACCTCAACATTGAAAATCACCAACAAATTCCACAACAACCTCAACAATGAAAAACACCAAATAATGCATCAACAACCTCAACATTCAAAAACAACAAAAAATTCAACAAAAACCTCAACAATGAAAAACACCGAAAAATTCAGCAACAACCTCAACTTTGAACAACACCAACAACTTCAACAACCTCAACATTGAAAAACACCAACAATTTCAACTGCAACCTCAACTTTGAAACATAGAAAAATGATCAAAATAAACCATTGATAACACCAATGAATTCAACAACCTCAACATTCAAAATCACCAACAAATTCAACAACAACCTCAGTATTGAAAAACATCAAAAAATGCAACAACAACCTCAACTTAGAAAAACACCAAAAATTCAATACCCTCAACATGGAAAAACAACAACAAATTGAACCAGAGCCTCAATATTGAAAATCACCAACAAATTCAACAACAACCTCAACAATGAAAAACACAAACAATTTCAACAAAAACCTCAACAATGAAAAACACCAAAAAATTCATCAACAACCTCAACATTCAAAAACGCCAACAAATTCAACAAAAACCTCAACAATGAAAAACACCAAAAAATTCAACAACAACCTCAACATTGAAAATCACCAACAAATTCAACAAAAACCTCAACAATGAAAAACACCAAAAAATTCAACAACAACCTCAACTTTGAAAAACACCAACAAATTCAACAACCTCAACATTGCAAATCACCAACAATTTCAACTGCAACCTCAACTGTGAAAAATACGACAAAGATTTTAAAAAACCATTGATAACACCAATAATTTCAACAACATCAACTTTGAAAAACACCAGCAAATTCAACCACAACCTCAACATTGAAAATCACCACCAAATTCAACAAAAACCTCAACAATGAAAAACACCAACAAATTCAACAACAAACTCAGCTTTGAAAAACACCAACAAATTCAACAACCTCAACATTGAAAAACACCAACAAATTCAACAACAACCTCAACTTTCAAAAATACAAAAAGGTTCAACAAAATAAAAATTGATAACAACAACAAATTCAACAACAACCTCAATATTGAAAAGCACCAACAAATTTAACAACAACCACAACAATGAAAAACATCAAACAATTCAACAACAACCTCAACATTCAAAAAAACCAACAAATTCAACAACAACCTCAACAATGAAAAACACCAGAAAATTCTTCAACAACTTCAACATTCAAAAACAGCAACAAATTCAACAAAATCCTCAACAATTAAAAACACCAACAAATTCAACAACAACGTCAACTTTGAAAAATACCAACAAATTCAACAACCTCAACAATGAAAAACACCAACAAATTCAACAACAAACTCAACATTGAAAATCAACTAAAAATTCAACAACAGCTTCAACATTGAAAAACTCCAACAATTTCAACAACAACCTCAACAATGAAAAACACCAACAAATTCAACAACAAACTCAACATTGAAAATCACCAACAAATTCAACAACAACATCAACTTTGAAAAACACCAACAAATTCAAAAACCTCAACATGGAAAAACAACAAAAAATTGAACCAGAGCCTCAATATTGAAAATCACCAACAAATTCAACAACAACCTCAACAATGAAAAACAGAAACAATTTCAACAAAAACCTCAACAGTGAAAAACACCAAAAAATTCATCAACAACCTCAACATTCAAAAACGCCAACAATTTCAACAAAAACCTCAACAGTGAAAAACACCAAAAAATTAATCAACAACCTCAACATTCAAAAACGCCAACAAATTCAACAAAAACCTCAGCAATGAAAGCACCAACAAATTCAACAACCTCAACATTGCAAAACACCAACAATTTCAACTGCAACCTCAACTTTGAAAAACACAAAAAGGATTAAAAAAAACCATTGATAACACCAATAATTTCTACAACATCAACTTTGAAAAACACCAACAAATTCAACCACAACCTCAACATTGAAAATCACCAACAAAGTCAACAAAAACCTCAACAATGAAAAACACCAATAAATTCAACAAAAACCTCAACAATGAAAAACACCAACAAATTCAACAACAAACTCAGCATTGAAAAACACCAACAAATTCAACAACCTCAACATTGAAAAACACCAACAAATTCAACAACAACCTCAACTTTCAAAAATACAAAAAGGTTCAACAAAATCAAAATTGATAACAACAACAAATTCAACAACAACCTCAATACTGAAAATCACCAACAAATTTAACAACAACCTCAACAATGAAAAACATCAGCAATTCAACAACAACCTCAACATTCAAAAACACCAACAAATTCAACAAAAACCTCAACAATTAAAAACACCAATTAATTCAACAACAACGTCAACTTTGAAAAATACCAACAAATTCAACAACCTCAACAATGAATAACACCAACAAATTCAACAACAAACTCAACATTGAAAATCACCAAAAAATTCAACAACAACCTCAACATTGAAAAACTCCAACAATTTCAACAACAACCTCAACAATGATAAACTCCAAAAAATTCAACAACAAACTCAACATTGAAAATCACCAACAAATTCAACATAAACCTCAACAATGAAGAGCACCTAAAAATTCATCAACAACCTCAACATTCAAAAATACCATCAAATTCAACAACAACCTCAACAATGAAAATCACCAACATATTCAACAAAAACCTCAACAATGAATAACACCGAAAGATTCATCAACAACCTCAACATTCAAAAAAACCAACAAACTCAACAGAAACCTCAACAATTAAAAACACCTAAAAATTCAACAACAACCTCAACATTGAAAATCACCAACAAATTCCACAGCAACCTCAACAATGAAAAACACCAAATAATGCATCAACAACCTCAACATTCAAAAACAACAAAAAATTCAACAAAAACCTCAACAATGAAAAACACCGAAAAATTCAGCAACAACCTCAACTTTGAACAACACCAACAACTTCAACAACCTCAACATTGAAAAACACCAACAATTTCAACTGCAACCTCAACTTTGAAACATAGAAAAATGATCAAAATAAACCATTGATAACACCAATGAATTCAACAACCTCAACATTCAAAATCACCAACAAATTCAACAACAACCTCAGTATTGAAAAACATCAAAAAATGCAACAACAACCTCAACTTAGAAAAACACCAAAAATTCAAAACCCTCAACATGGAAAAACAACAACAAATTGAACCAGAGCCTCAATATTGAAAATCACCAACAAATTCAACAACAACCTCAACAATGAAAAACACAAACAATTTCAACAAAAACCTCAACAATGAAAAACACCAAAAAATTCATCAACAACCTCAACATTCAAAAACGCCAACAAATTCAACAAAAACCTCAACAATGAAAAACACCAAAAAATTCAACAACAACCTCAACATTGAAAATCACCAACAAATTCAACAAAAACCTCAACAATGAAAAACACCAAAAAATTCAACAACAACCTCAACTTTGAAAAACACCAACAAATTCAACAACCTCAACATTGCAAATCACCAACAATTTCAACTGCAACCTCAACTGTGAAAAATACGACAAAGATTTTAAAAAACCATTGATAACACCAATAATTTCAACAACATCAACTTTGAAAAACACCAGCAAATTCAACCACAACCTCAACATTGAAAATCACCACCAAATTCAACAAAAACCTCAACAATGAATAACACCAACAAATTCAACAACAAACTCAGCTTTGAAAAACACCAACAAATTCAACAACCTCAACATTGAAAAACACCAACAAATTCAACAACAACCTCAACTTTCAAAAATACAAAAAGGTTCAACAAAATAAAAATTGATAACAACAACAAATTCAACAACAACCTCAATATTGAAAAGCACCAACAAATTTAACAACAACCACAACAATGAAAAACATCAAACAATTCAACAACAACCTCAACATTCAAAAAAACCAACAAATTCAACAACAACCTCAACAATGAAAAACACCAGAAAATTCTTCAACAACTTCAACATTCAAAAACAGCAACAAATTCAACAAAATCCTCAACAATTAAAAACACCAACAAATTCAACAACAACGTCAACTTTGAAAAATACCAACAAATTCAACAACCTCAACAATGAAAAACACCAACAAATTCAACAACAAACTCAACATTGAAAATCAACTAAAAATTCAACAACAGCTTCAACATTGAAAAACTCCAACAATTTCAACAACAACCTCAACAATGAAAAACACCAACAAATTCAACAACAAACTCAACATTGAAAATCACCAACAAATTCAACAACAACATCAACTTTGAAAAACACCAACAAATTCAAAAACCTCAACATGGAAAAACAACAAAAAATTGAACCAGAGCCTCAATATTGAAAATCACCAACAAATTCAACAACAACCTCAACAATGAAAAACACAAACAATTTCAACAAAAACCTCAACAGTGAAAAACACCAAAAAATTCATCAACAACCTCAACATTCAAAAACGCCAACAAATTCAACAAAAACCTCAACAATGAAAAACACCAAAAAATTCAACGACAACCTCAATATTGAAAATCACCAACAAATTCAACAACAACCTCAACAATGAAAAACACCAACAAATTCAACAACAACCTCAACTTTGAAAAACACCAACAAATTCAACAACCTCAACATTGCAAAACACCAACAATTTCAACTGCAACCTCAACTTTGAAAAATACAAAACGGATTTAAAAAAACCATTGATAACACCAATAATTCAAAAACATCAACTTTGAAAAACAGCAACAAATTCAACCACAACCACAACATTGAAAATCACCAACAAAGTCAACAACAACCTCCACAATGAAAAGCACCAACAAATTCAACAAAAACCTCAACTTTCAAAAATACATAAAGGTTCAACAAAATAAAAATTGATAACAACAACAAATTCAACAACATCGTCAATATTGAAAATCACCAACAAATTTAACAACAACCTCAACAATGAAAAACATCAAACAATTCAACAACAACCTCAACATTAAAAAACACCAACAAATTCAACAACAACTTTAACAATGAAAAACACCAAAAAATTCATCAACAACCTCAACATTCAAAAACAGCAACAAATTCAACAAAAACCTCAACAATTAAGAACACCAAAAAATTCAACAACAACGTCAACTTTGAAAAATACCAACAAATTCAGCAACCGCAAGAATGAAAAACACCAACAAATTCAACAACAAACTCAACATTGAAAATCACCAAAAAATTCAACAACAACCTCAACATTGAAAAACTCCAACAATTTCAACAACAACCTCAACAATGAAAAACACCAAAAAATTCAACAACAAACTCAACATTGAAAATCACCAACAAATTCAACAACATCAACCTTGAAAAACACCAACAAATTCAAAAACCTCAACATGGAAAAACAACAACAAATTGAACCAGAACCTCAATATTGAAAATCACCAACAATTCAACAACAACCTCAACGATGAAAAACACAAACAATTTCAACAAAAACCTCAACAGTGAAAAACACCAAAAAATTAATCAACAACCTCAACATTCAAAAACGCCAACAAATTCAACAAAAACCTCAGCAATGAAAACACCAACAAATTCAACAACCTCAACATTGCAAAACACCAACAATTTCAACTGCAACCTCAACTTTGAAAAACACAAAAAGGATTAAAAAAAACCATTGATAACACCAATAATTTCTACAACATCAACTTTGAAAAACACCAACAAATTCAACCACAACCTCAACATTGAAAATCACCAACAAAGTCAACAAAAACCTCAACAATGAAAAACACCAATAAATTCAACAAAAACCTCAACAATGAAAAACACCAACAAATTCAACAACAAACTCAGCATTGAAAAACACCAACAAATTCAACAACCTCAACATTGAAAAACACCAACAAATTCAACAACAACCTCAACTTTCAAAAATACAAAAAGGTTCAACAAAATCAAAATTGATAACAACAACAAATTCAACAACAACCTCAATACTGAAAATCACCAACAAATTTAACAACAACCTCAACAATGAAAAACATCAGCAATTCAACAACAACCTCAACATTCAAAAACACCAACAAATTCAACAAAAACCTCAACAATGAATAACACCAACATATTCAACAACAAACTCAACATTGAAAATCACCAAAAAATTCAACAACAACCTCATCATTGAAAAACTCCAACAATTTCAACAACAACCTCAACAATGAAAAACTCCAAAAAATTCAACAACAAACTCAACATTGAAAATCACCAACAAATTCAACATAAACCTCAACAATGAAGAGCACCTAAAAATTCATCAACAACCTCAACATTCAAAAATACCATCAAATTCAACAACAACCTCAACAATGAAAATCACCAACATATTCAACAAAAACCTCAACAATGAATAACACCGAAAGATTCATCAACAACCTCAACATTCAAAAAAACCAACAAACTCAACAGAAACCTCAACAATTAAAAACACCTAAAAATTCAACAACAACCTCAACATTGAAAATCACCAACAAATTCCACAACAACCTCAACAATGAAAAACACCAAATAATGCATCAACAACCTCAACATTCAAAAACAACAAAAAATTCAACAAAAACCTCAACAATGAAAAACACCAAAAAATTCTTCAACAACTTCAACATTCAAAAACAGCAACAAATTCAACAAAATCCTCAACAATTAAAAACACCAAAAAATTCAACAACAACCTCAACATTGAAAAACACCAACAAATTGAAATGCAAGCTCAACTTTGAATAAAACAAAAATGATCAAAAAAAACCATTGATAACACCAATGAATTCAACAACCTCAACATTGAAAATCACCAACAAATTCAACAACAAACTCAGCAATGAAAAGCATCAAAAAACTCAACAACAACCTCAACATTGAAAATCACCAACAAATTCAACAACAAACTCAGCAATGAAAAGCATCAAAAAACTCAACAACAACCTCAACATTCAAAAACACCAACAAATTCAACAAAAACCTCAACAATTAAAAACACCAAAAAATTCAACAACAACGTCAACTTTGAAAAATACCAACAAATTCAACAACCTCAACAATGAAAAACACCAACAAATTCAACAACAAACTCAACATTGAAAATCACCAAAAAATTCAACAACAACCTCAACATTGAAAAACTCCAACAATTTCAACAACAACCTCAACAATGAAAAACTCCAAAAAATTCAACAACAAACTCAACATTGAAAATCACCAACAAATTCAACATAAACCTCAACAATGAAGAGCACCTTAAAATTCATCAACAACCTCAACATTCAAAAATACCATCAAATTCAACAACAACCTCAACAATGAAAATCACCAACAAATTCAACAAAAACCTCAACAATGAATAACACCGAAAGATTCATCAACAACCTCAACATTCAAAAAATCCAACAACCTCAACAGAAACCTCAACAATGAAAAACTCCTAAAAATTCAACAACAACCTCAACATTGAAAATCACCAACAAATTCCACAACAACCTCAACAATGAAAAACACCAAATAATGCATCAACAGCCTCAACATTCAAAAACAACAAAAAATTCAACAAAAACCTCAACAATGAAAAACACCGAAAAATTCAGCAACAACCTCAACTTTGATCAACACCAACAACTTCAACAACCTCAACATTGAAAAACACCAACAATTTCAACTGCAACCTCAACTTTGAAACATAGAAAAATGATCAAAAAAAACCATTGATAACACCAATGAATTCAACAACCTCAACATTCAAAATCACCAACAAATTCAACAACAACCTCAGTATTGAAAAACATCAAAAAATGCAACAACAACCTCAACTTAGAAAAATACAAAAAGGTTCAACAAAATCAAAATTGATAACAACAACAAATTCAACAACAACCTCAATACTGAAAATCACCAACAAATTTAACAACAACCTCAGCAATGAAAAACATCAGCAATTCAACAACAACCTCAACATTCAAAAACACCAACAAATTCAACAAAAACCTCAACAATTAAAAACACCAAAAAATTCAACAACAACGTCAACTTTGAAAAATACCAACAAATTCAACAACCTCAACAATGAAAAACACCAACAAATTCAACAACAAACTCAACATTGAAAATCACCAAAAAATTCAACAACAACCTCAACATTGAAAAACTCCAACAATTTCAACAACAACCTCAACAATGAAAAACTCCAAAAAATTCAACAACAAACTCAACATTGAAAATCACCAACAAATTCAACATAAACCTCAACAATGAAGAGCACCTTAAAATTCATCAACAACCTCAACATTCAAAAATACCATCAAATTCAACAACAACCTCAACAATGAAAATCACCAACAAATTCAACAAAAACCTCAACAATGAATAACACCGAAAGATTCATCAACAACCTCAACATTCAAAAAATCCAACAACCTCAACAGAAACCTCAACAATGAAAAACTCCTAAAAATTCAACAACAACCTCAACATTGAAAATCACCAACAAATTCCACAACAACCTCAACAATGAAAAACACCAAATAATGCATCAACAGCCTCAACATTCAAAAACAACAAAAAATTCAACAAAAACCTCAACAATGAAAAACACCGAAAAATTCAGCAACAACCTCAACTTTGAACAACACCAACAACTTCAACAACCTCAACATTGAAAAACACCAACAATTTCAACTGCAACCTCAACTTTGAAACATAGAAAAATGATCAAAATAAACCATTGATAACACCAATGAATTCAACAACCTCAACATTCAAAATCACCAACAAATTCAACAACAACCTCAGTGTTGAAAAACATCAAAAAATGCAACAACAACCTCAACTTAGAAAAACACCAAAAATTCAAAACCCTCAACATGGAAAAACAACAACATTTTGAACCAGAGCCTCAATATTGAAAATCACCAACAAATTCAACAACAACCTCAACAATGAAAAACACAAACAATTTCAACAAAAACCTCAACAATGAAAAACACCAAAAAATTCATCAACAACCTCAACATTCAAAAACGCCAACAAATTCAACAAAAACCTCAACAATGAAAAACACCAAAAAATTCAACAACAACCTCAACATTGAAAATCACCAACAAATTCAACAAAAACCTCAACAATGAAAAACACCAAAAAATTCAACAACAACCTCAACTTTGAAAAACACCAACAAATTCAACAACCTCAACATTGCAAATCACCAGCAATTTCAACTGCAACCTCAACTTTCAAAAATACGACAAAGATTTTAAAAAACCATTGATAACACCAATAATTTCAACAACATCAACTTTGAAAAACACCAGCAAATTCAACCACAACCTCAACATTGAAAATCACCACCAAAATCAACAAAAACCTCAACAATGAAAAACACCAACAAATTCAACAACAAACTCAGCTTTGAAAAACACCAACAAATTCAACAACCTCAACATTGAAAAACACCAACAAATTCAACAACAACCTCAACTTTCAAAAATACAAAAAGGTTCAACAAAATAGAAATTGATAACAACAACAAATTCAACAACAACCTCAATATTGAAAAGCACCAACAAATTTAACAACAACCACAACAATGAAAACCATCAAACAATTCAACAACAACCTCAACATTCAAAAAAACCAACAAATTCAACAACAACCTCAACAATGAAAAACACCAAAAAATTCTTCAACAACTTCAGCATTCAAAAACAGCAACAAATTCAACAAAATCCTCAACAATTAAAAATACCAAAAAATTCAACAACAACGTCAACTTTGAAAAATACCAACAAATTCAACAACCTTAACAATGAAAAACACCAACAAATTCAACAACAAACTAAACATTGAAAATCAACTAAAAATTCAACAACAGCTTCAACATTGAAAAACTCCAACAATTTCAAAAACAACCTCAACAATGAAAAACACCAACAAATTCAACAACAAACTCAACATTGAAAATCACCACCAAATTCAACAACAACATCAACTTTGAAAAACACCAACAAATTCAAAAACCTCAACATGGAAAAACAACAACAAATTGAACCAGAGCCTCAATATTGAAAATCACCAACAAATTCAACAACAACCTCAACAATGAAAAACACAAACAATTTCAACAAAAACCTCAACAGTGAAAAACACCAAAAAATTCATCAACAACCTCAACATTCAAAAACGCCAACAAATTCAACAAAAACCTCAACAATGAAAAACACCAAAAAATTCAACAACAACCTCAACTTTGAAAAACACCAACAAATTCAACAACCTCAACATTGCAAAACACCAACAATTTCAACTGCAACCTCAACTTTGAAAAATACAAAACGGATTTAAAAAAACCATTGATAACACCAATAATTCAAAAACATCAACTTTGAAAAACAGCAACAAATTCAACCACAACCACAACATTGAAAATCACCAACAAAGTCAACAACAACCTCAACAATGAAAAGCACCAACAAATTCAACAAAAACCTCAACTTTCAAAAATACATAAAGGTTCAACAAAATAAAAATTGATAACAACAACAAATTCAACAACATCGTCAATATTGAAAATCACCAACAAATTTAACAACAACCTCAACAATGAAAAACATCAAACAATTCAACAACAACCTCAACATTAAAAAACACCAACAAATTCAACAACAAATTTAACAATGAAAAACACTAAAAAATTCATCAACAACCTCAACATTCAAAAACAGCAACAAATTCAACAAAAACCTCAACAATTAAGAACACCAAAAAATACAACAACAACGTCAACTTTGAAAAATACCAACAAATTCAGCAACCGCAAGAATGAAAAACACCAACAAATTCAACAACAAACTCAACATTGAAAATCACCAAAAAATTCAACAACAACCTCAACATTGAAAAACTCCAACAATTTCAACAACAACCTCAACAATGAAAAACACCAAAAAATTCAACAACAAACTCAACATTGAAAATCACGAACAAATTCAACAACATCAACCTTGAAAAACACCAACAAATTCAAAAACCTCAACATGGAAAAACAACAACAAATTGAACCAGAACCTCAATATTGAAAATCACCAACAATTCAACAACAACCTCAACGATGAAAAACACAAACAATTTCAACAAAAACCTCAACAGTGAAAAACACCAAAAAATTAATCAACAACCTCAACATTCAAAAACGCCAACAAATTCAACAAAAACCTCAGCAATGAAAACACCAACAAATTCAACAACCTCAACATTGCAAAACACCAACAATTTCAACTGCAACCTCAACTTTGAAAAACACAAAAAGGATTAAAAAAAACCATTGATAACACCAATAATTTCTACAACATCAACTTTGAAAAACACCAACAAATTCAACCACAACCTCAACATTGAAAATCACCAACAAAGTCAACAAAAACCTCAACAATGAAAAACACCAATAAATTCAACAAAAACCTCAACAATGAAAAACACCAACAAATTCAACAACAAACTCAGCATTGAAAAACACCAACAAATTCAACAACCTCAACATTGAAAAACACCAACAAATTCAACAACAACCTCAACTTTCAAAAATACAAAAAGGTTCAACAAAATCAAAATTGATAACAACAACAAATTCAACAACAACCTCAATACTGAAAATCACCAACAAATTTAACAACAACCTCAACAATGAAAAACATCAGCAATTCAACAACAACCTCAACATTCAAAAACACCAACAAATTCAACAAAAACCTCAACAATTAAAAACACCAATTAATTCAACAACAACGTCAACTTTGAAAAATACCAACAAATTCAACAACCTCAACAATGAATAACACCAACATATTCAACAACAAACTCAACATTGAAAATCACCAAAAAATTCAACAACAACCTCAACATTGAAAAACTCCAACAAATTCAACAACAACCTCAACTTTGAAAAACACCAACAAATTCAACAACCTCAACATTGCAAAACACCAACAATTTCAACTGCAACCTCAACTTTGAAAAATACAAAACGGATTTAAAAAAACCATTGATAACACCAATAATTCAAAAACATCAACTTTGAAAAACAGCAACAAATTCAACCACAACCACAACGTTGAAAATCACCAACAAAGTCAACAACAACCTCAACAATGAAAAGCACCAACAAATTCAACAAAAACCTCAACTTTCAAAAATACATAAAGGTTCAACAAAATAAAAATTGATAACAACAACAAATTCAACAACATCGTCAATATTGAAAATCACCAACAAATTTAACAACAACCTCAACAATGAAAAACATCAAACAATTCAACAACAACCTCAACATTAAAAAACACCAACAAATTCAACAACAAATTTAACAATGAAAAACACCAAAAAATTCATCAACAACCTCAACATTCAAAAACAGCAACAAATTCAACAAAAACCTCAACAATTAAGAACACCAAAAAATACAACAACAACGTCAACTTTGAAAAATACCAACAAATTCAGCAACCGCAAGAATGAAAAACACCAACAAATTCAACAACAAACTCAACATTGAAAATCACCAAAAAATTCAACAACAACCTCAACATTGAAAAACTCCAACAATTTCAACAACAACCTCAACAATGAAAAACACCAAAAAATTCAACAACAAACTCAACATTGAAAATCACCAACAAATTCAACAACATCAACCTTGAAAAACACCAACAAATTCAAAAACCTCAACATGGAAAAACAACAACAAATTGAACCAGAACCTCAATATTGAAAATCACCAACAATTCAACAACAACCTCAACGATGAAAAACACAAACAATTTCAACAAAAACCTCAACAGTGAAAAACACCAAAAAATTAATCAACAACCTCAACATTCAAAAACGCCAACAAATTCAACAAAAACCTCAGCAATGAAAACACCAACAAATTCAACAACCTCAACATTGCAAAACACCAACAATTTCAACTGCAACCTCAACTTTGAAAAACACAAAAAGGATTAAAAAAAACCATTGATAACACCAATAATTTCTACAACATCAACTTTGAAAAACACCAACAAATTCAACCACAACCTCAACATTGAAAATCACCAACAAAGTCAACAAAAACCTCAACAATGAAAAACACCAATAAATTCAACAAAAACCTCAACAATGAAAAACACCAACAAATTCAACAACAAACTCAGCATTGAAAAACACCAACAAATTCAACAACCTCAACATTGAAAAACACCAACAAATTCAACAACAACCTCAACTTTCAAAAATACAAAAAGGTTCAACAAAATCAAAATTGATAACAACAACAAATTCAACAACAACCTCAATACTGAAAATCACCAACAAATTTAACAACAACCTCAACAATGAAAAACATCAGCAATTCAACAACAACCTCAACATTCAAAAACACCAACAAATTCAACAAAAACCTCAACAATTAAAAACACCAATTAATTCAACAACAACGTCAACTTTGAAAAATACCAACAAATTCAACAACCTCAACAATGAATAACACCAACATATTCAACAACAAACTCAACATTGAAAATCACCAAAAAATTCAACAACAACCTCAACATTGAAAAACTCCAACAATTTCAACAACAACCTCAACAATGAAAAACTCCAAAAAATTCAACAACAAACTCAACATTGAAAATCACCAACAAATTCAACATAAACCTCAACAATGAAGAGCACCTAAAAATTCATCAACAACCTCAACATTCAAAAACACCAACAAATTCAACAACAAACTCAACATTGAAAATCAACTAAAAATTCAACAACAGCTTCAACATTGAAAAACTCCAACAATTTCAACAACAACCTCAACAATGAAAAACACCAACAAATTCAACAACAAACTCAACATTGAAAATCACCAACAAATTCAACAACAACATCAACTTTGAAAAACACCAACAAATTCAAAAACCTCAACATGGAAAAACAACAACAAATTGAACCAGAGCCTCAATATTGAAAATCACCAACAAATTCAACAACAACCTCAACAATGAAAAACAGAAACAATTTCAACAAAAACCTCAACAGTGAAAAACACCAAAAAATTCATCAACAACCTCATCATTCAAAAACGCCAACAATTTCAACAAAAACCTCAACAGTGAAAAACACCAAAAAATTAATCAACAACCTCAACATTCAAAAACGCCAACAAATTCAACAAAAACCTCAGCAATGAAAACACCAACAAATTCAACAACCTCAACATTGCAAAACACCAACAATTTCAACTGCAACCTCAACTTTGAAAAACACAAAAAGGATTAAAAAAAACCATTGATAACACCAATAATTTCTACAACATCAACTTTGAAAAACACCAACAAATTCAACCACAACCTCAACATTGAAAATCACCAACAAAGTCAACAAAAACCTCAACAATGAAAAACACCAATAAATTCAACAAAAACCTCAACAATGAAAAACACCAACAAATTCAACAACAAACTCAGCATTGAAAAACACCAACAAATTCAACAACCTCATCATTGAAAAACACCAACAAATTCAACAACAACCTCAACTTTCAAAAATACAAAAAGGTTCAACAAAATCAAAATTGATAACAACAACAAATTCAACAACAACCTCAATACTGAAAATCACCAACAAATTTAACAACAACCTCAGTATTGAAAAACATCAAAAAATGCAACAACAACCTCAACTTAGAAAAACACCAAAAATTCAAAACCCTCAACATGGAAAAACAACAACAATTTGAACCAGAGCCTCAATATTGAAAATCACCAACAAATTCAACAACAACCTCAACAATGAAAAACACAAACAATTTCAACAAAAACCTCAACAATGAAAAACACCAAAAAATTCATCAACAACCTCAACATTCAAAAACGCCAACAAATTCAACAAAAACCTCAACAATGAAAAACACCAAAAAATTCAACAACAACCTCAACATGGAAAATCACCAACAAATTCAACAAAAACCTCAACAATGAAAAACACCAAAAAATTCAACAACAACCTCAACTTTGAAAAACACCGACAAATTCAACAACCTCAACATTGCAAATCACCAACAATTTCAACTGCAACCTCAACTGTGAAAAATACGACAAAGATTTTAAAAAACCATTGATAACACCAATAATTTCAACAACATCAACTTTGAAAAACACCAGCAAATTCAACCACAACCTCAACATTGAAAATCACCACCAAATTCAACAAAAACCTCAACAATGAAAAACACCAACAAATTCAACAACAAACTCAGCTTTGAAAAACACCAACAAATTCAACAACCTCAACATTGAAAAACACCAACAAATTCAACAACAACCTCAACTTTCAAAAATACAAAAAGGTTCAACAAAATAAAAATTGATAACAACAACAAATTCAACAACAACCTCAATATTGAAAAGCACCAACAAATTTAACAACAACCACAACAATGAAAAACATCAAACAATTCAACAACAACCTCAACATTCAAAAAAACCAACAAATTCAACAACAACCTCAACAATGAAAAACACCAAAAAATTCTTCAACAACTTCAACATTCAAAAACAGCAACAAATTCAACAAAATCCTCAACAATTAAAAACACCAAAAAATTCAACAACAACGTCAACTTTGAAAAATACCAACAAATTCAACAACCTCAACAATGAAAAACACCAACAAATTCAACAACAAACTCAGCTTTGAAAAACACCAACAAATTCAACAACCTCAACATTGAAAAACACCAACAAATTCAACAACAACCTCAACTTTCAAAAATACAAAAAGGTTCAACAAAATAAAAATTGATAACAACAACAAATTCAACAACAACCTCAATATTGAAAAGCACCAACAAATTTAACAACAACCACAACAATGAAAAACATCAAACAATTCAACAACAACCTCAACATTCAAAAAAACCAACAAATTCAACAACAACCTCAACAATGAAAAACACCAAAAAATTCTTCAACAACTTCAGCATTCAAAAACAACAACAAATTCAACAAAATCCTCAACAATTAAAAACACCGAAAAATTCAACAACAACGTCAACTTTGATAAATACCAACAAATTCAACAAAAACCTCAACAATGAAAACTACCAAATAATGCATCAACAACCTCAACATTCAGAAACACCAAAAAATTCAACAAAAACCTCAACAATGAAAAGCACCGAAAAATTCAACAACAACCTCAACATTGAAAAACACCAACAAATTCAACTGCAAGCTCCAATTTGAAAAAAACAATAATGATCAAAAAAAACCATTGATAACACCAATGAATTCAACAACCTCAACATTGAAAATCACCAACAAATTCAACAACAAACTCAGCAATGAAAAGCATCAAAAAACTCAACAACAACCTCAACATTGAAAATCACCAACAAATTCAACAACAACCTCAACTTTGAAAAACACTAACAAATTCAAAAGGCTCAACATGGAAAAACACCAACAAATTCAACCAGATCCTCAATATTGAAAATCACCAACAAATTCAACAACAACCTCAACAATGAAAAACACCAAAAAATTCAACAACAACCTCAACTTTGAAAAACACCAACAAATTCAACAACCTCAACATTGCAAAACACCAACAATTTCAACTGCAACCTCAACTTTGAAAAATACAAAACGGATTTAAAAAAACCATTGATAACACCAATAATTCAAAAACATCAACTTTGAAAAACAGCAACAAATTCAACCACAACCACAACATTGAAAATCACCAACAAAGTCAACAACAACCTCAACAATGAAAAGCACCAACAAATTCAACAAAAACCTCAACAATGAAAAACACCAACAAATTCAACAACAACCTCAACTTTCATAAATACATAAAGGTTCAACAAAATAAAAATTGATAACAACAACAAATTCAACAACATCGTCAATATTGAAAATCACCAACAAATTTAACAACAACCTCAACAATGAAAAACATCAAACAATTCAACAACAACCTCAACATTAAAAAACACCAACAAATTCAACAACAACTTTAACAATGAAAAACACCAAAAAATTCATCAACAACCTCAACATTCAAAAACAGCAACAAATTCAACAAAAACCTCAACAATTAAGAACACCAAAAAATTCAACAACAACGTCAACTTTGAAAAATACCAACAAATTCAACAACCGCAAGAATGAAAAACACCAACAAATTCAACAACAAACTCAACATTGAAAATCAACTAAAAATTCAACAACAACCTCAACATTGAAAAACTCCAACAATTCCAACAACAACCTCAACAATGAAAAACACCAAAAAATTCAACAACAAACTCAACATTGAAAATCACCAACAAATTCAACAACATCAACCTTGAAAAACACCAACAAATTCAAAAACCTCAACATGGAAAAACAACAACAAATTGAACCAGAACCTCAATATTGAAAATCACCATCAATTCAACAACAACCTCAACGATGAAAAACACAAACAATTTCAACAAAAACCTCAACAGTGAAAAACACCAAAAAATTAATCAACAACCTCAACATTCAAAAACGCCAACAAATTCAACAAAAACCTCAGCAATGAAAACACCAACAAATTCAACAACCTCAACATTGCAAAACACCAACAATTTCAACTGCAACCTCAACTTTGAAAAACACAAAAAGGATTAAAAAAAACCATTGATAACACCAATAATTTCTACAACATCAACTTTGAAAAACACCAACAAATTCAACCACAACCTCAACATTGAAAATCACCAACAAAGTCAACAACAACCTCAACAATGAAAAACACCAAAAAATTCAACAAAAACCTCAACAATGAAAAACACCAACAAATTCAACAACAAACTCAGCTTTGAAAAACACCAACAAATTCAACAACCTCAACATTGAAAAACACCAACAAATTCAACAACAACCTCAACGTTCAAAAATACAAAAAGGTTCAACAAAATCAAAATTGATAACAACAACAAATTCAACAACAACCTCAATACTGAAAATCACCAACAAATTTAACAACAACCTCAACAATGAAAAACATCAGCAATTCAACAACAACCTCAACATTCAAAAACACCAACAAATTCAACAAAAACCTCAACAATTAAAAACACCAATTAATTCAACAACAACGTCAACTTTGAAAAATACCAACAAATTCAACAACCTCAACAATGAATAACACCAACATATTCAACAACAAACTCAACATTGAAAATCACCAAAAAATTCAACAACAACCTCAACATTGAAAAACTCCAACAATTTCAACAACAACCTCAACAATGAAAAACTCCAAAAAATTCAACAACAAACTCAACATTGAAAATCACCAACAAATTCAACATAAACCTCAACAATGAAGAGCACCTAAAAATTCATCAACAACCTCAACATTCAAAACGCCAACAAATTCAACAACCTCAACATTGCAAAACACCAACAATTTCAACTGCAACGTCAACTTTGAAAAACACAAAAAGGATTAAAAAAAACCATTGATAACACCAATAATTTCTACAACATCAACTTTGAAAAACACCAACAAATTCAACCACAACCTCAACATTGAAAATCACCAACAAAGTCAACAACAACCTCAACAATGAAAAACACCAATAAATTCAACAAAAACCTCAACAATGAAAAACACCAACAAATTCAACAACAAACTCAGCTTTGAAAAACACCAACAAATTCAACAACCTCAACATTGAAAAACACCAACAAATTCAACAACAACCTCAACTTTCAAAAATACAAAAAGGTTCAACAAAATCAAAATTGATAACAACAACAAATTCAACAACAACCTCAATACTGAAAATCACCAACAAATTTAACAACAACCTCAACAATGAAAAACATCAGCAATTCAACAACAACCTCAACATTCAAAAACACCAACAAATTCAACAAAAACCTCAACAATTAAAAACACCAATTAATTCAACAACAACGTCAACTTTGAAAAATACCAACAAATTCAACAACCTCAACAATGAATAACACCAACATATTCAACAACAAACTCAACATTGAAAATCACCAAAAAATTCAACAACAACCTCAACATTGAAAAACTCCAACAATTTCAACAACAACCTCAACAATGAAAAACTCCAAAAAATTCAACAACAAACTCAACATTGAAAATCACCAACAAATTCAACATAAACCTCAACAATGAAGAGCACCTAAAAATTCATCAACAACCTCAACATTCAAAAATACCATCAAATTCAACAACAACCTCAACAATGAAAATCACCAACATATTCAACAAAAACCTCAACAATGAATAACACCGAAAGATTCATCAACAACCTCAACATTCAAAAAAACCAACAAACTCAACAGAAACCTCAACAATTAAAAACACCTAAAAATTCAACAACAACCTCAACATTGAAAATCACCAACAAATTCCACAACAACCTCAACAATGAAAAACACCAAATAATGCATCAACAACCTCAACATTCAAAAACAACAAAAAATTCAACAAAAACCTCAACAATGAAAAACACCGAAAAATTCAGCAACAACCTCAACTTTGAACAACACCAACAACTTCAACAACCTCAACATTGAAAAACACCAACAATTTCAACTGCAACCTCAACTTTGAAACATAGAAAAATGATCAAAAAAAACCATTGATAACACCAATGAATTCAACAACCTCAACATTCAAAATCACCAACAAATTCAACAACAACCTCAGTATTGAAAAACATCAAAAAATGCAACAACAACCTCAACTTAGAAAAACACCAAAAATTCAAAACCCTCAACATGGAAAAACAACAACAAATTGAACCAGAGCCTCAATATTGAAAATCACCAACAAATTCAACAACAACCTCAACAATGAAAAACACAAACAATTTCAACAAAAACCTCAACAATGAAAAACACCAAAAAATTCATCAACAACCTCAACATTCAAAAACGCCAACAAATTCAACAAAAACCTCAACAATGAAAAACACCAAAAAATTCAACAACAACCTCAACTTTGAAAAACACCGACAAATTCAACAACCTCAACATTGCAAATCACCAACAATTTCAACTGCAACCTCAACTGTAAAAAATACGACAAAGATTTTAAAAAACCATTGATAACACCAATAATTTCAACAACATCAACTTTGAAAAACACCAGCAAATTCAACCACAACCTCAACATTGAAAATCACCACCAAATTCAACAAAAACCTCAACAATGAATAACACCAACAAATTCAACAACAAACTCAGCTTTGAAAAACACCAACAAATTCAACAACCTCAACATTGAAAAACACCAACAAATTCAACAACAACCTCAACTTTCAAAAATACAAAAAGGTTCAACAAAATAAAAATTGATAACAACAACAAATTCAACAACAACCTCAATATTGAAAAGCACCAACAAATTTAACAACAACCACAACAATGAAAAACATCAAACAATTCAACAACAACCTCAACATTCAAAAAAACCAACAAATTCAACAACAACCTCAACAATGAAAAACACCAAAAAATTCTTCAACAACTTCAACATTCAAAAACAGCAACAAATTCAACAAAATCCTCAACAATTAAAAACACCAAAAAATTCAACAACAACGTCAACTTTGAAAAATACCAACAAATTCAACAACCTCAACAATGAAAAACACCAACAAATTCAACAACAAACTCAGCTTTGAAAAACACCAACAAATTCAACAACCTCAACATTGAAAAACACCAACAAATTCAACAACAACCTCAACTTTCAAAAATACAAAAAGGTTCAACAAAATAAAAATTGATAACAACAACAAATTCAACAACAACCTCAATATTGAAAAGCACCAACAAATTTAACAACAACCACAACAATGAAAAACATCAAACAATTCAACAACAACCTCAACATTCAAAAAAACCAACAAATTCAACAACAACCTCAACAATGAAAAACACCAAAAAATTCTTCAACAACTTCAGCATTCAGAAACACCAAAAAATTCAACAAAATCCTCAACAATTAAAAACACCAAAAAATTCAACAACAACGTCAACTTTGATAAATACCAACAAATTCAACAAAAACCTCAACAATGAAAACTACCAAATAATGCATCAACAACCTCAACATTCAGAAACACCAAAAAATTCAACAAAAACCTCAACAATGAAAAGCACCGAAAAATTCAACAACAACCTCAACATTGAAAAACACCAACAAATTCAAATGCAAGCTCAACTTTGAATAAAACAAAAATGATCAAAAAAAACCATTGATAACACCAATGAATTCAACAACCTCAACATTGAAAATCACCAACAAATTCAACAACAAACTCAGCAATGAAAAGCATCAAAAAACTCAACAACAACCTCAACATTGAAAATCACCAACAAATTCAACAACAACCTCAACTTTGAAAAACACTAACAAATTCAAAAGGCTCAACATGGAAAAACACCAACAAATTCAACCAGATCCTCAATATTGAAAATCACCAACAAATTCAACAACAACCTCAACAATGAAAAACACCAAAAAATTCAACAACAACCTCAACTTTGAAAAACACCAACAAATTCAACAACCTCAACATTGCAAAACACCAACAATTTCAACTGCAACCTCAACTTTGAAAAATACAAAACGGATTTAAAAAAACCATTGATAACACCAATAATTCAAAAACATCAACTTTGAAAAACAGCAACAAATTCAACCACAACCACAACATTGAAAATCACCAACAAAGTCAACAACAACCTCAACAATGAAAAGCACCAACAAATTCAACAAAAACCTCAACAATGAAAAACACTAACAAATTCAACAACAACCTCAACTTTCAAAAATACATAAAGGTTCAACAAAATAAAAATTGATAACAACAACAAATTCAACAACATCGTCAATATTGAAAATCACCAACAAATTTAACAACAACCTCAACAATGAAAAACATCAAACAATTCAACAACAACCTCAACATTAAAAAACACCAACAAATTCAACAACAACTTTAACAATGAAAAACACCAAAAAATTCATCAACAACCTCAACATTCAAAAACAGCAACAAATTCAACAAAAACCTCAACAATTAAGAACACCAAAAAATTCAACAACAACGTCAACTTTGAAAAATACCAACAAATTCAACAACCGCAAGAATGAAAAACACCAACAAATTCAACAACAAACTCAACATTGAAAATCACCAAAAAATTCAACAACAACCTCAACATTGAAAAACTCCAACAATTCCAACAACAACCTCAACAATGAAAAACACCAAAAAATTCAACAACAAACTCAACATTGAAAATCACCAACAAATTCAACAACATCAACCTTGAAAAACACCAACAAATTCAAAAACCTCAACATGGAAAAACAACAACAAATTGAACCAGAACCTCAATATTGAAAATCACCATCAATTCAACAACAACCTCAACGATGAAAAACACAAACAATTTCAACAAAAACCTCAACAGTGAAAAACACCAAAAAATTAATCAACAACCTCAACATTCAAAAACGCCAACAAATTCAACAAAAACCTCAGCAATGAAAACACCAACAAATTCAACAACCTCAACATTGCAAAACACCAACAATTTCAACTGCAACCTCAACTTTGAAAAACACAAAAAGGATTAAAAAAAACCATTGATAACACCAATAATTTCTACAACATCAACTTTGAAAAACACCAACAAATTCAACCACAACCTCAACATTGAAAATCACCAACAAAGTCAACAACAACCTCAACAATGAAAAACACCAAAAAATTCAACAAAAACCTCAACAATGAAAAACACCAACAAATTCAACAACAAACTCAGCTTTGAAAAACACCAACAAATTCAACAACCTCAACATTGAAAAACACCAACAAATTCAACAACAACCTCAACGTTCAAAAATACAAAAAGGTTCAACAAAATCAAAATTGATAACAACAACAAATTCAACAACAACCTCAATACTGAAAATCACCAACAAATTTAACAACAACCTCAACAATGAAAAACATCAGCAATTCAACAACAACCTCAACATTCAAAAACACCAACAAATTCAACAAAAACCTCAACAATTAAAAACACCAATTAATTCAACAACAACGTCAACTTTGAAAAATACCAACAAATTCAACAACCTCAACAATGAATAACACCAACATATTCAACAACAAACTCAACATTGAAAATCACCAAAAAATTCAACAACAACCTCAACATTGAAAAACTCCAACAATTTCAACAACAACCTCAACAATGAAAAACTCCAAAAAATTCAACAACAAACTCAACATTGAAAATCACCAACAAATTCAACATAAACCTCAACAATGAAGAGCACCTAAAAATTCATCAACAACCTCAACATTCAAAAATACCATCAAATTCAACAACAACCTCAACAATGAAAATCACCAACATATTCAACAAAAACCTCAACAATGAATAACACCGAAAGATTCATCAACAACCTCAACATTCAAAAAAAACCAACAAACTCAACAGAAACCTCAACAATTAAAAACACCTAAAAATTCAACAAAAACCTCAACATTGAAAATCACCAACAAATTCCACAACAACCTCAACAATGAAAAACACCAAATAATGCATCAACAACCTCAACATTCAAAAACAACAAAAAATTCAACAAAAACCTCAACAATGAAAAACACCGAAAAATTCAGCAACAACCTCAACTTTGAACAACACCAACAACTTCAACAACCTCAACATTGAAAAACACCAACAATTTCAACTGCAACCTCAACTTTGAAACATAGAAAAATGATCAAAAAAAACCATTGATAACACCAATGAATTCAACAACCTCAACATTCAAAATCACCAACAAATTCAACAACAACCTCAGTATTGAAAAACATCAAAAAATGCAACAACAACCTCAACTTAGAAAAACACCAAAAATTCAAAACCCTCAACATGGAAAAACAACAACAAATTGAACCAGAGCCTCAATATTGAAAATCACCAACAAATTCAACAACAACCTCAACAATGAAAAACACAAACAATTTCAACAAAAACCTCAACAATGAAAAACACCAAAAAATTCATCAACAACCTCAACATTCAAAAACGCCAACAAATTCAACAAAAACCTCAACAATGAAAAACACCAAAAAATTCAACAACAACCTCAACATTGAAAATCACCAACAAATTCAACAAAAACCTCAACAATGAAAAACACCAAAAAATTCAACAACAACCTCAACTTTGAAAAACACCGACAAATTCAACAACCTCAACATTGCAAATCACCAACAATTTCAACTGCAACCTCAACTGTGAAAAATACGACAAAGATTTTAAAAAACCATTGATAACACCAATAATTTCAACAACATCAACTTTGAAAAACACCAGCAAATTCAACCACAACCTCAACATTGAAAATCACCACCAAATTCAACAAAAACCTCAACAATGAAAAACAACAACAAATTCAACAACAAACTCAGCTTTGAAAAACACCAACAAATTCAACAACCTCAACATTGAAAAACACCAACAAATTCAACAACAACCTCAACTTTCAAAAATACAAAAAGGTTCAACAAAATAAAAATTGATAACAACAACAAATTCAACAACAACCTCAATATTGAAAAGCACCAACAAATTTAACAACAACCACAACAATGAAAAACATCAAACAATTCAACAACAACCTCAACATTCAAAAAAACCAACAAATTCAACAACAACCTCAACAATGAAAAACACCAAAAAATTCTTCAACAACTTCAACATTCAAAAACAGCAACAAATTCAACAAAATCCTCAACAATTAAAAACACCAAAAAATTCAACAACAACGTCAACTTTGAAAAATACCAACAAATTCAACAACCTCAACAATGAAAAACACCAACAAATTCAACAACAAACTCAGCTTTGAAAAACACCAACAAATTCAACAACCTCAACATTGAAAAACACCAACAAATTCAACAACAACCTCAACTTTCAAAAATACAAAAAGGTTCAACAAAATAAAAATTGATAACAACAACAAATTCAACAACAACCTCAATATTGAAAAGCACCAACAAATTTAACAACAACCACAACAATGAAAAACATCAAACAATTCAACAACAACCTCAACATTCAAAAAAACCAACAAATTCAACAACAACCTCAACAATGAAAAACACCAAAAAATTCTTCAACAACTTCAGCATTCAAAAACAGCAACAAATTCAACAAAATCCTCAACAATTAAAAACACCAAAAAATTCAACAACAACGTCAACTTTGATAAATACCAACAAATTCAACAAAAACCTCAACAATGAAAACTACCAAATAATGCATCAACAACCTCAACATTCAGAAACACCAAAAAATTCAACAAAAACCTCAGCAATGAAAAGCACCGAAAAATTCAACAACAACCTCAACATTGAAAAACACCAACAAATTCAAATGCAAGCTCAACTTTGAATAAAACAAAAATGATCAAAAAAAACCATTGATAACACCAATGAATTCAACAACCTCAACATTGAAAATCACCAACAAATTCAACAACAAACTCAGCAATGAAAAGCATCAAAAAACTCAACAACAACCTCAACATTGAAAATCACCAACAAATTCAACAACAACCTCAACTTTGAAAAACACTAACAAATTCAAAAGGCTCAACATGGAAAAACACCAACAAATTCAACCAGATCCTCAATATTGAAAATCACCAACAAATTCAACAACAACCTCAACAATGAAAAACACCAAAAAATTCAACAACAACCTCAACTTTGAAAAACACCAACAAATTCAACAACCTCAACATTGCAAAACACCAACAATTTCAACTGCAACCTCAACTTTGAAAAATACAAAACGGATTTAAAAAAACCATTGATAACACCAATAATTCAAAAACATCAACTTTGAAAAACAGCAACAAATTCAACCACAACCACAACATTGAAAATCACCAACAAAGTCAACAACAACCTCAACAATGAAAAGCACCAACAAATTCAACAAAAACCTCAACAATGAAAAACACTAACAAATTCAACAACAACCTCAACTTTCAAAAATACATAAAGGTTCAACAAAATAAAAATTGATAACAACAACAAATTCAACAACATCGTCAATATTGAAAATCACCAACAAATTTAACAACAACCTCAACAATGAAAAACATCAAACAATTCAACAACAACCTCAACATTAAAAAACACCAACAAATTCAACAACAACTTTAACAATGAAAAACACCAAAAAATTCATCAACAACCTCAACATTCAAAAACAGCAACAAATTCAACAAAAACCTCAACAATTAAGAACACCAAAAAATTCAACAACAACGTCAACTTTGAAAAATACCAACAAATTCAACAACCGCAAGAATGAAAAACACCAACAAATTCAACAACAAACTCAACATTGAAAATCACCAAAAAATTCAACAACAACCTCAACATTGAAAAACTCCAACAATTCCAACAACAACCTCAACAATGAAAAACACCAAAAAATTCAACAACAAACTCAACATTGAAAATCACCAACAAATTCAACAACATCAACCTTGAAAAACACCAACAAATTCAAAAACCTCAACATGGAAAAACAACAACAAATTGAACCAGAACCTCAATATTGAAAATCACCATCAATTCAACAACAACCTCAACGATGAAAAACACAAACAATTTCAACAAAAACCTCAACAGTGAAAAACACCAAAAAATTAATCAACAACCTCAACATTCAAAAACGCCAACAAATTCAACAAAAACCTCAGCAATGAAAACACCAACAAATTCAACAACCTCAACATTGCAAAACACCAACAATTTCAACTGCAACCTCAACTTTGAAAAACACAAAAAGGATTAAAAAAAACCATTGATAACACCAATAATTTCTACAACATCAACTTTGAAAAACACCAACAAATTCAACCACAACCTCAACATTGAAAATCACCAACAAAGTCAACAACAACCTCAACAATGAAAAACACCAATAAATTCAACAAAAACCTCAACAATGAAAAACACCAACAAATTCAACAACAAACTCAGCTTTGAAAAACACCAACAAATTCAACAACCTCAACATTGAAAAACACCAACAAATTCAACAACAACCTCAACTTTCAAAAATACAAAAAGGTTCAACAAAATCAAAATTGATAACAACAACAAATTCAACAACAACCTCAATACTGAAAATCACCAACAAATTTAACAACAACCTCAACAATGAAAAACATCAGCAATTCAACAACAACCTCAACATTCAAAAACACCAACAAATTCAACAAAAACCTCAACAATTAAAAACACCAATTAATTCAACAACAACGTCAACTTTGAAAAATACCAACAAATTCAACAACCTCAACAATGAATAACACCAACAAATTCAACAACAAACTCAACATTGAAAATCACCAAAAAATTCAACAACAACCTCAACATTGAAAAACTCCAACAATTTCAACAACAACCTCAACAATGAAAAACTCCAAAAAATTCAACAACAAACTCAACATTGAAAATCACCAACAAATTCAACATAAACCTCAACAATGAAGAGAACCTAAAAATTCATCAACAACCTCAACATTCAAAAATACCATCAAATTCAACAACAACCTCAACAATGAAAATCACCAACATATTCAACAAAAACCTCAACAATGAATAACACCGAAAGATTCATCAACAACCTCAACATTCAAAAAAACCAACAAACTCAACAGAAACCTCAACAATTAAAAACACCTAAAAATTCAACAACAACCTCAACATTGAAAATCACCAACAAATTCCACTACAACCTCAACAATGAAAAACACCAAATAATGCATCAACAACCTCAACATTCAAAAACAACAAAAAATTCAACAAAAACCTCAACAATGAAAAACACCGAAAAATTCAGCAACAACCTCAACTTTGAACAACACCAACAATATCAACAACCTCAACATTGAAAAACACCAACAATTTCAACTGCAACCTCAACTTTGAAACATAGAAAAATGATCAAAAAAAACCATTGATAACACCAATGAATTCAACAACCTCAACATTCAAAATCACCAACAAATTCAACAACAACCTCAGTATTGAAAAACATCAAAAAATGCAACAACAACCTCAACTTAGAAAAACACCAAAAATTCAATACCCTCAACATGGAAAAACAACAACAAATTGAACCAGAGCCTCAATATTGAAAATCACCAACAAATTCAACAACAACCTCAACAATGAAAAACACAAACAATTTCAACAAAAACCTCAACAATGAAAAACACCAAAAAATTCATCAACAACCTCAACATTCAAAAACGCCAACAAATTCAACAAAAACCTCAACAATGAAAAACACCAAAAAATTCAACAACAACCTCAACATTGAAAATCACCAACAAATTCAACAAAAACCTCAACAATGAAAAACACCAAAAAATTCAACAACAACCTCAACTTTGAAAAACACCAACAAATTCAACAACCTCAACATTGCAAATCACCAACAATTTCAACTGCAACCTCAACTGTGAAAAATACGACAAAGATTTTAAAAAACCATTGATAACACCAATAATTTCAACAACATCAACTTTGAAAAACACCAGCAAATTCAACCACAACCTCAACATTGAAAATCACCACCAAATTCAACAAAAACCTCAACAATGAAAAACACCATAAAATTCAACAACAGCCTCAACTTTGAAAAACACCAACAAATTCAACAACCTCAACATTGCAAAACACCAACAATTTCAACTGCAACCTCAACTTTGAAAAATACAAAACGGATTTAAAAAAACCATTGATAACACCTATAATTTCAAAAACATCAACTTTGAAAAACAGCAACAAATTCAACCACAACCACAACATTGAAAATCACCAACAAAGTCAACAACAAACTCAACAATGAAAAGCACCAACAAATTCAACAAAAACCTCAACAATGAAAAACACTAACAAATTCAACAACAACCTCAACTTTCAAAAA
This sequence comes from Cetorhinus maximus, assembly GCF_964194155.1. Taxonomy (NCBI): domain Eukaryota; kingdom Metazoa; phylum Chordata; class Chondrichthyes; order Lamniformes; family Cetorhinidae; genus Cetorhinus; species Cetorhinus maximus. Next base: position 33,467 of record NW_027596287.1, on the reverse strand, counting down.
TACATAAAGGTTCAACAAAATAAAAATTGATAACAACAACAAATTCAACAACATCGTCAATATTGAAAATCACCAACAAATTTAACAACAACCTCAACAATGAAAAACATCAAACAATTCAACAAACAACCTCAACATTAAAAAACACCAACAAATTCAACAACAACTTTAACAATGAAAAACACCAAAAAATTCATCAACAACCTCAACATTCAAAAACAGCAACAAATTGAACAAAAACCTCAACAATTAAGAACACCAAAAAATTCAACAACAACGTCAACTTTGAAAACTACCAACAAATTCAACAACCGCAAGAATGAAAAACACCAACAAATTCAACAACAAACTCAACATTGAAAATCACCAAAAAATTCAACAACAACCTCAACATTGAAAAACTCCAACAATTTCAACAACAACCTCAACAATGAAAATCACCAAAAAATTCAACAACAAACTCAACATTGAAAATCACCAACAAATTCAACAACATCAACCTTGAAAAACACCAACAAATTCAAAAACCTCAACATGGAAAAACAACAACAAATTGAACCAGAACCTCAATATTGAAAATCACCAACAAATTCAACAACAACCTCAACAATGATAAACACAAACAATTTCAACAAAAACCTCAACAGTGAAAAACACGAAAAAATTCATCAACAACCTCAACATTCAAAAACGCCAACAAATTCAACAAAAACCTCAACAATGAAAAACACCAAAAAATTCAACGACAACCTCAACATTGAAAATCACCAACAAATTCAACAAAAACCTCAACAATGAAAAACACCAAAAAATTCAACAACAACCTCAACTTTGAAAAACACCAACAAATTCAACAACCTCAACATTGCAAATCACCAACAATTTCAACTGCAACCTCAACTTTGAAAAATACGAAAAAGATTTTAAAAAACCATTGATAACACCAATAATTTCAACAACATCAACTTTGAAAAACTCCAGCAAATTCAACCACAACCTCAACATTGAAAATCACCAACAAAGTCAACAACAACCTCAACAATGAGAAACACCAACAAATTCAACTAAAACCTCAACAATGAAAAACACCAACAAATTCAACAACAAACTCAGCTTTGAAAAACACCAACAAATTCAACAATCTCAACATTGAAAAACACCAACAAATTCAACAACAACCTCAACTTTCAAAAATACAAAAAGGTTCAACAAAATAAAAATTCATAACAACAACAAATTCAACAACAACCTCAATATTGAAAATCACCAACAAATTTAACAACAACCACAACAATGAAAAACATCAAACAATTCAACAACAACCTCAACATTCAAAAACACCAACAAATTCAACAACAACCTCAACAATGAAAAACACTTAAAAATTCTTCAACAACTTCAACATTCAAAAACAGCAACAAATTCAACAAAATCCTCAACAATTAAAAACACCAACAAATTCAACAACAACGTCAACTTTGAAAAATACCAACAAATTCAACAACCTCAACAATGAAAAACACCAACAAATTCAACAACAAACTCCACATTAAAAATCAACAAAAAATTCATCAACAGCCTCAACATTGAAAAACTCCAACAATTTCAACACAAACCTCAACAATGAAAAACACCAAAAAATTCAACAACAAACTCAACATTGAAAATCACCAACAAATTCAACAACAACATCAACTTTGAAAAACACCAACAAATTCAAATACCTCAACATGGAAAAGCACCAACAAATTCAACAACAAACTCAACATTGAAAATCAACTAAAAATTCAACAACAGCCTCAACATTGAAAAACTCCAACAATTTCAACAACAACCTCAACAATGAAAAACACCAAAAAATTCAACAACAAACTCAACATTGAAAATCACTAACAAATTCCACAACAACCTCAACAATGAAAAACACCAAATAATGCATCAACAACCTCAACATTCAAAAACAACAAAAAATTCAACAAAAACCTCAACAATGAAAAACACCGAAAAATTCAGCAACAACCTCAACTTTGAACAACACCAACAACTTCAACAACCTCAACATTGAAAAACACCAACAATTTCAACTGCAACCTCAACTTTGAAACATAGAAAAATGATCAAAAAAAACCATTGATAACACCAATGAATTCAACAACCTCAACATTCAAAATCACCAACAAATTCAACAACAACCTCAGTATTGAAAAACATCAAAAAATGCAACAACAACCTCAACTTAGAAAAACACCAAAAATTCAATACCCTCAACATGGAAAAACAACAACAAATTGAACCAGAGCCTCAATATTGAAAATCACCAACAAATTCAACAACAACCTCAACAATGAAAAACACAAACAATTTCAACAAAAACCTCAACAATGAAAAACACCAAAAAATTCATCAACAACCTCAACATTCAAAAACGCCAACAAATTCAACAAAAACCTCAACAATGAAAAACACCAAAAAATTCAACAACAACCTCAACATTGAAAATCACCAACAAATTCAACAAAAACCTCAACAATGAAAAACACCAAAAAATTCAACAACAACCTCAACTTTGAAAAACACCAACAAATTCAACAACCTCAACATTGCAAATCACCAACAATTTCAACTGCAACCTCAACTGTGAAAAATACGACAAAGATTTTAAAAAACCATTGATAACACCAATAATTTCAACAACATCATCTTTGAAAAACACCAGCAAATTCAACCACAACCTCAACATTGAAAATCACCACCAAATTCAACAAAAAACTCAACAATGAAAAACACCAAAAAATTCAACAACCACCTCAACTTTGAAAAACACCAACAAATTCAACAACCTCAACATTGCAAAACACCAACAATTTCAACTGCAACCTCAACTTTGAAAAATACAAAACGGATTTAAAAAAACCATTGATAACACCAATAATTTCAAAAACATCAACTTTGAAAAACAGCAACAAATTCAACCACAACCACAACATTGAAAATCACCAACAAAGTCAACAACAACCTCAACAATGAAAAGCACCAACAAATTCAACAAAAACCTCAACAATGAAAAACACTAACAAATTCAACAACAACCTCAACTTTCAAAAAAACATAAAGGTTCAACAAAATAAAAATTGATAACAACAACAAATTCAACAACATCGTCAATATTGAAAATCACCAACAAATTTAACAACAACCTCAACAATGAAAAACATCAAACAATTCAACAAATAACCTCAACATTAAAAAACACCAACAAATTCAACAACAACTTTAACAATGAAAAACACCAAAAAATTCATCAACAACCTCAACATTCAAAAACAGCAACAAATTCAACAAAAACCTCAACAATTAAGAACACCAAAAAATTCAACAACAACGTCAACTTTGAAAAATACCAACAAATTCAACAACCGCAAGAATGAAAAACACCAACAAATTCAACAACAAACTCAACATTGAAAATCACCAAAAAATTCAACAACAACCTCAACATTGAAAAACTCCAACAATTTCAACAACAACCTCAACAATGAAAAACACCAAAAAATTCAACAACAAACTCAACATTGAAAATCACCAACAAATTCAACAACATCAACCTTGAAAAACACCAACAAATTCAAAAACCTCAACATGGAAAAACAACAACAAATTGAACCAGAACCTCAATATTGAAAATCACCATCAATTCAACAACAACCTCAACGATGAAAAACACAAACAATTTCAACAAAAACCTCAACAGTGAAAAACACCAAAAAATTAATCAACAACCTCAACATTCAAAAACGCCAACAAATTCAACAAAAACCTCAGCAATGAAAACACCAACAAATTCAACAACCTCAACATTGCAAAACACCAACAATTTCAACTGCAACCTCAACTTTGAAAAACACAAAAAGGATTAAAAAAAACCATTGATAACACCAATAATTTCTACAACATCAACTTTGAAAAACACCAACAAATTCAACCACAACCTCATCATTGAAAATCACCAACAAAGTCAACAAAAACCTCAACAATGAAAAACACCAATAAATTCAACAAAAACCTCAACAATGAAAAACACCAACAAATTCAACAACAAACTCAGCTTTGAAAAACACCAACAAATTCAACAACCTCAACATTGAAAAACACCAACAAATTCAACAACAACCTCAACTTTCAAAAATACAAAAAGGTTCAACAAAATCAAAATTGATAACAACAACAAATTCAACAACAACCTCAATACTGAAAATCACCAACAAATTTAACAACAACCTCAACAATGAAAAACATCAGCAATTCAACAACAACCTCAACATTCAAAAACACCAACAAATTCAACAAAAACCTCAACAATTAAAAACACCAATTAATTCAACAACAACGTCAACTTTGAAAAATACCAACAAATTCAACAACCTCAACAATGAATAACACCAACAAATTCAACAACAAACTCAACATTGAAAATCACCAAAAAATTCAACAACAACCTCAACATTGAAAAACTCCAACAATTTCAACAACAACCTCAACAATGAAAAACACAAACAATTTCAACAAAAACCTCAACAGTGAAGAACACCAAAAAATTAATCAACAACCTCAACATTCAAAAACGCCAACAAATTCAACAAAAACCTCAGCAATGAAAACACCAACAAATTCAACAACCTCAACATTGCAAAACACCAACAATTTCAACTGCAACCTCAACTTTGAAAAACACAAAAAGGATTAAAAAAAACCATTGATAACACCAATAATTTCTACAACATCAACTTTGAAAAACACCAACAAATTCAACCACAACCTCAACATTGAAAATCACCAACAAAGTCAACAAAAACCTCAACAATGAAAAACACCAATAAATTCAACAAAAACCTCAACAATGAAAAACACCAACAAATTCAACAACAAACTCAGCATTGAAAAACACCAACAAATTCAACAACCTCAACATTGAAAAACACCAACAAATTCAACAACAACCTCAACTTTCAAAAATACAAAAAGGTTCAACAAAATCAAAATTCATAACAACAACAAATTCAACAACAACCTCAATACTGAAAATCACCAACAAATTTAACAACAACCTCAACAATGAAAAACATCAGCAATTCAACAACAACCTCAACATTCCAAAACACCAACAAATTCAACAAAAACCTCAACAATTAAAAACACCAATTAATTCAACAACAACGTCAACTTTGAAAAATACCAACAAATTCAACAACCTCAACAATGAATAACACCAACATATTCAACAACAAACTCAACATTGAAAATCACCAAAAAATTCAACAACAACCTCAACATTGAAAAACTCCAACAATTTCAACAACAACCTCAACAATGAAAAACTCCAAAAAATTCAACAACAAACTCAACATTGAAAATCACCAACAAATTCAACATAAACCTCAACAATGAAGAGCACCTAAAAATTCATCAACAACCTCAACATTCAAAAATACCATCAAATTCAACAACAACCTCAACAATGAAAATCACCAACATATTCAACAAAAACCTCAACAATGAATAACACCGAAAGATTCATCAACAACCTCAACATTCAAAAAAACCAACAAACTCAACAGAAACCTCAACAATTAAAAACACCTAAAAATTCAACAACAACCTCAACATTGAAAATCACCAACAAATTCCACAACAACCTCAACAATGAAAAACACCAAATAATGCATCAACAACCTCAACATTCAAAAACAACAAAAAATTCAACAAAAACCTCAACAATGAAAAACACCGAAAAATTCAGCAACAACCTCAACTTTGAACAACACCAACAACTTCAACAACCTCAACATTGAAAAACACCAACAATTTCAACTGCAACCTCAACTTTGAAACATAGAAAAATGATCAAAAAAAACCATTGATAACACCAATGAATTCAACAACCTCAACATTCAAAATCACCAACAAATTCAACAACAACCTCAGTATTGAAAAACATCAAAAAATGCAACAACAACCTCAACTTTGAAAAACACCAAAAATTCAATACCCTCAACATGGAAAAACAACAACAAATTGAACCAGAGCCTCAATATTGAAAATCACCAACAAATTCAACAACAACCTCAACAATGAAAAACACAAACAATTTCAACAAAAACCTCAACAATGAAAAACACCAAAAAATTCAAAAACAACCTCAACATTCAAAAACGCCAACAAATTCAACAAAAACCTCAACAATGAAAAACACCAAAAAATTCAACAACAACCTCAACATTGAAAATCACCAACAAATTCAACAAAAACCTCAACAATGAAAAACACCAAAAAATTCAACAACAAACTCAACTTTGAAAAACACCAACAAATTCAACAACCTCAACATTGCAAATCACCAAAAATTTCAACTGCAACCTCAACTGTGAAAAATACGACAAAGATTTTAAAAAACCATTGATAACACCAATAATTTCAACAACATCAACTTTGAAAAACACCAGCAAATTCAACCACAACCTCAACATTGAAAATCACCACCAAATTCAACAAAAACCTCAACAATGAAAAACACCAACAAATTCAACAACAAACTCAGCTTTGAAAAACACCAACAAATTCAACAACCTCAACATTGAAAAACACCAACAAATTCAACAACAACCTCAACTTTCAAAAATACAAAAAGGTTCAACAAAATAAAAATTGATAACAACAACAAATTCAACAACAACCTCAATATTGAAAAGCACCAACAAATTTAACAACAACCACAACAATGAAAAACATCAAACAATTCAACAACAACCTCAACATTCAAAAAAACCAACAAATTCAACAACAACCTCAACAATGAAAAACACCAAAAAATTCTTCAACAACTTCAACATTCAAAAACAGCAACAAATTCAACAAAATCCTCAACAATTAAAAACACCAGCAAATTCAACAACAACGTCAACTTTGAAAAATACCAACAAATTCAACAACCTCAACAATGAAAAACACCAACAAATTCAACAACAAACTCAGCTTTGAAAAACACCAACAAATTCAACAACCTCAACATTGAAAAACACCAACAAATTCAACAACAACCTCAACTTTCAAAAATACAAAAAGGTTCAACAAAATAAAAATTGATAACAACAACAAATTCAACAACAACCTCAATATTGAAAAGCACCAACAAATTTAACAACAACCACAACAATGAAAAACATCAAACAATTTCAACAAAAACCTCAACAGTGAAGAACACCAAAAAATTAATCAACAACCTCAACATTCAAAAACGCCAACAAATTCAACAAAAACCTCAGCAATGAAAACACCAACAAATTCAACAACCTCAACATTGCAAAACACCAACAATTTCAACTGCAACCTCAACTTTGAAAAACACAAAAAGGATTAAAAAAAACCATTGATAACACCAATAATTTCTACAACATCAACTTTGAAAAACACCAACAAATTCAACCACAACCTCAACATTGAAAATCACCAACAAAGTCAACAAAAACCTCAACAATGAAAAACACCAATAAATTCAACAAAAACCTCAACAATGAAAAACACCAACAAATTCAACAACAAACTCAGCATTGAAAAACACCAACAAATTCAACAACCTCAACATTGAAAAACACCAACAAATTCAACAACAACCTCAACTTTCAAAAATACAAAAAGGTTCAACAAAATCAAAATTCATAACAACAACAAATTCAACAACAACCTCAATACTGAAAATCACCAACAAATTTAACAACAACCTCAACAATGAAAAACATCAGCAATTCAACAACAACCTCAACATTCCAAAACACCAACAAATTCAACAAAAACCTCAACAATTAAAAACACCAATTAATTCAACAACAACGTCAACTTTGAAAAATACCAACAAATTCAACAACCTCAACAATGAATAACACCAACATATTCAACAACAAACTCAACATTGAAAATCACCAAAAAATTCAACAACAACCTCAACATTGAAAAACTCCAACAATTTCAACAACAACCTCAACAATGAAAAACTCCAAAAAATTCAACAACAAACTCAACATTGAAAATCACCAACAAATTCAACATAAACCTCAACAATGAAGAGCACCTAAAAATTCATCAACAACCTCAACATTCAAAAATACCATCAAATTCAACAACAACCTCAACAATGAAAATCACCAACATATTCAACAAAAACCTCAACAATGAATAACACCGAAAGATTCATCAACAACCTCAACATTCAAAAAAACCAACAAACTCAACAGAAACCTCAACAATTAAAAACACCTAAAAATTCAACAACAACCTCAACATTGAAAATCACCAACAAATTCCACAACAACCTCAACAATGAAAAACACCAAATAATGCATCAACAACCTCAACATTCAAAAACAACAAAAAATTCAACAAAAACCTCAACAATGAAAAACACCGAAAAATTCAGCAACAACCTCAACTTTGAACAACACCAACAACTTCAACAACCTCAACATTGAAAAACACCAACAATTTCAACTGCAACCTCAACTTTGAAACATAGAAAAATGATCAAAAAAAACCATTGATAACACCAATGAATTCAACAACCTCAACATTCAAAATCACCAACAAATTCAACAACAACCTCAGTATTGAAAAACATCAAAAAATGCAACAACAACCTCAACTTTGAAAAACACCAAAAATTCAATACCCTCAACATGGAAAAACAACAACAAATTGAACCAGAGCCTCAATATTGAAAATCACCAACAAATTCAACAACAACCTCAACAATGAAAAACACAAACAATTTCAACAAAAACCTCAACAATGAAAAACACCAAAAAATTCAAAAACAACCTCAACATTCAAAAACGCCAACAAATTCAACAAAAACCTCAACAATGAAAAACACCAAAAAATTCAACAACAACCTCAACATTGAAAATCACCAACAAATTCAACAAAAACCTCAACAATGAAAAACACCAAAAAATTCAACAACAAACTCAACTTTGAAAAACACCAACAAATTCAACAACCTCAACATTGCAAATCACCAAAAATTTCAACTGCAACCTCAACTGTGAAAAATACGACAAAGATTTTAAAAAACCATTGATAACACCAATAATTTCAACAACATCAACTTTGAAAAACACCAGCAAATTCAACCACAACCTCAACATTGAAAATCACCACCAAATTCAACAAAAACCTCAACAATGAAAAACACCAACAAATTCAACAACAAACTCAGCTTTGAAAAACACCAACAAATTCAACAACCTCAACATTGAAAAACACCAACAAATTCAACAACAACCTCAACTTTCAAAAATACAAAAAGGTTCAACAAAATAAAAATTGATAACAACAACAAATTCAACAACAACCTCAATATTGAAAAGCACCAACAAATTTAACAACAACCACAACAATGAAAAACATCAAACAATTCAACAACAACCTCAACATTCAAAAAAACCAACAAATTCAACAACAACCTCAACAATGAAAAACACCAAAAAATTCTTCAACAACTTCAACATTCAAAAACAGCAACAAATTCAACAAAATCCTCAACAATTAAAAACACCAGCAAATTCAACAACAACGTCAACTTTGAAAAATACCAACAAATTCAACAACCTCAACAATGAAAAACACCAACAAATTCAACAACAAACTCAGCTTTGAAAAACACCAACAAATTCAACAACCTCAACATTGAAAAACACCAACAAATTCAACAACAACCTCAACTTTCAAAAATACAAAAAGGTTCAACAAAATAAAAATTGATAACAACAACAAATTCAACAACAACCTCAATATTGAAAAGCACCAACAAATTTAACAACAACCACAACAATGAAAAACATCAAACAATTTCAACAAAAACCTCAACAGTGAAGAACACCAAAAAATTAATCAACAACCTCAACATTCAAAAACGCCAACAAATTCAACAAAAACCTCAGCAATGAAAACACCAACAAATTCAACAACCTCAACATTGCAAAACACCAACAATTTCAACTGCAACCTCAACTTTGAAAAACACAAAAAGGATTAAAAAAAACCATTGATAACACCAATAATTTCTACAACATCAACTTTGAAAAACACCAACAAATTCAACCACAACCTCAACATTGAAAATCACCAACAAAGTCAACAAAAACCTCAACAATGAAAAACACCAATAAATTCAACAAAAACCTCAACAATGAAAAACACCAACAAATTCAACAACAAACTCAGCATTGAAAAACACCAACAAATTCAACAACCTCAACATTGAAAAACACCAACAAATTCAACAACAACCTCAACTTTCAAAAATACAAAAAGGTTCAACAAAATCAAAATTCATAACAACAACAAATTCAACAACAACCTCAATACTGAAAATCACCAACAAATTTAACAACAACCTCAACAATGAAAAACATCAGCAATTCAACAACAACCTCAACATTCCAAAACACCAACAAATTCAACAAAAACCTCAACAATTAAAAACACCAATTAATTCAACAACAACGTCAACTTTGAAAAATACCAACAAATTCAACAACCTCAACAATGAATAACACCAACATATTCAACAACAAACTCAACATTGAAAATCACCAAAAAATTCAACAACAACCTCAACATTGAAAAACTCCAACAATTTCAACAACAACCTCAACAATGAAAAACTCCAAAAAATTCAACAACAAACTCAACATTGAAAATCACCAACAAATTCAACATAAACCTCAACAATGAAGAGCACCTAAAAATTCATCAACAACCTCAACATTCAAAAATACCATCAAATTCAACAACAACCTCAACAATGAAAATCACCAACATATTCAACAAAAACCTCAACAATGAATAACACCGAAAGATTCATCAACAACCTCAACATTCAAAAAAACCAACAAACTCAACAGAAACCTCAACAATTAAAAACACCTAAAAATTCAACAACAACCTCAACATTGAAAATCACCAACAAATTCCACAACAACCTCAACAATGAAAAACACCAAATAATGCATCAACAACCTCAACATTCAAAAACAACAAAAAATTCAACAAAAACCTCAACAATGAAAAACACCGAAAAATTCAGCAACAACCTCAACTTTGAACAACACCAACAACTTCAACAACCTCAACATTGAAAAACACCAACAATTTCAACTGCAACCTCAACTTTGAAACATAGAAAAATGATCAAAAAAAACCATTGATAACACCAATGAATTCAACAACCTCAACATTCAAAATCACCAACAAATTCAACAACAACCTCAGTATTGAAAAACATCAAAAAATGCAACAACAACCTCAACTTTGAAAAACACCAAAAATTCAATACCCTCAACATGGAAAAACAACAACAAATTGAACCAGAGCCTCAATATTGAAAATCACCAACAAATTCAACAACAACCTCAACAATGAAAAACACAAACAATTTCAACAAAAACCTCAACAATGAAAAACACCAAAAAATTCAAAAACAACCTCAACATTCAAAAACGCCAACAAATTCAACAAAAACCTCAACAATGAAAAACACCAAAAAATTCAACAACAACCTCAACATTGAAAATCACCAACAAATTCAACAAAAACCTCAACAATGAAAAACACCAAAAAATTCAACAACAACCTCAACTTTGAAAAACACCAACAAATTCAACAACCTCAACATTGCAAATCACCAACAATTTCAACTGCAACCTCAACTGTGAAAAATACGACAAAGATTTTAAAAAACCATTGATAACACCAATAATTTCAACAACATCAACTTTGAAAAACACCAGCAAATTCAACCACAACCTCAACATTGAAAATCACCACCAAATTCAACAAAAACCTCAACAATGAAAAACACCAACAAATTCAACAACAATCTCAGCTTTGAAAAACACCAACAAATTCAACAACCTCAACATTGAAAAACACCAACAAATTCAACAACAACCTCAACTTTCAAAAATACAAAAAGGTTCAACAAAATAAAAATTGATAACAACAACAAATTCAACAACAACCTCAATATTGAAAAGCACCAACAAATTTAACAACAACCACAACAATGAAAAACATCAAACAATTCAACAACAACCTCAACATTCAAAAAAAACAACAAATTCAACAACAACCTCAACAATGAAAAACACCAAAAAATTCTTCAACAACTTCAACATTCAAAAACAGCAACAAATTCAACAAAATCCTCAACAATTAAAAACACCAAAAAATTCAACAACAACGTCAACTTTGAAAAATACCAACAAATTCAACAACCTCAACAATGAAAAACACCAACAAATTCAACAACAAACTCAACATTGAAAATCAACTAAAAATTCAACAACAGCCTCAACATTGAAAAACTCCAACAATTTCAACAACAACCTCAACAATGAAAAACACCAAAAAATTCAACAACAAACTCAACATTGAAAATCACCAACAAATTCAACAACAACATCAACTTTGAAAAACACCAACAAATTCAAAAACCTCAACATGGAAAAACAACAACAAATTGAACCAGAGCCTCAATATTGAAAATCACCAACAAATTCAACAACAACCTCAACAATGATAAACACAAACAATTTCAACAAAAACCTCAACAGTGAAAAACACGAAAAAATTCGTCAACAACCTCAACATTCAAAAACGCCAACAAATTCAACAAAAACCTCAACAATGAAAAACACCAAAAAATTCAACGACAACCTCAACATTGAAAATCACCAACAAATTCAACAAAAACCTCAACAATGAAAAACACCAAAAAATTCAACAACAACCTCAACTTTGAAAAACACCAACAAATTCAACAACCTCAACATTGCAAATCACCAACAATTTCAACTGCAACCTCAACTTTGAAAAATACGAAAAAGATTTTAAAAAACCATTGATATCACCAATAATTTCAACAACATCAACTTTGAAAAACTCCAGCAAATTCAACCACAACCTCAACATTGAAAATCACCAACAAAGTCAACAACAACCTCAACAATGAGAAACACCAACAAATTCAACTAAAACCTCAACAATGAAAAACATCAACAAATTCAACAACACACTCAGCTTTGAAAAACACCAACAAATTCAACAATCTCAACATTGAAAAACACCAACAAATTCAACAACAACCTCAACTTTCAAAAATACAAAAAGGTTCAACAAAATAAAAATTCATAACAACAACAAATTCAACAGCAACCTCAATATTGAAAATCACCAACAAATTTAACAACAACCACAACAATGAAAAACATCAAACTATTCAACAACAACCTCAACATTCAAAAACACCAACAAATTCAACAACAACCTCAACAATGAAAAACACTTAAAAATTCTTCAACAACTTCAACATTCAAAAACAGCAACAAATTCAACAAAATCCTCAACAATTAAAAACACCAACAAATTCAACAACAACGTCAACTTTGAAAAATACCAACAAATTCAACAACCTCAACAATGAAAAACACCAACAAATTCAACAACAAACTCCACATTAAAAATCAACAAAAAATTCAACAACAGCCTCAACATTGAAAAACTCCAACAATTTCAACACAAACCTCAACAATGAAAAACACCAAAAAATTCAACAACAAACTCAACATTGAAAATCACCAACAAATTCAACAACAACATCAACTTTGAAAAACACCAACAAATTCAAAAACCTCAACTTTCAAAAGCACCAACAAATTCAACCACAACCTCAACATTGAAAATCACCAAGAAATTCAAAAACAACCTCAACAATGAAAAACACCAACAAATTGAACAAAAACCTCAACAAGGATAAACACCGAAAGATTCATCAACAACCTCAACATTCAAATACACCAACAACCTCAACAGAAACCTCAACAATGAAAAACTCCTAAAAATTCAACAACAACCTCAACATTGAAAATCACCAACAAATTCCACAAAAACCTCAACAATGAAAAACACCAAATAATGCATCAACAACCTCAACATTCTAAAACAACAAAAAATTCAACAAAAACCTCAACAATGAAAAACACCGAAAAATTCAACAACAACCTCAACTTTGAACAACACCCACAACTTCAACAACCTCAACTTTGAAAAACACCAACAATTTCAACTGCAACCTCAACTTTGAAACATAGGAAAATGATGAAAAAAAACCATTGATAACACCAATGAATTCAAAAACCTCAACATTGAAAATCACCAACAAATTCAACAACAACCTCAGCAATGAAAAACAACAAAAAATGCAACAACAACCTCAACATTGAAAATCACCAACAAATTCAACAGCAACCTCAGCTTTGAAAAACACCAACAAATTCAAAAACCTCAACATGGAAAAACAACAACAAATTGAAACAGAACCTCAATATTGAAAATCACCAACAAATTCAACAACAACCTCAACAATGAAAAACACAAACAATTTCAACAAAAACCTCAACAATGAAAAACACCAAATAAGTTCATCAACAACCTCAACATTCAAAAACGCCAATAAATTCAACAAAAACCTCAACAATGAAAAACACCAAAAAATTCAACAACAACCTCAACATTGAAAATCACGAACAAATTCAACAAAAACCTCAACATTGCAAAACACCAACAATTTCAACCGCAACCTCATTTTTGAAAAATACAAAAAAGGATTTTAAAAAACCATTGATAACACCAATAATTTCAACAACATCAACTTTGAAAAACACCAACAAATTCAACAACCTCAACATTGCAAATCACCAACAATTTCAACTGCAACCTCAACTTTGAAAAATACGAAAAAGATTTTAAAAAACCATTGATAACACCAATAATTTCAACAACTTCAACTTTGAAAAACACCAGCAAATTCAACCACAACCTCAACATTGAAAATCACCAACAAAGTCAACAACAACCTCAACAATGAGAAACACCAACAAATTCAACAAAAACCTCAACAATGAAAAACACCAACAAATTCAACAACAAACTCAGCTTTGAAAAACAACAACAAATTCAACAATCTCAACATTGAAAAACGCCAACAAATTCAACAACAACCTCAACTTTCAAAAATACAAAAAGGTTCAACAAAATAAAAATTCATAACAACAACAAATTCAACAACAACCTCAATATTGAAAATCAACAACAAATTTAACAACAACCACAACAATGAAAAACATCAAACAATTCAACAACAACCTCAACATTCAAAAACACCAACAAATTCAACAACAACCTCAACAATGAAAAACACCAACAAATTCAACAACAAACTCAACATTGAAAATCAACAAAAAATTCAACAACAGCCTCAACATTGAAAAACTCCAACAATTTCAACACAAACCTCAACAATGAAAAACACCAAAAAATTCAACAACAAACTCAACATTGAAAATCACCAACAAATTCAACAACAACATCAACTTTGAAAAACACCAACAAATTCAAAAACCTCAACTTTCAAAAGCACCAACAAATTCAACCACAACCTCAACATTGAAAATCACCAACAAATTCAAAAACAACCTCAACAATGAAAAACACCAACAAATTGAACAAAAACCTCAACAAGGATAAACACCGAAAGATTCATCAACAACCTCAACATTCAAAAACACCAACAACCTCAACAGAAACCTCAACAATGAAAAACTCCTAAAACTTCAACAACAACCTCAACATTGAAAATCACCAACAAATTCCACAAAAACCTCAACAATGAAAAACACCAAATAATGCATCAACAACCTCAACATTCTAAAACAACAAAAAATTCAACAAAAACCTCAACAATGAAAAACACCGAAAAATTCAACAACATCCTCAACTTTGAAAAACACCAACAACTTCAACAACCTCAACTTTGAAAAACACCAACAATTTCAACTGCAACCTCAACTTTGAAACATAGGAAAATGATGAAAAAAAACCATTGATAACACCAATGAATTCAAAAACCTCAACATTGAAAATCACCAACAAATTCAACAACAACCTCAGCAATGAAAAACAACAAAAAATGCAACAACAACCTCAACATTGAAAATGACCAACAAATTCAACAGCAACCTCAACTTTGAAAAACACCAACAAATTCAAAAACCTCAACATGGATAAACAACAACAAATTGAAACAGAACCTCAATATTGAAAATCACCAACAAATTCAACAACAACCTCAACAATGAAAAACACAAACAATTTCAACAAAAACCTCAACAATGAAAAACACCAAAAAAGTTCATCAACAACCTCAACATTCAAAAACGCCAATAAATTCAACAAAAACCTCAACAATGAAAAACACCAAAAAATTCAACAACAACCTCAACATTGAAAATCACGAACAAATTCAACAAAAACCTCAACATTGCAAAACACCAACAATTTCAACCGCAACCTCATTTTTGAAAAATACAAAGAAGGATTTAAAAAAACCATTGATAACACTAATAATTTCAACAACATCAACTTTGAAAAACACCAACAAATTCAACCACAACCTCAACATTTAATATCACCAACAAATTCAACAACAACCTCAACAATGAAAAACACCAACAAATTGAACAAAAACCTCAACAAGGAAAAACACCGAAAGATTCATCAACAACCTGACCATTCAAAAACACCAACAAATTAAACAGAAACCACAACAATGAAAAACACCTAAAAATTCAACAACAACCTCAACATTGAAAGTCACCAACAAATTCAACAAAAACCTCAACAATGAAAACTACCAAATAATGCATCAACAACCTCAACATTCAGAAACACCAAAAAATTCAACAAAAACCTCAACAATGAAAAGCACCGAAAAATTCAACAACAACCTCAACATTGAAAAACACCAGCAAATTCAACTGCAAGCTCAACTTTGAAAAAATCAAAAATGATCAAAAAAAACCATTGATAACACCAATGAATTCAACAACCTCAACATTGAAAATCACCAACAAATTCAACAACAAACTCAGCAATGAAAAGCATCAAAAAACTCAACAACAACCTCAACATTGAAAATCACCAACAAATTCAATAACAACCTCAACTTTGAAATACACTAACAAATTCAAAAGGCTCAACATGGAAAAACACCAACAAATTCAACCAGATCCTCAATATTGAAAATCACCAACAAATTCAACAACAACCTCAACAATGAAAAACACCAAAAAATTCAACAACAACCTCAACTTTGAAAAACACCAACAAATTCAACAACCTCAACATTGCAAAACACCAACAATTTCAACTGCAACCTCAACTTTGAAAAATACAAAACGGATTTAAAAAAACCATTGATAACACCAAAAATTTCAAAAACATCAACTTTGAAAAACAGCAACAAATTCAACCACAACCACAACATTGAAAATCACCAACAAAGTCAACAACAACCTCAACAATGAAAAGCACCAACAAATTCAACAAAAACCTCAACAATGAAAAACACTAACAAATTCAACAACAACCTCAACTTTCAAAAATACATAAAGGTTCAACAAAATAAAAATTGATAACAACAACAAATTCAACAACATCGTCAATATTGAAAATCACCAACAAATTTAACAACAACCTCAACAATGAAAAACATCAAACAATTCAACAACAACCTCAACATTAAAAAACACCAACAAATTCAACAACAACTTTAACAATGAAAAACACCAAAAAATTCATCAACAACCTCAACATTCAAAAACAGCAACAAATTCAACAAAAACCTCAACAATTAAGAACACCAAAAAATTCAACAACAACGTCAACTTTGAAAAATACCAACAAATTCAACAACCTCAAGAATGAAAAACACCAACAAATTCAACAACAAACTCAACATTGAAAATCACGAACAAATTCAACAAAAACCTCAAGATTGCAAAACACCAACAATTTCAACCGCAACCTCATTTTTGAAAAATACAAAGAAGGATTTAAAAAAACCATTGATAACACTAATAATTTCAACAACATCAACTTTGAAAAACACCAACAAATTCAACCACAACCTCAACATTTAATATCACCAACAAATTCAACAACAACCTCAACAATGAAAAACACCAACAAATTGAACAAAAACCTCAACAAGGAAAAACACCGAAAGATTCATCAACAACCTGAACATTCAAAAACACCAACAAATTCAACAGAAACCACAACAATGAAAAACACCTAAAAATTCAACAACAACCTCAACATTGAAAGTCACCAACAAATTCAACAAAAACCTCAACAATGAAAACTACCAAATAATGCATCAACAACCTCAACATTCAGAAACACCAAAAAATTCAACAAAAACCTCAACAATGAAAAGCACCGAAAAATTCAACAACAACCTCAACATTGAAAAACACCAGCAAATTCAACTGCAAGCTCAACTTTGAAAAAATCAAAAATGATCAAAAAAAACCATTGATAACACCAATGAATTCAACAACCTCAACATTGAAAATCACCAACAAATTCAACAACAAACTCAGCAATGAAAAGCATCAAAAAACTCAACAACAACCTCAACATTGAAAATCACCAACAAATTCAATAACAACCTCAACTTTGAAATACACTAACAAATTCAAAAGGCTCAACATGGAAAAACACCAACAAATTCAAACAGATCCTCAATATTGAAAATCACCAACAAATTCAACAACAACCTCAACAATGAAAAACACCAAAAAATTCAACAACAACCTCAACTTTGAAAAACACCAACAAATTCAACAACCTCAACATTGCAAAACACCAACAATTTCAACTGCAACCTCAACTTTGAAAAATACAAAACGGATTTAAAAAAACCATTGATAACACCAAAAATTTCAAAAACATCAACTTTGAAAAACAGCAACAAATTCAACCACAACCTCAGCATTGAAAATCACCAACAAAGTCAACAAAAACCTCAACAATGAAAAACACCAATAAATTCAACAAAAACCTCAACAATGAAAAACACCAACAAATTCAACAACAAACTCAGCATTGAAAAACACCAACAAATTCAACAACCTCAACATTGAAAAACACCAACAAATTCAACAACAACCTCAACTTTCAAAAATACAAAAACGTTCAACAAAATCAAAATTGATAACAACAACAAATTCAACAACAACCTCAATACTGAAAATCACCAACAAATTTAACAACAACCTCAACTTTCAAAAATACATAAAGGTTCAACAAAATAAAAATTGATAACAACAACAAATTCAACAACATCGTCAATATTGAAAATCACAAACAAATTTAACAACAACCTCAACAATGAAAAACATCAAACAATTCAACAACAACCTCAACATTAAAAAACACCAACAAATTCAACAACAACTTTAACAATGAAAAACACCAAAAAATTCATCAACAACCTCAACATTCAAAAACAGCAACAAATTCAACAAAAACCTCAACAATTAAGAACACCAAAAAATTCAACAACAACGTCAACTTTGAAAAATACCAACAAATTCAACAACCGCAAGAATGAAAAACACCAACAAATTCAACAACAAACTCAACATTGAAAATCACCAAAAAATTCAACAACAACCTCAACATTGAAAAACTCCAACAATTTCAACAACAACCTCAACAATGAAAAACACCAAAAAATTCAACAACAAACTCAACATTGAAAATCACCAACAAATTCAACAACATCAACCTTGAAAAACACCAACAAATTCAAAAACCTCAACATGGAAAAACAACAACAAATTGAACCAGAACCTCAATATTGAAAATCACCATCAATTCAACAACAACCTCAACGATGAAAAACACAAACAATTTCAACAAAAACCTCAACAGTGAAAAACACCAAAAAATTCATCAACAAACTCAACATTGAAAATCACCAACAAATTCAACAACAACATCAACTTTGAAAAACACCAACAAATTCAAAAACCTCAACATGGAAAAACACCAACAAATTCAACCACAACCTCAACATTGAAAATCACCAAGAAATTCAAAAACAACCTCAACAATGAAAAACACCAACAAATTGAACAAAAACCTCAACAAGGATAAACACCGAAAGATTCATCAACAACCTCAACATTCAAATACACCAACAACCTCAACAGAAACCTCAACAATGAAAAACTCCTAAAAATTCAACAACAACCTCAACATTGAAAATCACCAACAAATTCCACAAAAACCTCAACAATGAAAAACACCAAATAATGCATCAACAACCTCAACATTCTAAAACAACAAAAAATTCAACAAAAACCTCAACAATGAAAAACACCGAAAAATTCAACAACAACCTCAACTTTGAACAACACCCACAACTTCAACAACCTCAACTTTGAAAAACACCAACAATTTCAACTGCAACCTCAACTTTGAAACATAGGAAAATGATGAAAAAAAACCATTGATAACACCAATGAATTCAAAAACCTCAACATTGAAAATCACCAACAAATTCAACAACAACCTCAGCAATGAAAAACAACAAAAAATGCAACAACAACCTCAACATTGAAAATCACCAACAAATTCAACAGCAACCTCAGCTTTGAAAAACACCAACAAATTCAAAAACCTCAACATGGAAAAACAACAACAAATTGAAACAGAACCTCAATATTGAAAATCACCAACAAATTCAACAACAACCTCAACAATGAAAAACACAAACAATTTCAACAAAAACCTCAACAATGAAAAACACCAAATAAGTTCATCAACAACCTCAACATTCAAAAACGCCAATAAATTCAACAAAAACCTCAACAATGAAAAACACCAAAAAATTCAACAACAACCTCAACATTGAAAATCACGAACAAATTCAACAAAAACCTCAACATTGCAAAACACCAACAATTTCAACCGCAACCTCATTTTTGAAAAATACAAAAAAGGATTTTAAAAAACCATTGATAACACCAATAATTTCAACAACATCAACTTTGAAAAACACCAACAAATTCAACAACCTCAACATTGCAAATCACCAACAATTTCAACTGCAACCTCAACTTTGAAAAATACGAAAAAGATTTTAAAAAACCATTGATAACACCAATAATTTCAACAACTTCAACTTTGAAAAACACCAGCAAATTCAACCACAACCTCAACATTGAAAATCACCAACAAAGTCAACAACAACCTCAACAATGAGAAACACCAACAAATTCAACAAAAACCTCAACAATGAAAAACACCAACAAATTCAACAACAAACTCAGCTTTGAAAAACAACAACAAATTCAACAATCTCAACATTGAAAAACGCCAACAAATTCAACAACAACCTCAACTTTCAAAAATACAAAAAGGTTCAACAAAATAAAAATTCATAACAACAACAAATTCAACAACAACCTCAATATTGAAAATCAACAACAAATTTAACAACAACCACAACAATGAAAAACATCAAACAATTTCAACAAAAACCTCAACAGTGAAGAACACCAAAAAATTAATCAACAACCTCAACATTCAAAAACGCCAACAAATTCAACAAAAACCTCAGCAATGAAAACACCAACAAATTCAACAACCTCAACATTGCAAAACACCAACAATTTCAACTGCAACCTCAACTTTGAAAAACACAAAAAGGATTAAAAAAAACCATTGATAACACCAATAATTTCTACAACATCAACTTTGAAAAACACCAACAAATTCAACCACAACCTCAACATTGAAAATCACCAACAAAGTCAACAAAAACCTCAACAATGAAAAACACCAATAAATTCAACAAAAACCTCAACAATGAAAAACACCAACAAATTCAACAACAAACTCAGCATTGAAAAACACCAACAAATTCAACAACCTCAACATTGAAAAACACCAACAAATTCAACAACAACCTCAACTTTCAAAAATACAAAAAGGTTCAACAAAATCAAAATTCATAACAACAACAAATTCAACAACAACCTCAATACTGAAAATCACCAACAAATTTAACAACAACCTCAACAATGAAAAACATCAGCAATTCAACAACAACCTCAACATTCCAAAACACCAACAAATTCAACAAAAACCTCAACAATTAAAAACACCAATTAATTCAACAACAACGTCAACTTTGAAAAATACCAACAAATTCAACAACCTCAACAATGAATAACACCAACATATTCAACAACAAACTCAACATTGAAAATCACCAAAAAATTCAACAACAACCTCAACATTGAAAAACTCCAACAATTTCAACAACAACCTCAACAATGAAAAACTCCAAAAAATTCAACAACAAACTCAACATTGAAAATCACCAACAAATTCAACATAAACCTCAACAATGAAGAGCACCTAAAAATTCATCAACAACCTCAACATTCAAAAATACCATCAAATTCAACAACAACCTCAACAATGAAAATCACCAACATATTCAACAAAAACCTCAACAATGAATAACACCGAAAGATTCATCAACAACCTCAACATTCAAAAAAACCAACAAACTCAACAGAAACCTCAACAATTAAAAACACCTAAAAATTCAACAACAACCTCAACATTGAAAATCACCAACAAATTCCACAACAACCTCAACAATGAAAAACACCAAATAATGCATCAACAACCTCAACATTCAAAAACAACAAAAAATTCAACAAAAACCTCAACAATGAAAAACACCGAAAAATTCAGCAACAACCTCAACTTTGAACAACACCAACAACTTCAACAACCTCAACATTGAAAAACACCAACAATTTCAACTGCAACCTCAACTTTGAAACATAGAAAAATGATCAAAAAAAACCATTGATAACACCAATGAATTCAACAACCTCAACATTCAAAATCACCAACAAATTCAACAACAACCTCAGTATTGAAAAACATCAAAAAATGCAACAACAACCTCAACTTTGAAAAACACCAAAAATTCAATACCCTCAACATGGAAAAACAACAACAAATTGAACCAGAGCCTCAATATTGAAAATCACCAACAAATTCAACAACAACCTCAACAATGAAAAACACAAACAATTTCAACAAAAACCTCAACAATGAAAAACACCAAAAAATTCAAAAACAACCTCAACATTCAAAAACGCCAACAAATTCAACAAAAACCTCAACAATGAAAAACACCAAAAAATTCAACAACAACCTCAACATTGAAAATCACCAACAAATTCAACAAAAACCTCAACAATGAAAAACACCAAAAAATTCAACAACAACCTCAACTTTGAAAAACACCAACAAATTCAACAACCTCAACATTGCAAATCACCAACAATTTCAACTGCAACCTCAACTGTGAAAAATACGACAAAGATTTTAAAAAACCATTGATAACACCAATAATTTCAACAACATAAACTTTGAAAAACACCAGCAAATTCAACCACAACCTCAACATTGAAAATCACCACCAAATTCAACAAAAACCTCAACAATGAAAAACACCAACAAATTCAACAACAATCTCAGCTTTGAAAAACACCAACAAATTCAACAACCTCAACATTGAAAAACACCAACAAATTCAACAACAACCTCAACTTTCAAAAATACAAAAAGGTTCAACAAAATAAAAATTGATAACAACAACAAATTCAACAACAACCTCAATATTGAAAAGCACCAACAAATTTAACAACAACCACAACAATGAAAAACATCAAACAATTCAACAACAACCTCAACATTCAAAAAAACCAACAAATTCAACAACAACCTCAACAATGAAAAACACCAAAAAATTCTTCAACAACTTCAACATTCAAAAACAGCAACAAATTCAACAAAATCCTCAACAATTAAAAACACCAAAAAATTCAACAACAACGTCAACTTTGAAAAATACCAACAAATTCAACAACCTCAACAATGAAAAACACCAACAAATTCAACAACAAACTCAACATTGAAAATCAACTAAAAATTCAACAACAGCCTCAACATTGAAAAACTCCAACAATTTCAACAACAACCTCAACAATGAAAAACACCAAAAAATTCAACAACAAACTCAACATTGAAAATCACCAACAAATTCAACAACAACATCAACTTTGAAAAACACCAACAAATTCAAAAACCTCAACATGGAAAAACAACAACAAATTGAACCAGAGCCTCAATATTGAAAATCACCAACAAATTCAACAACAACCTCAACAATGATAAACACAAACAATTTCAACAAAAACCTCAACAGTGAAAAACACGAAAAAATTCGTCAACAACCTCAACATTCAAAAACGCCAACAAATTCAACAAAAACCTCAACAATGAAAAACACCAAAAAATTCAACGACAACCTCAACATTGAAAATCACCAACAAATTCAACAAAAACCTCAACAATGAAAAACACCAAAAAATTCAACAACAACCTCAACTTTGAAAAACACCAACAAATTCAACAACCTCAACATTGCAAATCACCAACAATTTCAACTGCAACCTCAACTTTGAAAAATACGAAAAAGATTTTAAAAAACCATTGATATCACCAATAATTTCAACAACATCAACTTTGAAAAACTCCAGCAAATTCAACCACAACCTCAACATTGAAAATCACCAACAAAGTCAACAACAACCTCAACAATGAGAAACACCAACAAATTCAACTAAAACCTCAACAATGAAAAACATCAACAAATTCAACAACACACTCAGCTTTGAAAAACACCAACAAATTCAACAATCTCAACATTGAAAAACACCAACAAATTCAACAACAACCTCAACTTTCAAAAATACAAAAAGGTTCAACAAAATAAAAATTCATAACAACAACAAATTCAACAGCAACCTCAATATTGAAAATCACCAACAAATTTAACAACAACCACAACAATGAAAAACATCAAACAATTCAACAACAACCTCAACATTCAAAAACACCAACAAATTCAACAACAACCTCAACAATGAAAAACACTTAAAAATTCTTCAACAACTTCAACATTCAAAAACAGCAACAAATTCAACAAAATCCTCAACAATTAAAAACACCAACAAATTCAACAACAACGTCAACTTTGAAAAATACCAACAAATTCAACAACCTCAACAATGAAAAACACCAACAAATTCAACAACAAACTCCACATTAAAAATCAACAAAAAATTCAACAACAGCCTCAACATTGAAAAACTCCAACAATTTCAACACAAACCTCAACAATGAAAAACACCAAAAAATTCAACAACAAACTCAACATTGAAAATCACCAACAAATTCAACAACAACATCAACTTTGAAAAACACCAACAAATTCAAAAACCTCAACTTTCAAAAGCACCAACAAATTCAACCACAACCTCAACATTGAAAATCACCAAGAAATTCAAAAACAACCTCAACAATGAAAAACACCAACAAATTGAACAAAAACCTCAACAAGGATAAACACCGAAAGATTCATCAACAACCTCAACATTCAAATACACCAACAACCTCAACAGAAACCTCAACAATGAAAAACTCCTAAAAATTCAACAACAACCTCAACATTGAAAATCACCAACAAATTCCACAAAAACCTCAACAATGAAAAACACCAAATAATGCATCAACAACCTCAACATTCTAAAACAACAAAAAATTCAACAAAAACCTCAACAATGAAAAACACCGAAAAATTCAACAACAACCTCAACTTTGAACAACACCCACAACTTCAACAACCTCAACTTTGAAAAACACCAACAATTTCAACTGCAACCTCAACTTTGAAACATAGGAAAATGATGAAAAAAAACCATTGATAACACCAATGAATTCAAAAACCTCAACATTGAAAATCACCAACAAATTCAACAACAACCTCAGCAATGAAAAACAACAAAAAATGCAACAACAACCTCAACATTGAAAATCACCAACAAATTCAACAGCAACCTCAGCTTTGAAAAACACCAACAAATTCAAAAACCTCAACATGGAAAAACAACAACAAATTGAAACAGAACCTCAATATTGAAAATCACCAACAAATTCAACAACAACCTCAACAATGAAAAACACAAACAATTTCAACAAAACCTCAACAATGAAAAACACCAAATAAGTTCATCAACAACCTCAACATTCAAAAACGCCAATAAATTCAACAAAAACCTCAACAATGAAAAACACCAAAAAATTCAACAACAACCTCAACATTGAAAATCACGAACAAATTCAACAAAAACCTCAACATTGCAAAACACCAACAATTTCAACCGCAACCTCATTTTTGAAAAATACAAAAAAGGATTTTAAAAAACCATTGATAACACCAATAATTTCAACAACATCAACTTTGAAAAACACCAACAAATTCAACAACCTCAACATTGCAAATCACCAACAATTTCAACTGCAACCTCAACTTTGAAAAATACGAAAAAGATTTTAAAAAACCATTGATAACACCAATAATTTCAACAACTTCAACTTTGAAAAACACCAGCAAATTCAACCACAACCTCAACATTGAAAATCACCAACAAAGTCAACAACAACCTCAACAATGAGAAACACCAACAAATTCAACAAAAACCTCAACAATGAAAAACACCAACAAATTCAACAACAAACTCAGCTTTGAAAAACAACAACAAATTCAACAATCTCAACATTGAAAAACGCCAACAAATTCAACAACAACCTCAACTTTCAAAAATACAAAAAGGTTCAACAAAATAAAAATTCATAACAACAACAAATTCAACAACAACCTCAATATTGAAAATCAACAACAAATTTAACAACAACCACAACAATGAAAAACATCAAACAATTCAACAACAACCTCAACATTCAAAAACACCAACAAATTCAACAACAACCTCAACAATGAAAAACACCAACAAATTCAACAACAAACTCAACATTGAAAATCAACAAAAAATTCAACAACAGCCTCAACATTGAAAAACTCCAACAATTTCAACACAAACCTCAACAATGAAAAACACCAAAAAATTCAACAACAAACTCAACATTGAAAATCACCAACAAATTCAACAACAACATCAACTTTGAAAAACACCAACAAATTCAAAAACCTCAACTTTCAAAAGCACCAACAAATTCAACCACAACCTCAACATTGAAAATCACCAACAAATTCAAAAACAACCTCAACAATGAAAAACACCAACAAATTGAACAAAAACCTCAACAAGGATAAACACCGAAAGATTCATCAACAACCTCAACATTCAAATACACCAACAACCTCAACAGAAACCTCAACAATGAAAAACTCCTAAAACTTCAACAACAACCTCAACATTGAAAATCACCAACAAATTCCACAAAAACCTCAACAATGAAAAACACCAAATAATGCATCAACAACCTCAACATTCTAAAACAACAAAAAATTCAACAAAAACCTCAACAATGAAAAACACCGAAAAATTCAACAACATCCTCAACTTTGAAAAACACCAACAACTTCAACAACCTCAACTTTGAAAAACACCAACAATTTCAACTGCAACCTCAACTTTGAAACATAGGAAAATGATGAAAAAAAACCATTGATAACACCAATGAATTCAAAAACCTCAACATTGAAAATCACCAACAAATTCAACAACAACCTCAGCAATGAAAAACAACAAAAAATGCAACAACAACCTCAACATTGAAAATGACCAACAAATTCAACAGCAACCTCAACTTTGAAAAACACCAACAAATTCAAAAACCTCAACATGGATAAACAACAACAAATTGAAACAGAACCTCAATATTGAAAATTAGCAACAAATTCAACAACAACCTCAACAATGAAAAACACAAACAATTTCAACAAAAACCTCAACAATGAAAAACACCAAAAAAGTTCATCAACAACCTCAACATTCAAAAACGCCAATAAATTCAACAAAAACCTCAACAATGAAAAACACCAAAAAATTCAACAACAACCTCAACATTGAAAATCACGAACAAATTCAACAAAAACCTCAACATTGCAAAACACCAACAATTTCAACCGCAACCTCATTTTTGAAAAATACAAAGAAGGATTTAAAAAAACCATTGATAACACTAATAATTTCAACAACATCAACTTTGAAAAACACCAACAAATTCAACCACAACCTCAACATTTAATATCACCAACAAATTCAACAACAACCTCAACAATGAAAAACACCAACAAATTGAACAAAAACCTCAACAAGGAAAAACACCGAAAGATTCATCAACAACCTGACCATTCAAAAACACCAACAAATTAAACAGAAACCACAACAATGAAAAACACCTAAAAATTCAACAACAACCTCAACATTGAAAGTCACCAACAAATTCAACAAAAACCTCAACAATGAAAACTACCAAATAATGCATCAACAACCTCAACATTCAGAAACACCAAAAAATTCAACAAAAACCTCAACAATGAAAAGCACCGAAAAATTCAACAACAACCTCAACATTGAAAAACACCAGCAAATTCAACTGCAAGCTCAACTTTGAAAAAATCAAAAATGATCAAAAAAAACCATTGATAACACCAATGAATTCAACAACCTCAACATTGAAAATCACCAACAAATTCAACAACAAACTCAGCAATGAAAAGCATCAAAAAACTCAACAACAACCTCAACATTGAAAATCACCAACAAATTCAATAACAACCTCAACTTTGAAATACACTAACAAATTCAAAAGGCTCAACATGGAAAAACACCAACAAATTCAACCAGATCCTCAATATTGAAAATCACCAACAAATTCAACAACAACCTCAACAATGAAAAACACCAAAAAATTCAACAACAACCTCAACTTTGAAAAACACCAACAAATTCAACAACCTCAACATTGCAAAACACCAACAATTTCAACTGCAACCTCAACTTTGAAAAATACAAAACGGATTTAAAAAAACCATTGATAACACCAAAAATTTCAAAAACATCAACTTTGAAAAACAGCAACAAATTCAACCACAACCACAACATTGAAAATCACCAACAAAGTCAACAACAACCTCAACAATGAAAAGCACCAACAAATTCAACAAAAACCTCAACAATGAGAAACACTAACAAATTCAACAACAACCTCAACTTTCAAAAATACATAAAGGTTCAACAAAATAAAAATTGATAACAACAACAAATTCAACAACATCGTCAATATTGAAAATCACCAACAAATTTAACAACAACCTCAACAATGAAAAACATCAAACAATTCAACAACAACCTCAACATTAAAAAACACCAACAAATTCAACAACAACTTTAACAATGAAAAACACCAAAAAATTCATCAACAACCTCAACATTCAAAAACAGCAACAAATTCAACAAAAACCTCAACAATTAAGAACACCAAAAAATTCAACAACAACGTCAACTTTGAAAAATACCAACAAATTCAACAACCTCAAGAATGAAAAACACCAACAAATTCAACAACAAACTCAACATTGAAAATCACGAACAAATTCAACAAAAACCTCAAGATTGCAAAACACCAACAATTTCAACCGCAACCTCATTTTTGAAAAATACAAAGAAGGATTTAAAAAAACCATTGATAACACTAATAATTTCAACAACATCAACTTTGAAAAACACCAACAAATTCAACCACAACCTCAACATTTAATATCACCAACAAATTCAACAACAACCTCAACAATGAAAAACACCAACAAATTGAACAAAAACCTCAACAAGGAAAAACACCGAAAGATTCATCAACAACCTGAACATTCAAAAACACCAACAAATTCAACAGAAACCACAACAATGAAAAACACCTAAAAATTCAACAACAACCTCAACATTGAAAGTCACCAACAAATTCAACAAAAACCTCAACAATGAAAACTACCAAATAATGCATCAACAACCTCAACATTCAGAAACACCAAAAAATTCAACAAAAACCTCAACAATGAAAAGCACCGAAAAATTCAACAACAACCTCAACATTGAAAAACACCAGCAAATTCAACTGCAAGCTCAACTTTGAAAAAATCAAAAATGATCAAAAAAAACCATTGATAACACCAATGAATTCAACAACCTCAACATTGAAAATCACCAACAAATTCAACAACAAACTCAGCAATGAAAAGCATCAAAAAACTCAACAACAACCTCAACATTGAAAATCACCAACAAATTCAATAACAACCTCAACTTTGAAATACACTAACAAATTCAAAAGGCTCAACATGGAAAAACACCAACAAATTCAAACAGATCCTCAATATTGAAAATCACCAACAAATTCAACAACAACCTCAACAATGAAAAACACCAAAAAATTCAACAACAACCTCAACTTTGAAAAACACCAACAAATTCAACAACCTCAACATTGCAAAACACCAACAATTTCAACTGCAACCTCAACTTTGAAAAATACAAAACGGATTTAAAAAAACCATTGATAACACCAAAAATTTCAAAAACATCAACTTTGAAAAACAGCAACAAATTCAACCACAACCTCAGCATTGAAAATCACCAACAAAGTCAACAAAAACCTCAACAATGAAAAACACCAATAAATTCAACAAAAACCTCAACAATGAAAAACACCAACAAATTCAACAACAAACTCAGCATTGAAAAACACCAACAAATTCAACAACCTCAACATTGAAAAACACCAACAAATTCAACAACAACCTCAACTTTCAAAAATACAAAAAGGTTCAACAAAATCAAAATTGATAACAACAACAAATTCAACAACAACCTCAATACTGAAAATCACCAACAAATTTAACAACAACCTCAACTTTCAAAAATACATAAAGGTTCAACAAAATAAAAATTGATAACAACAACAAATTCAACAACATCGTCAATATTGAAAATCACAAACAAATTTAACAACAACCTCAACAATGAAAAACATCAAACAATTCAACAACAACCTCAACATTAAAAAACACCAACAAATTCAACAACAACTTTAACAATGAAAAACACCAAAAAATTCATCAACAACCTCAACATTCAAAAACAGCAACAAATTCAACAAAAACCTCAACAATTAAGAACACCAAAAAATTCAACAACAACGTCAACTTTGAAAAATACCAACAAATTCAACAACCGCAAGAATGAAAAACACCAACAAATTCAACAACAAACTCAACATTGAAAATCACCAAAAAATTCAACAACAACCTCAACATTGAAAAACTCCAACAATTTCAACAACAACCTCAACAATGAAAAACACCAAAAAATTCAACAACAAACTCAACATTGAAAATCACCAACAAATTCAACAACATCAACCTTGAAAAACACCAACAAATTCAAAAACCTCAACATGGAAAAACAACAACAAATTGAACCAGAACCTCAATATTGAAAATCACCATCAATTCAACAACAACCTCAACGATGAAAAACACAAACAATTTCAACAAAAACCTCAACAGTGAAAAACACCAAAAAATTCATCAACAAACTCAACATTGAAAATCACCAACAAATTCAACAACAACATCAACTTTGAAAAACAACAACAAATTCAAAAACCTCAACATGGAAAAACACCAACAAATTCAACCACAACCTCAACATTGAAAATCACCAAGAAATTCAAAAACAACCTCAACAATGAAAA
This sequence comes from Cetorhinus maximus, assembly GCF_964194155.1. Classification (NCBI taxonomy): domain Eukaryota; kingdom Metazoa; phylum Chordata; class Chondrichthyes; order Lamniformes; family Cetorhinidae; genus Cetorhinus; species Cetorhinus maximus. The sequence continues at coordinate 1,796 of NW_027596287.1, read as the reverse complement.
ACACCAACAAATTGAACAAAAACCTCAACAAGGATAAACACCGAAAGATTCATCAACAACCTCAACATTCAAATACACCAACAACCTCAACAGAAACCTCAACAATGAAAAACTCCTAAAAATTCAACAACAACCTCAACATTGAAAATCACCAACAAATTCCACAAAAACCTCAACAATGAAAAACACCAAATAATGCATCAACAACCTCAACATTCTAAAACAACAAAAAATTCAACAAAAACCTCAACAATGAAAAACACCGAAAAATTCAACAACAACCTCAACTTTGAACAACACCCACAACTTCAACAACCTCAACTTTGAAAAACACCAACAATTTCAACTGCAACCTCAACTTTGAAACATAGGAAAATGATGAAAAAAAACCATTGATAACACCAATGAATTCAAAAACCTCAACATTGAAAATCACCAACAAATTCAACAACAACCTCAGCAATGAAAAACAACAAAAAATGCAACAACAACCTCAACATTGAAAATCACCAACAAATTCAACAGCAACCTCAGCTTTGAAAAACACCAACAAATTCAAAAACCTCAACATGGAAAAACAACAACAAATTGAAACAGAACCTCAATATTGAAAATCACCAACAAATTCAACAACAACCTCAACAATGAAAAACACAAACAATTTCAACAAAAACCTCAACAATGAAAAACACCAAATAAGTTCATCAACAACCTCAACATTCAAAAACGCCAATAAATTCAACAAAAACCTCAACAATGAAAAACACCAAAAAATTCAACAACAACCTCAACATTGAAAATCACGAACAAATTCAACAAAAACCTCAACATTGCAAAACACCAACAATTTCAACCGCAACCTCATTTTTGAAAAATACAAAAAAGGATTTTAAAAAACCATTGATAACACCAATAATTTCAACAACATCAACTTTGAAAAACACCAACAAATTCAACAACCTCAACATTGCAAATCACCAACAATTTCAACTGCAACCTCAACTTTGAAAAATACGAAAAAGATTTTAAAAAACCATTGATAACACCAATAATTTCAACAACTTCAACTTTGAAAAACACCAGCAAATTCAACCACAACCTCAACATTGAAAATCACCAACAAAGTCAACAACAACCTCAACAATGAGAAACACCAACAAATTCAACAAAAACCTCAACAATGAAAAACACCAACAAATTCAACAACAAACTCAGCTTTGAAAAACAACAACAAATTCAACAATCTCAACATTGAAAAACGCCAACAAATTCAACAACAACCTCAACTTTCAAAAATACAAAAAGGTTCAACAAAATAAAAATTCATAACAACAACAAATTCAACAACAACCTCAATATTGAAAATCAACAACAAATTTAACAACAACCACAACAATGAAAAACATCAAACAATTCAACAACAACCTCAACATTCAAAAACACCAACAAATTCAACAACAACCTCAACAATGAAAAACACCAACAAATTCAACAACAAACTCAACATTGAAAATCAACAAAAAATTCAACAACAGCCTCAACATTGAAAAACTCCAACAATTTCAACACAAACCTCAACAATGAAAAACACCAAAAAATTCAACAACAAACTCAACATTGAAAATCACCAACAAATTCAACAACAACATCAACTTTGAAAAACACCAACAAATTCAAAAACCTCAACTTTCAAAAGCACCAACAAATTCAACCACAACCTCAACATTGAAAATCACCAACAAATTCAAAAACAACCTCAACAATGAAAAACACCAACAAATTGAACAAAAACCTCA